>NC_092786.1:47539451-47853812 GCF_047496795.1 Chiloscyllium punctatum
TCAAACTCACTTTAATGGGTCTGCGAGTCAGATTTCCCAGGATCGCAGAAACTCAGGGGTGAAATTTTCCACTGAAGTCAAGATCGGGGACTCATGGAGCTCAAAAAACAACAGCACGCCTGTCTCCCATTCCCAACCCTAGTGTCAGCCATGTTTACCAAATAGACTCAGCACCTGGCAGGACTCCCCGTCTCACTGAGAGGCAAGTTTGACTCAGCAGGATCTTTTTATGAGTAATTCAAAGAATCCGATTAAAACGTTCCAGTCAGTCTCGAGTTTCCCTGTGCAAGTCTGGCAAAAGTTTAATTTCCACAGCATTTTTTGTGCACCAAGCAACACTCCAAGTTGGCTCACCGGCTCTCTCTCCCTACCTAGATGTAGGTAATACTGAAGACGATCTTGTAGAAAGATACCCCCCAACGGTGGGGCAGCACGTTGGCTCATGGGTGGTACAGTGGCACAATGGATCGCACAGCACCATGCTTTCAGGTTCAGTTCCACCCTCAGGCAACTGTCTATGTGGAGTTTGCACCTTCTCCCTGTATCTGTGTGGGTTTCTTCTAGAGTTTCTGGTTTCCTCCCACAGAACATTGTGCAGGCTAGTTGGATTAGTCATGGGAAATGCAGGGTTGGGTAGATGGTGAGTCTGGATGGAATGCTCTTTGAAGGATTGGTGTCGACTTGATGGGCCAAATGGCTATCCTCTGCACTGTAGAGATTCTATGAAGTGGTGGCCTATATTCTGTCACTTTGAGAGGACACATTCACATTAAGTTGCCCTCTCAGTTACATATCCTTCACTGAGGCAGTTACGCACCATTATCAGAGACCTTCATAAATTGAATGGTCTCTGATTGCCCTCTAGTTTCAAGATCCCGCCTGCCAACAGTAATTGGACAAGAAACCTGTCTTCATTCCCATTAATGGGATCACCGTGTGGAAATCCCAATAAATTATTTCTTCCCAAAAGGGTGGGTTTCAGACCCAGAAGCCTTCCCGTTTCCAGTCTCCCGCTCCCAACGCAAATACTCAGCTGCTGGAAATTGATATGAGATAACTGCTGGATCCAGAGGTTGGATGCTTTTCCAGCACGGCTTGTGGGCCAAGAGGAGCCATAGTGCTTCTGCCAAGAGGCTTCCCCTATCTTCACCAAGGTCACATACTGTAATCTCTCCCTCCCTGTGATGAACAAACAGCCCAACCCATACTACACCATTGACTCATGATCTCTTGCTCTTTCCTGACCAATACCTTTCAACATGGGTCTTCCCTCCCAACAACCAGGCAACCTATCATTCTGGCCAACTGCTGGGCAGAAAGGTTCAAATAATATCGTCCCATTACTTTTGGCAGAACTTCAGGATCACTCCATTGTTTTAAAGTACCCCACACCTCTCCCAATCACGTCAAAACCCCTACCTAACCTATTTTGAACCTAACAAAAAAAAAATCACTTGAGTGAAGTGGTCACAAAGATGAAGCCTTGACTTATCTAATTGCAACCAAAGTAAGATCAGCCATTGGAATATATAGACCCCCTTATTGCCTTGAGCATAAGAAACCTTTGCCTTGCAACTGATCAAATTTAAGATGGTGTAATTCGGTCCATTTCACCTATCCTGTGAAACATTCAGAACTTGCATTTATATCGTGCCTTTTAAAGTGTAGAAATTCTCATGGAAATTTAGTACAGGTAACAAAAGTTAGTCAACGAGATACATTTGCATTTAATGGCATATTCTGGCCTCCAGATGATGTTCACTGAAAAAGTAAGCTGAATTGGTCTTCAGTTACCTGGCTCTCTCAACAAAACGCGTTGTGCAGACAACTTGCCAATCTGCTGGCACACTGAGAATATTTTGAATATTGTGAGCAATTTGGGCCCCATATCTCACATGTATTGGCCCTGGAGCGGTCCAGTGGAGGTTCATGATAATGATCCCAGGAATAAAAGGCTTAACACATGAGAAACATTTAAACACTCTGGGTCTATACTCATTGGAGTTTATAAGGATGGGGGGCGCGGGGGGATGTAATTGAAACATACAGAACACTGAAAGGCTTGGATAGAATGGACATTGGGAAGATGTTTCCATTAGCTGGAGAGACTAGGACGTAAGAGCACAGGCTTCGATTAAAGGGAAGACCTTTTAGAACAGAGATAAGGAGAAACTTCTTCAGCCAGAGAGTGGTGAATCTTTAGAATTTATTGTCACAGAAAGCTGTGGAGGCCAAGTCATTGGGTATATTTATGACAGAGATAGATAGGTTCTCAATTGGTAAGGGGATCAAAGGTTACAGGGAGAAGGCAGGAGAATGGGGTTGAGAATATCAGCCATGATTGAATGGCGCAGCAGACTTGATGGGCCGAATGGCTTAATTTCTGCTCCTATGTCTTATGGTCTAAGCAATTTCTCCTCATCACTGTTTAAAATCTGCTATCCCTTATCCTAAAGGAGGACATTGCATTCTGGAATGCTCCATTCTTTCCAAGTCTAATTGGTCAATCACCTGGAGCATTTTATACACCTCAATTAGATTGCCTCTCATTCTTTTGAACTCCAAAGGGGATAAGTCTAAACTGCTCTATCTCTCTCTTCCCCTCATTTGTGGAATCAATCTGCTTAAACTCCTCTGACCTACCTCCAATGCAATTAGATCCCTCTTCAGGTAAGGGGACAAAAATTGCATGTAATACTCCAGGTGCAGTCTTACTAATGCCTTGACAAAGGATGGGACATGCTAGGAATTGGACAACCTGACACAAAATAATTCAAACATGAGAAATGCAAACAAGAAATTTTTTGTTCTTTTTAAGAAAGCAATTTCAAATTGGTCTGATTCGAGTTTTCACAATTATGAAAAGAGAGAACCAAAGTGATTTGGGCAAAGTAATCAGCAAGGTGAAGTTTCAAATCTTAGGAGCCACAAGATGAAAATAAGGAAGTTGGGAATAACAGGGAAGTAAGCAAAACTTTTTCACCGTGTGGAATTAGTAATCAATAAAAGTTGTAGAAGCATTGATCAGTTCAAATTGACAATGGGACATGTTCCTGGGAACTGAGGGGAGAAGAGACTTGGGGTGGGGCTTTTAGGAGGGTGGTTGATGAGTGGTGGGTGATCTGTGGAAATGGGGCAAGATTGCCTAATTGCTTTTTCTTGTTACTAAAAACTCTTCTGTTCATAAATGGTGCAAAAACAATGAAACAAAAGATTTAATCTGCCTCAGAATGAATAATGAAGCAGGCTTGTCAATTATTAAAGGCATACTTTAATTCTGTAATAACTCTTCCATGTCATAGAAGCAATAGTGAGCTGAGTGACATTTAAATCAATCCCTTTCATTCGTCTTTTATTGCTACTCATTAGTTTCTGTGCCACGTGTCTCTAGTTAACTGGAGGCTGGTCAGTACTCATCCTTGCTGTTCTGTCCGGTATGCTCCTTTGATTAGATGTGACCCCAGTTGTGTCTCCTTTGCGCTAAAACTGAGATCCCATCTTCTCAACCATCGGCGGGGGGAGTGGATAAAACATATGTGCATTTGGTGGGGAATTGGGGGCTGCAGGTAGGGACAGCAACAGTGCACAGACCCTTCTTGAGGGCAGGAGGTGGGGAGTACGGGAAGATCCTGGACAGGATATTGTTCACTCACTTAATCCAAATGTACTGAGCTGAAACTGCTTAATAGGAAAACGAGATTAACAGAAGCAGGAGATGTGACACTTCACTTTGAAGCAAATTTATGACTGTCTACAATTTCAGAACATTTCCAAATCTATCTATGATTAATATCCAGAGTGAAGCAAATCTTCTGTGTCCTCTCCCAAGGAGAGGCCTCACAAAGTATAACAAAGCTGCCCTGACCTGTACTTCCCCTTAGACACTACTGCAGCTAAAGTCTGGGCAGTACGGCTGGTCTCGAAGAGAATATGTCCATTAAACTTGGATGCTTTGGTGATCCACATATGGGACTCAGGATCCTCAGATGGTCTTAGAGTCATGGAGTCATAGACTCATAGAGATGTATGGCTTGGAAACAGACCCTTCGGTCCAACCTGTCCATGCCGATCAGATATCCCAACCCAATCTAGTCCCACCTGCCAGCACCCGGCCCATATCCCTCCAAACCCTTTCTATTCATATACCCATCCAAATGCTTCTTAAAATGTTGCAATTGTACCAGCCTCCCCCATTTCCTCTGGCAGCTCATTTCATATATGTACCACCCTCTGTGGGAAAGAGTTGCCTCTTAGGTCTCTTTTCTATCTTTCCCCTCTCACCCTAAACCTATGCCGTCTCTTTCTGAACTCTACGACCCCAGAGAAAAGACTTTGCCTTTTTACCCTATACATGCCCCTCATAATTTTGTAAACCTCTATAAGGTCACCCATCAGCCTCCGACGCTCCAGGGAAAACAGCCCCAGCCTGTTCAGCCTCTTCCTATTGCTCAAATCCTCCAACCCTGGCAACATCCTTGTAAATCTTTTCTGAACCCTTTCAAGTTTCACCACATCTTTCCGATAGGAAGGAGACCAGAATTGCACGCTATATTCCAACAGTGGTCTAACCAATGTCCTGTACAGCCGCAACATGACCTCCCAACTCCTGTGCTCAATACTCTGACCAATAAAGGAAAGCATACCAAACGCCTTCTTCACTATCCTATCTACCTGTGACTCCACTTTCAAGGAGCTATGAACCTGCACTCCAAGGTCTCTTTGTTCAGCCACACTCTCTAGGACCTTACCATTAAGTGTATAAGTCCTGCTAAGATTTGCTTTCCCAAGGTGCAGCACCTCACATTTATCTAAATAAAACTCCATCTGCCACTTCTCAGCCAATTGGCCCATCTGATCAAGATCCTGTTGTAATCTGAGGCAACCCTCTTCGCTGTCCACTACACCTCCAATTTTGGTGTCATCTGCAAACTTACTAACTGTACCTCTTATGCTCGCATCCAAATCATTTATGTAAATGACAAAAAGTAGAGGATGCAGCACTGATCCTTGTGGCACTCCACTGGTCACAGGCCTCCAATCTGAAAAACAACCCTCTACCACCACCCTCTGTCTTCTACCTTTGAGCCAGTTCTCTATCCAAATGGCCAGTTCTCCCTGTATTCCATGAGATCAAACTTTGCTAATCAGTTTCCCATGGGGAACCTTGTCAAATGCCTTGTCGAAGTCCATATAGATCACATCTACTGCTCTGCCCGCATCAATCCTCTTTGTTACTTCCTCAAAAAACTCAATCAATTTTGTAAGACATGATTTTCCACACACAAAGCCATGTTGACTATCCCGAATCAGTCCTTGCCTTTTCAAATACATGTACATCTTGTCCCTCAGGATTCCCTCCAACAACCTGCCCACCACCGACGTCAGGCTCACTGGTCTATAGTTCCCTGGCTTGTCCTTACCACCCTTCTTAAACAGTGGCACCAAGTTAGCCAACTTCCAGTCTTCTGGCACCTCACCTGTGACCATCAATGATACGAATATCTCAGCAAGAGGCCCAACAATCACTTCTCTAACTTCCCACAGAGTTCTCGGGTACACCTGATCAGGTCCTGGGGATTTATCCACCTTTATGCGATTCAAGACATCCAGCACTTACTCCTCTGTAATTTGGACATTTTGCAAGATGTCACCATCTATTTCCCTACAGTCTATATCTTCCATATCCTTTTCCACAGTAAATACTGATGCAAAATATTCATTTCGTATGTCCCCCATTTTCTGTGGCTCCACACAAAGGCCGCCTTGCTGATCTTTGAGGGGCCCTATTTTCTCCCTAGTTACCCTTTTGTCCTTAAAGTATTTGTAAAAACCCTTTGGATTCTCCTTAACTCTATTTGCCAAAGCTATCTCATGTCCCCTTTTCACCCTCCGATTTCCCTCTTAAGTATACTCCTACTGCCTTTATACACTTCTAACGATTCACTTGATCTATCCTGTCTATACCTGACATATGCTTCCTTCTATTTCTTAACCAAACCCTCAATTTCTTTATTCATCCAGCATTCCCTATACCTATCAGTCTTTCCTTTCACCCTGACAGGAATATACTTTCTCTGGATTCTTGTTATCTCATTTCTGAAGGCTTCCCATTTTCCAGCCATCCCTTTACCTGCGAACATCTGCCTCCAATCAGCTTTCAAAAGTTCTTGCCTAATACTGTCAAAATTGGCCTTTCTCCAACTTAGAACTTCAACTTTTAGATCTGGTCTATCCTTTTCCATCACTATTTTAAATCTAATAGAATTATAGTCGCTGACCCCAAAGTGCGCCCCCACTGACACCTCAGTCACCTGCCCTGCCTCATTTCCTAAGAGTAGGTCAAGTTTTGCACCTTCTCTAGTAGGTACATCCACATACTGAATCAGAAAATGTTCTTGTAAGCACTTAACAAATTCCTTTCCATCTAAACCCTTAACACTATGGCAGTCCTAGTCAATGTTTGGAAAGTTAAAATCCCCTACCATAACTACCCTATTATTCTTACAGATAGCTGAGATCTCCTTACAAGTTTGTTTCTCAATTTCCCTCTGACTATTAGGAAGTCTATAATACAATACGAAAAAGGTGATCATCCCTTTCTTACTTCTCAGTTCCACCCAAATAACTTCCCTGGATGTATTTCCAGGAATATCCTCCCTCAGCACAGCTGTAATGCTATCCCTTAACAAAAATGCCACTCCCCCTCCTCTCTTGCCTCCCTTTCAATCCTTCCAGAAGCATTTGTATCCTGGAACATTAAGCTGCCAGTCCTGCCCATCCCTGAGCCATGTTTCCGTAATTGCTATGATATCCCAGTCCCATGTTCCTAACCATGCCCTGAATTCATCTGTATTTCCTGTTAGGCTCCTTGCATTGAAATAACTGCAGTTTAATTTATTAGTCCTACCCTGTCCCTGCCTGCCCTGACTGCTTGACTCGCTTCTGTTCTCAATTGTATCAGTCTCAGATTGACCTCTTTCCTCACTATCTCCCTTGGTCCCAACCCCCCCCATTCTTACTAGTTTAAATCCTCCCAAGCAGCTCCAGCAAATTTCCCTGCCAGTCCCCTTCCAAGTTAGGTGCAATCCGTCCTTCTTGTGCAGGTCACTTCTACCCCAAAAGAGATTCCAATGATCCAAAAGTGTGAATCCTTCTCCCATACACCAGCTCCTCAGCCATGCATTCATCTGCTCTATCCTCCAATCCTACCCTCACTAGCTTGTAGCACTGAGAGTAATCCAGATATTACTACTCTTGAGGACCTCCTTTTTAAATTTCTGCCTAACTCTCTGTAATCTCCCTTCAGACTCTCAACCTTTTCCCTTACTATGTCATTGGTTCCAGTGTGGGAAATGACCTCTTACTGGCTCCTCTCTCCCGTGAGAACATTCTGCACCCTCTCGGAGACACCCTCTCTTGATCCTGGCACCAGAGAAGCAACACACCATTCTGATTTTTCAGTGCTGGCCACAGAAACATCTGTCTGTAACTCGGACTAGAGAATCCCTAACACAATTGATCTCTTGGAATCTGACTTACCCATCAATGCATTAGAGCCAGTCTCAATACCAGAAACTTGGCTGTTCATGCCACATTCCCCTGAGAATCCATCCCCCCTCCCCCACCCCCACCTACATTTTCCAAAACAGCATACTTGTTTGAAATGGGTATAACCACAAAAGACTCCTGCCCTAGGTGCCTACCTCTCTTACCTTTCCTGGAGTTAACCCATCTATGTGACTGTATCTGAGACTTTCCCCCCTTCCTATAACTGCCATCCATCACATACTTTTGTTGTTGCAAATTCCTCACGGCCCACATCTGACAAGAAGCACATATCACTCTACTAAAGGCCATTTTTGCTCCTTCACAATCTACAGACCCAGAAATAACACCATCATATTCCTCTACAAACACTGCCCCAGGTTAAAATAATAGTTATGGCTTTTACTTTAAGTTTAATCAAGAGATATATCTCCAAAAAACATGTAATCAAGAAAGAACCCACTCTACTCACTACTGCAGACTTTCTGTAGATCACACTTAAGACAACAATACACTTATCTGCTTCTGTGCTGTGAACTTCAGCCAACAGTTCCTCCAAGATCAGTTGTGAATTTCACTGTTTGTTAATTTTCCCAGATGCACTGCGATGTCAGCGATACATGAATCCATACAGCAAAGGCAGTGTCAGTTTCTCTCTCTCTTTCTCTCCTGCACCGAGCTCACCAAGTGTTTCCTTTGTCTGTTCTTCTCCCTTTTAAAGCTGCTTCTGTTTTGAGTTTTTTTTTCCCAAAGTTCCAAAATAATGCAACAGCAAGTGTCAGAACATGGCACAGTTGTGAAGTGGTAACTGGGGGGGGGGAGCATTTGGAAAGTAGTGGGAAGGTTTAACTACTGCAAGAAATTGAATGGAATGTCAACTTTTACATTATTCTCTTCTGCCTTCCAAATTCAAGCATTGTCTCAAATATCCTTCCATTCCTCCTGATGTGTAGCTAAAACTTTGAAGATCATGTCCTGTCTGCTGCTGACTTCTGGCAGAAATTTCAGCTCCTTTTAAATAAGAAACCAAATCAATTTACTTTATTGCTAAGGAGGTTTCATCACATTTACTGTTTAATCAAGAGTCACATTCCTCTGCTTGCAACACAGCAAGGACCATAGAACAGATTGACTCAGGATAGCCTTGCATGAATTGTTCTGCCCTGAGTTACTAGTTCCCATTGATATATCCATGTTAATGCCTCGACACCAGTAAAGACAGTCCCATACTAGTTACAAGACAATATATGCAGAAGGAGGAGAGACTAGAATGGGCAGAATGAAGGAAAAGAAGAACAAAAGGGAGGCTTGAGTGCAAGTGTTAGTCCAAAAATAAAGGTAACTGCCATCAACATGGAATTAATGAAATGGAGCACAAAATTAGCGAAGATTTAATTAATGCTTTTCTACATTTACTAAATTCAGAAGAAATTCTTAAAAATTTACAATTGTTCAACTTAATTTAATCATTGATAAAAAGTCAAGATGTATCCCTGAAATATCCAAATTAAAATGACAGAGAAAAGACCAATTGCTTCATCGAGTCTATCCCATGCCCATTCTTGATGGTTCAATTTGACCAGACACGTACCGTATCCATCCCACAGCCATGTTATATCCTGGGTAAGACTAAAATTCAAGGTCCAACTCAGGGGAAAATAAATAGCCTGGAAAACTTCTCCCTAACCTCCTTGGGTGGGCGATCACACAGATCATGTGTTATCTGCAAACTCTATATTTCTGGGTGGTCCCATCTGTCCTCCAGTCATGAACCAGCTCCATTCACTCTTCAAGGCATATAGGGAGTCAACCAGCACCACGATGGCTGGCAATGCATTGGGGCAACACGGTGGCTCACTGCTGCCTCACAGCACCAGGGACCCGGGTTCGATTCTTTCCTCGGGCAACTGTCTGCATGGAGTTTGCACAATCTCCTCTTGTCTGTGTGGGTTCCTCAGGATTTTCACTGGTTTCCCCCCACAATCCGACGATGTGCAGGTTAGGTGGATTGGCCATGCTAAATTGCCCAGAGCGTTCAGGCATGTGTAGCTTAGCTGCTTAGTCAGGTCTAAATATCGGATAATAGGTCTGGGTGGGTGACTCTTTGGAGGGTTGGTGAGGACTTGTTGGGCCGAAGGGCCTGTTTCCACACTGTAGGGATTCAATGACTCTAAATCTCACAGCAGACAAGTGATGTACCTTTCAGGGACATGCTCATGATCACTGTATCAGAGCATGTGACCAAGTGGTATAGGGCTGTCAGTCTCCATCTTACTGAGTTCCATTGTCTGTCCTCTTGCAGCATGAAACACTGAAGGAGGTGTACATTCAAATTGTTCACCTGAAGCCCGGACATACAAGGGCTTGTGCTTGTAGTTTGCATAGCTAAGTGCCAGGAGCTGTCATGAAAGTTCATTGAATTCTTCAGTACTCCATGACCTACATCTTGTCCTTATGTTTTAAGATGTATAGGGTGGTGCATGTATGGAATAAGCTGCCAGATGAAGTGGTGGAGGCTGGTATAATTACAATATTTCAGAAGCATCTGGATGAGTACAAAAATAGGAAAGGTTTAGAGGGATATTGGCCAAATGCTAGAAAAGGGGGCTAGATTCATTTAGGATATCTGGTTGGCATGAATGAGTTGGACCAAATGGTCTGTTTCCATGTTGTACATCGTTATGACTTTATACCTCTAAATAACACAAAGGATAACACAACAGATAAACCATGCTCTAGAAATGATTGTTTGCTATTAACCACAAAATCCAGCCTAATAGAAACTGATAACCACACAAAAAAAAATTTTAAATATGACAGTTAAAAAATGCTGCAGAAATTTGTGACTTTTTTCTATTGAGCTCACTTGAGTGAGTCACTTAGGAAAGTACAAATAAACCTTCACTTTTAATGATGTTCAGGACATAAGTGCCGCTGCAGACAAGCCGAACAAGCCAGGAATCAAAAACAGAATGAACATTTCTAAATCTCTGCTGGGAGCAGGAGGTTGAGTCATTAGGGGCTGACAAACTAAATCATCTTTCAAAGACTTGCCTGATCTGAGTGTGGGCAGTTGCTGTAGCCGTGGATTTTAGAAGTTGCAAACTTGTCAAGGTTCTACCTTTTAGTGCCCATCTCATCTTATTATCCAACACTTAAAAGGTGACTGTCATTTTAAAGGTTACATTTCATGTTGCAAGGTTTTATCTTCAGACTCCTTTTTCACGTAGAGCCATAAAGTGCAAAGACAGAACAGGAGGAACCTGGAGTGATACACACATGGGTAACTGTCAGGGACCCTGAGCAAAATATTCCAGTTGTCGATAAATAGGGATGTAACATAGATGGAAAATAAGAGACTGCTCTGGAGATTCAAGAATCAAACACTCTCTTGCTCAGAGTGTTAGCTGAATGCACATCTTCCCTGGTGGCTGTGTTCTACAGATGTTATACTTCTTAAGCTAAGTGGACATTCTAAAGGTATTACCTCATCAGCCTCTATTAAAAAAAATGCTCCCATGTTCAAAACCCACTTTGATTTATGAAAAACCCAGTCTTTTGCTCAAGATTGGGTTTCATGCAGGTTAAGTAAGGAAAGAAGGCCAGTTTTGGTTGTATGGTAGCAATGTTGAGGTTAGGTTTTATCAGCCTGTAGCTTTACAGAAGGGAGGGAAGGCCAAAGCAGGTCAGGAGTGACATAGTTTCGAGGTTCGAGCAAGAAAGTGAAAGTCACCATCGTCATTGGGGACCACATGGTGATTTCTCATTAGAGACGTGACTAATGGTGAGTTTAACCTGAGATCACTACACCACTGACAAGGGGCTAATTTGAGACCGCCTCAGCTGGTATGGGAATTCAATCGCCACACTGCTGGCATCAAACCAGCCTTCCAATCAATGAACTAACCGAATGAAGAAATTAGAGGAAGAGAGAGCACAATGAACCTGAGATGCAGCAAGGAAGCAGGAGGGGCCAAGTTGCTTAGGAGGTGGTACACTGAAAGAGGAATTGCTGAAGAAACCCAGCAGCATCTGGGGAAAGACAAACAAAGTTAATGCGTCAAGTCCAGGACCCTTCTTCAGAAAGGACCTTTCATTTGTGGTATTTGGAGCTTAAACAAAAGAAGGGAAACAACTTTACTTACCAAAAATAAAGCAATAAAAAAATACAATTGTAGCAGCAAACCTTTCCTCTGTCATCTAGTCACAATTAACACAGGCCTATTGCCTAATAGCTCATGTTAAATGTAAGTGTCTATTATTATGCTTTTATTAATAATTAGGAGATTAATACAGTGACAGTATAATTCTGCTCACGCATTCGGACCATTACCTAACCAGGCTGCGATAGTAATGAGGCCCTCAGGGCCATTAACAACAGCACTGCCCGAGTACAATTGCATCTCAATCATTATCTCAGCCCTCCATGTAATTTGCTCTCCTTCATCATTGCTTGGGTTTAGCTAGGCAGAGAGTCTGAACTCCTGATTCTAAGATGATAGAACTCACTTGAGTTTCTTGCGACTATCTCGAGGGAATTGTCCAGTCCCAGCTCTCACCTCCAATCAGAATGGGAATTAGTTTCTGAGTCACTTTGTTCAGTGGTCAGGTGGATTGTGGTCAAACTAATTGCTGAGCATGCAATATTCCACCATACCTCAGGAAACTATCAGTTATATTCTCAATATTAATTTAATATTCGGTGTGCTGAGCAGCTTGGAAATATTTGCATTCAGCTAAAACAAATGGAAGATTCCAGTCCATTAGCCCTACCACCTTTTAACTACACTCTGAAGTGATTTAAACATTTGTACTGAATTCAGATAATTACTGGTGCAGGGAATACATTATTTCAAATTTTATATTGGCAAAGCTACAAAGTAAGAAATTAAAAGCAGAAATCTTTGGTGGTGATATTAACTTCAATAATAATTTTAATAAACTCAGCTAACCTTAGCTAAGCCTCAGATAATGCCTCATGGTTAATGCTCAAATGGATTAATTGTTGTGGGACTGGACCAGAAGGGTTGATTTTAGCCCAGAATTGGAGTTACGGGGGGAGGGACAGCTGCAGGAGATGAGTCCTGGTCTTGAGGGAGTTTTGTGGCAAAATGGTACTATCCTTACCTCTGAGCCAGAAGCCCAGATTAAGTCCCACCTGCTCCAGATTGACTAGAAAATATCTAGTCTTGGTCTTGAGGGAGTCTTGTGGCACAGAGGTGGTGGCCCGACTTGGGAGCAAGGAGACCTGGGTTCAAGTTCCATCTGCTCCAAAGGTACATAATGACATCTTTGATTAGAAAATATCATTGAAACCAGCAAAGGGGGATTGAAAATAGTTGATTTTAAAAAGTGATAGTCCTAGTCTTGAAGGAGCTTTGTGTCAAAATGTTAGTGTCCCTACCTCTGAGCTTGTCACTGACCCCAGATGTGTATCACAACATGTTTGAACAGGTTCACTAGCAAGTAATTAGTCCTGGCCTTAACAGTGTGGGGCCTGGGAAATTTAATGCTTGGGCCACACCTGCATAGCCTGCCCTTGTAAAATATTGCTGTACAACCAACTTTCTCTTAACCACTGGCTGCACTTCCTTAATGACCACAGGTATCAGAGAGGCACCCAGGATGTGAAGCCTGAGTTCAGTCATAAAGCCAAGTGAAGACCAGGTGAAAAGTCCTCAGGGAGTGAAGGCAAGGTTTATGAAAGTGTGTGGATATAAGTTAATCTTCACTTTAAAATGATTTATCGGTATCAGGACAAAATGTATGAGAGAGACAGGCAGTTTATTTCTTTCAACTCCCTGGTGAACCCCATGCCATGATGCAAGATCAACAGATTGCACCCAGGAAGGCTATACAAATGACAAATAATTGCATTGCAAACCAAGGTGTTATGAATCTCATGTGCATTGAGACCGAGTTATTCATACAACTAGCTGTAGGTGTAGCAAAAAATTATTCATTCCAAGCTGTCTATTTTCTACCATACTGATGCCAGTTCCTCCTTACAATCAAGTCAGAAGACTGATCCCCAGCATTAGAGAAATTCTTAGTCAAAAAGAACTGGAGAGATTTGAAAGTGAGAAAGAAGGAATCAAAAAGTTAGTCTTACCGAGATAAAGAGTTAAAAATCATACAACACCACGTTATAGTCCAACAGATTTATTTGGAAGCATTAGCTTTTGAAAATGCTGCTCCTTCATCAGGTGGTTACGAAGGGTCAGCGCTCCGAAAGCTATTAGTTCCAAATAAACTTGTTGGACTATAACCTGGTGTTGTGGGATTTTTAACTTTATCCACCCAAGTCCAACACTGGCTCCTCCAAATCATGATTACCGAGGTAACAATGTAAAACTGACACACCTGCAACAATCCTACTACAGTTTCAGAATCATCAAAGATATAGTCAGGATGGATAAAGAACTTCTGTGTCACACAAGGATTCATTGAGATGTGGAAGATCATCAGCTCAAGCAGAATAGGTGGAAACCCTAGAATTACTGAACAGTTAGATATTGCGATGGGATACTGGGTCACTCACGTCGGACAGAGTAAGAAAGCTTTGTGATCTTGGACACCAACAGTGATGGAATGTGTGTGATGTACAGGGAGAGGATTAAGGACTGACTCTTTACCACATCTAGCCCTATGCCTCACCTCAGACATCCATGGCAGCTGTTAGGATTGGCTACCTTATCACACTTGGCACAGAGCCCCAAAGGACAGAAACATTAGGTGGATAACTAGTAGCCCATTGATAGAAGACAATACAAAAAAAATCCTACAGGGAGTTCAGGCGTGGTTGGAGTAGTGAGAAAGGGATCGCTCAACTACAGAACCTTGTTGAAGCGAATGGTGACCATCCACTGAAGGAGAATCTAGACAAGCATTTGAGGGAGGAAGGAACAGCAGGTTACTCTGGCGGATTTCAATGAGAAAAAAGATAGAAGGCAACTCAACTGCAGTAAAAACACCCGCATGGATGGGCTGCGTTGAATGGTCAACTTCTGTGTTGTATATTGCAATGATCCTAGCTAATGGTAATTCTGTGCAGGTCAGATCTAAAGGGAAGTGTGGCCTCATAGAGGTTAAGCTTTGTTTTTGCAACATGATTCCCATGGTGGTCAATCATGTAACCTTTGCACACAGGGCTGCCAATATACACTGAACCAAAGAACGTAAGGTTACACAAAACAGAAATAAACAAAGTTGATGAGACAATTTATAAATTGCTTAAACAGTAAAAAGAAAATTTCAACCCTTTATCCACCACAATTCTTTCGCAGACATTCAATCCAAGTGAGGTACCATTCCTATCTTATTTCCTTAATTTTGTTATTCAATTGACAAAGTTTCAAATGTCTCCTTTTTGATAGTTTGCTCATTCACCAGATATGATCCTTCCTATTTGTGTTTCTTTTGAGATACACAGACTAACTTGCTAACCTTTTCGAAGTAAAATTCAAGTAAAGCTCTACTTGAGCAGTTAGAGCAGTTTAGACTTCCTTCCATCTCGAATAGGCTGGATAATGCCACAAATTAAAGTCCTTTCTTCTGGTATGTGTATTTTTGTCTCAACTGGAACATGCTCATGGTCATTGGACATCCGTTTATTTTCTGTTATCACAGAATTTCAATGTTGCAAACACTTCTTCAATGAGCTCCCCAGGTAGCTGACTCGTCATCTCAGTTAAATCACATTGTTTTGGAAATAAAACCCAAAACATGCATGTTGTAAGTAAGAAACAAAAACAGAAATTGCTGGAAAAGCTCAGCAGAGCTGGCAGCTAGAAGGGCCAGGGTAAAAACAATGACTGCAGATGCTGGAAACCAGATTCTGGATTAGTGATGTTGGAAAAGCACAGCAGTTCAGGCAGCATCCGAGGAGCAGTAAAATCGACGTTTCGGGCAAAAGCCCTTCGTCAGGAATACAGGCAGAGTGCCTGAAGGGTGGAGAGATAAATGGGAGGAGGGTGGGGTTGGGGAGAACGTATCATAGAGTACAATAGGTGAGTGGGGGAGGGGATGAAGGTGATAGGTCAGGGACGAGGGTGAAGTGGATAGCTGGAAAAGAAGATAGGCAGGTAGGACAAATCATGGGGACAGTGCTGAGCTGGAAGTTTGGAGCTGGGGTGAGGTGGGGGAAGGGGAAATGAGGAAACTGTTGAAGTCCACATTGATGCCCTGGGGGTGAAGTGTTCCAAGGCGGAAGATTAGGCGTTCTTCCTCCATGCATCGGGTGGTGAGGGAGCGGCGGTGAAGGAGGCCCAGGACCTCCACATCCTCGGCTGAGTGGGAGGGGAAGTTGAAATGTTGGGCCACAGGGCGGTGGGGTTGATTGTTGCGGGTGTCGCAGAGATGTTCCCTAAAGCGCTCTGCTAGGAGATGTCCAGTCTCCCCTATATAGAGGAGACCGCATCGGGAGCAACGGATACAATAAATGATATTGGTGGATGTGCAGGTAAAACCTTGATGGATGTAGCTAGAAGGGTCACTGGACCCGAAATTTTAACTCTGATTTCTCTCCATAGATGCTGCCAGACCTGCTAAGCTTTACAAGCAATTTCTGTTTTTGTTTTTGGAAATGTTGTTTGAACTCACTGTTCAAAAATGGCTTTCCAGCCACAGCATTGGGGTTCCATGAAAAGGAATAAAGAAATAAAGTACTCCATTGACACATTGCAGTGGAGCAGCACCATCAAATTAACTTGTATTAAATTCAATCTTATAGAAGCCACCCGAATCTTAAAGTACAAACCTGTTTTAATACAGAAGCAATTTAACTCAAACTGATGGGGATTTGATGGACATGTAGGAAGATGGGTTCGCCTTTACTCTGGTATCTTCCATTATGTGAAGGTAATTTTTAAAAAGATGTTGAAGAGCGTTTGACCCCTTTTTTTGGTCTTCCAACGTTTCTTGTCCCTTCTTTCACAACATGAGTTTCCCACATCCTTGTGTTTGATCATTCCCTCATTATCCTAATATCTTCCACTGCTCTTTATTCTCATTGATATTTCACCCTCAGTCAGAGACTAGATAAATAGAATTAGACAGGGTCTGTGACTGGGATTCACTCCTCACAACCATTGAAGAAACTAACTGTAAAAAAGGGACTTTTGAAAGACAAGGGGATTAGGATCAGAGGCAAATTGGTCTGATGTGTTATCACGTTTGGAGTGATGTCTTTTTAAGAGATCAACATGCAACTGAGCCAAGTTTCCTGATGTTGTTACACAATCACTATTGCTCTGTACTGTAACGCCAGACTCCCTGTGTCTTGAATGACACAGTGCTGAGAGCCTTTGGCTCAGGTGATAACATCAACGTACTTGGCTCATTTACATATTGAGCTCATAAAGGGACATCACCATAAAGGTGGTAAACGGAAATTGGAAACCCCTGTTACAAACTGGCTTTCCACTTCTGCTAGTGCCCTCCAAACTCATAACCACTTTCACTACAATGGGAAAAAGCAGCAGATACATGGGAACATCACATGCTTGCAAGTTCCCCTTCAAGTCACAAACCAGCCTGGCATGGAACTACAGTACAAATCCACCAAAGAACACTACAAATCTGAAACAAACACAACGTGCTGGAGAAACTCATCAAATCTGGCAGCACCTGTGCAGACAAACACAGTTGATGTTTTGAGTCCAAAATGACTCCTCTTCAAGATGATTACATTAAACTTGGAAGATTAACTCTGTTTCTCACTCTACATATGCTGCCAGATCTATTGAGTTTCTGCAGCGTTTTCTGTGTCTGTTCCCACTCCAGTCACTGGATGAAAATTCTTAAACTCTCTTCAGTTCTGTGGGTGTACCTCCATGTCATGAGGCAGGTACAACATCTTTTGTACATCAATGCAGTGGCTTGAGAAGATGGCTCAACTCCACCTTCTCAAGTACAACTGGGGATGTCCAATAACTGATAGCTTTGCCAATGAAGCACACATCCCATATGTGAAGAAACCCCATTCTACTGCTGCTGTGTTTTCAAGAAGGCTGGCTGAGAAATGGAAAAGCTCACAAGAAGCAAATGGCCGACTGAAATAACTGAGGGGCCTGTTAAGGCTGTTCACCTTTACAGCGACTGGAAGTTTTCAGTTCCCAGGCAGTTCCCACAGCTTTGGGATTGTAGGATAGAGTGTGACACTTCAAAACATAGAGACATAGGAAATAGGAAGGCAGCAGTAGGCCATTCAGCACTTTGAGGAGAAGACAGTGAGAACTGCAGATGCTGGAGAGTCAGAGTCGAAGACTGTGACGCTGGATAAACACAGCTGATCAGCAGCATCAGAGCAGCAGGAGCGTTGACGTTAGCCCTTCATTAGCATATTCCTGATGAAGGGCTTATGCTCGAAACGTCAACGCTCCTGTTCCTTGGATGCTGCTTGACCTGCTGTGCTTTTCCAGCGCCACACTTTTCGACTCATTCAGCCTTTCGAACTTGCTCTGTTATTCACTATGACCACGGCTGATCATCCAACTGAGTCTCCTGTTCCCTGTTCCTCCCCATACCCTTTGATTCCTTTAGCCCTAAGAACTATATCTAAATCCTTCTTGAAGAATTTCAATGGTTTGGCCTCAACCGCTATCTGTGGCAGAGAATTCCACAGGCTCACCACTCTCTGGGTGAAGAAATGTCTCCTCATCTCAGTCTGAAAAGGCTTACCACATATCCTTAAACTGTGATCCTGTTTATGGACGCTCTAGTCATCAGGAATATCCTTCCTGCATTGACCCTGTCTAGTCCTGTCAGGAATTTGTATGTTTTTTAAGAGTCCCTCTCAGTCTTCTCAAGACTTGATACCAGAATACTGGGCCAGTACCCAGAAACAGGCCAGACACTGAAGCTGTTGCCCTTCCAATATTATGCCTGGCAGCTGCAACTGTTTTCTACTGACATTTTATTTCACCCAGTCTTCAGATGGCACTGCCTTCTCTCTCTCTGTGGATATCAGCCATTGTCATGTAGAATCACAAAATCCCAATGGCATGGAAGCAGCCATTTGGCCATTTGAGTCCACATCAAACCTCTGAACAACACCCCACCCACTCTATCCCTGTAACCCTACATGTCCCATGGTTAATCCACCTAGCCTGCACATGCCTGGACACTACAGACAATTTAACATGGCCCATCCGCCTACATTCCTGCACATCTTTGGAATGTAGGATGAAACCGAAGCACCCAGAGGAAACTCAAGCAGATATGGGCGGAATGTACAAACTCCACACAGACAGTCACCCAAGGCTGGAGTCGAACCCGGGTCCCTGGTGCTTTGAGGTAGCAGTGCTAACCACCGAGCCACTCTCAATATCACCCTTACTAGACAGTGGGACTGCCAATGTATAATTGCTGGAAGACGTCTCTGGTTCATCCATTACCAGGGCCCTTTCCTTCATTAGATGATGAGTGTATCCCCTCAGATCCTTGCATCCTGAACTCCAAATTGAAAACTGATCCCAGTGTTTCGCACGTCTTACCTAACAGTAGGCACCTGACTATCCAAATGCATTGGTCCCTGCCCCCCTCTCTCCACCATGTTTCAAGAATATTCATCTTCCACTCTATTCTTTAAAGTCTTCAGTCTGCAGAGAAGATTCACAGCCCAGACATGACCAGGAAATGGAAACCACAGGAGACGAGAAAAGGGTCAAATTACCAATAAGGAATTTTAAAAGAAATGTCAAAGCTGAATTGGAACCAAAGAGCGAGTGGAATGCCAGACATTGACAAAGGACGCCATTGAAAATCTTCCACAGCTAAACCATTTCTTAAAGCTGCAATCAACATCTGTCCTGCGGTCAGAGCCAAACTAATTTATCCTCTGCTTCCATAACCAGTCCCCTCAATATCAGTGATTGGTACCCTGTGCTGCCCAGGTCTCAGATTGTGAGTGTTCTGGAAGTTACTTGGATTCAAACTCGACTTACTTAGATATCAGAGGAATCCTCTCTGCTGTGCCCCCCACCCCCTCAAAGATGTCTGCAGCAGCATTCACCTTCCATAGGAGAAGGTATCATTGTTCTTGTCTTCCTCTGCAGATAGTTTCTGGCAGGAAAGTAGACGTGAGGAGCATATCAGCCATGACCAAATGGTGGAGCAGACTTGATGGGCCGAATGGCCTAATTCTGCCCCTATATCTTATGAACTGATGACTTACAACACATGGCGAATTTAGTGCGCCAAATGTGAGTAATGGTCTTTTTCATTCACAGTATCATTGGCAGCACTGCTCAGACATCATCTCTATTGCTCAAAAATCATCCTTCTTTTCAATGGAAGAGATGTGGATCCCTGAGCGTTCTATTCAGAAGGAAAACAGCCCCATGTATGCATGTACCTGTGTACTGTTTTCAGACTCACTGAGTACTCCTCTCAGGTGAGAGCTCCTGGGACCATATTTGGAAATGTAAGTGATTGCTAGAGAAGGGCAGATCGTTCTGAAGGAAAGGAAGCAGTTGCTTTTTGCTGCTTGTTAATTGTGATGAACTTGAAAGGGCACAAAAAAAAGGTGTAATGAAATGAAGTTTTGCAGATATAGTAGAAACAGAAAGTGCTGGAGAAACTCAGTAGGTCTGGCAGCATTTGTGGACAAAGAAACAGGGTTCATGTTTCAATTCCAATCTGACTCTACTTTGGAACTGGAAGAGGTTGGAAAGTTGGGGTGGCACGGTGGCTCAGTGGTTAGCACTGTTGCCTCACAGTGCCAGGGTTTGATTCCAGGTTTGATTCCAGCCTCCAGCGACTGTCTGTGTGGAGTTTGCACATTCTCCCCATGTTTGTGTGGGTTTCATCCAGGTGCTCCAGTTTCCTCCCACAGTCCAAAGATGCGCAGGCCAGGTGAATTGGCCTTGCTAAATTGCCCAGAGTGCTAGGCGCATTTGTCAGAGGGAAATGGGTCTGGGTGGGTTACTCTTCGGAAGGTCGGTGTGGACTTGTTGGGCTGAAGGGCCTGTTTCCACACTGTACGGAATCTAATCTGATCTTGAAAATGATAGTTCCTATGCTGCTAACAAAGCAGCAGAAGAACCAGATCGTGGGGATGCTCAGAGCAAAAGACAACAGGAGTGCTCATAGTCATTGAGGAGTGAAATAGATGCTGAATAGTTACCAATAATGGTACGAATCATAGAAGTAGCTCAATTTGGTTGACAGTGACACAGGTTGGGGCTTACTGAAGGGCAGTGATCATGTTCTGAAGTTTTATGGACTCAGTATTGACCCTGAAGGGGGGTAGAGTGGGGTATAAGGTGCTGTTCCTCCAGTTTCCAATTGGCTTCGCTGGAACACTGCAGCAAATCTAAGACAGAAATGTTGGCATGAGAAGAAAGATATAAATGAGTAATAATCTAATTGTCTTCTAATCACAGTTTCACTTCACAGCTGATTGTTGCTCTTGTGTTTCACCGTGTAGGAGTTGGAACAAACATTTTATTCAAAAATAGGCATAATCTGCAATCTTCACGGCTCTCAAAGGTTACTGTGACCTATCCTGCAATAGCAGATAAACAGCTTACATTCTTTAACTCCCCTTCCATATCTTGCAATCAACTTAATATCAACTTAACACTGAATGGCGATGGTCTTTGTCCAATCAATTCATTAGGAACCGTCCCAAGACTCACGTCACAGAGAATATAAAGCCCGTAGAAGGAAAAGATTTTCATTACATCACTCTGAGCTACCTTAATACATAATCACTGGAGATGAGTGTCTGATCCACTGCATTACCCAGAGTCGACCTCCTTCAGACAATTTAAAAATTGTTTTGTACTGCAGTATATGCAAATTGATTCCAGGCACCTCACTCACCAAGCAGTTTTTATCCAATTTATTATTGTCAGGTGATTAGAACATTACATCTCCAGAGGCTATGTCAATACTTTGCTTCATTACATCAGATATTCTGCGGTCATCATCAATCTCATTCTGTGGGCCTTGTGGCCCCTACAATTTGGAAAGCACTCTTTTTGATTCAATATCCAAGCAAATAATGGTATGACCCAGCAACTGTAAAAGTGATCATTGAATTTATATATATACATATATCTATCAGAGGAACATAGCACACAAAAGGCAGACTGCATAAATACTCTTAGTGCTTCAAAGCATGTGTCTTTAATTGATAATCTAAGATTGGCCTATGTTATAAAAAGCCACAAAGGAATGTTTTTCTTTCTTTTCCTCTAAATGGGACCATTTAAGCAGAAGACATAAACAATTTGAACTCAAAGTAACCTTCCTTCCTCTGGTTAAGTTGACACTAACTTTAGACACTTTACCTTACAGCTGGTGGTTAGGAGTTCGAAACATGTTCTGATTGCTCTTTCTGGCTGACTTCAAACCTCCTGTGGGCTGTCAATATAATTCTGTGAGACAAACTCTCTGCCTAGCAGGACGCCAATCTCAGGTGGTGTTGGGGCACTGCCCTCTTCTTAATGTCTTAACAACAACTTAATCACTTTCCCAAGTTATGGCCTAACCTTTGAGCTGTGAATCCAAGTTTTGCAACACTTCTCTTCAATCCAGAAACAATGACAGCTGATGATACACCTCTCATGATTTAATTAAATGAAGTGGCCATTCATCAACATTGAATGAAAGTGAACTCTAGTAATGGCCTGAGATGTTTGTTATGGAAAGCAGCAACACTGACTGCTTGACATTGAAATATGACCAGTTTATCAGCTGTACTTGTGAAGAATGCCTGAGCTAATTTATGGATCTGAAGCAACGTATTTCTTGTGAGAAATGGGAGATGCATTATCATTTTAACCTTTCACATGTTGATACCAGTCCTAAAAACTGGAAGAAGTTTTAATGTTGTTTGACTATCAGTACAATACAGATTCAAAATGGATACTGTTGGCTCCATTATCTTTGGTTTAAATCACTCCACAATTGGCAGCCTCATCTTCAGTGAGATTGCCACAATTTCAGTCTCGAAACCTTTGTTATTCTCTTTATCCCTTTATGACACTCCCTAAAACCTATCTGTCTGCTGTAATATTCTGCACTGTGACCCATCATCTAATTGTGCACATTGTTCTCACGGTTCGCTTGAGATTTTTCACTCCACTACAGGTGCTATGTGAAAGCAAGATTATGTTGTTGTTGCACTTGAGATCTGCAGGTCAGAAGATATTGTGCTGAGTCCCTGTTTTGTGAGGAGTTATCTGGTCTATATTGGGACACTGTACAGGTGAAAATTAGAGTGGTGCTGGAAAAGCACAGCAGCTCAGGCAGCATCCGAGGAGCAGGAAAATCGATGTTTTGGGCAAAAGCCCTTCATCAGGTGACTTCAGTGACCCTGTGTTAGGGAGATATTGAAACCAACCAAGAGTTTCCAATGTATTACCTGGAATTGCTGCATCAGGTAGTAGGGGCCCAATCTCCACAGCAGTCTCCTTCATGGACATAGAACCTGACAACACCAACAGTGCTGAGAGAGCCAATGAAAGCAGCTGTTTGGATGAAGTACAGCACAGTTGCTGGTGACAGTGGAGGTCCATCCTCAGGAGACAGGGAGAAATTTGGGATGAACTTTTTCAATACGTATAACTTTTTTAACGTGTTCGTTCATGAGAACTGATGACATGTTTTCTCGGCTTTTAGTCAGTAGAGGTTTGGTATTGCCTTCCATTCTCGAGGGAAGGGCAACGAGGCAGGTCTGAGTCCACCTCAGTTGGAACCAGAATGGAACTGTTGCTGTTGTTGTCATTCTGATTCATACACTAAACATCAAAACTAACAGGGCTCCAACTTATGGAGTAGGAGAAGTCAGCTATTCAGCCCATCCAGTCTGCACCACCATTCAATACAATCATGCCTCAATACAACTTCCTTCTCTCCCTTCCATAAGCCTCAATTCCCTCAGAGATCAAAAACCTGCCTTGAATGTATTCAATGACCTTGCCTCCACGCTCCTGGGGAGAGAATTCTAAATAAAAATGATCCTCCAGGACAAGAAATTCTTCTTTGTCTTGATCTTAAACGGATAAATTCTTTATTTTGAAACTGTGCTCCCAGATCCAAATCTGTCCAGTACAGAAAAAATCCTCTCAGCATCGATCCTGTGAAGCCTTCTCAGGATCTCACATGTTTCAATAAGATCACCTTTCATTTTTCAGAATGCCAACCAGCTTGATTTTGATTTTTTTGTACTAGGATACAGTGAAAAGTATTATTTTGTGTATTATACAGACAGAAGAGTGTAGAATGCAATGTTACAGTCGCAGAGAAGGTGGAGAGAGAGAGGGAGAGAGATCAAAATAAATATTTGCAAGGTCATTTCAGAAATCTGGAGAAGAAGCTGTTCTTGAATCCGATGATAAAATCTTGAATCAATGACAGGAATTCAACCTACTCAACCTTTCTTTATAAGGCAATCACTTTACTGGAACAAAAATAGTTCAAAGGTAGGTCATTTGGCCCATCGAACCCACTCTATCCTTCAGCATGACTATGGCTGCTGCTCCCTCCCCGCACCCCTTGACTCCTCTAGAATGCCATTGACTTATTTCTTAAACATGTTATATATTTAGTGACTTGGACTCCACAGCCTTCTTGGTCGGGACTTTCATTGGTTCGCACACTTTAAGTGAATATAATTCTGTTTATCTCAGTCCAAAAAAAATTGTGCATCCTGAGACCACGATTCCTTATTCTGAACCCATCACCCTGCACCTCCAAGCAACAACCAACACCACCCCCCTCCACCCCCAGCCAATGGAAAGTACATCCCTGTCTCCAGTCTGTCCAGTTTTGTTAGAATTTTGTATGTTTCAATGAGATCCCTCCCCTCCCCTCCCCCACCACCATTTTCTTAAACTCTAGTGTATACAATGTTAGTCAACTCAATCTCTCTTCATACAACAAACCTCCCATCCCAAGAAGCAGTGTGTTGAACCTTGGCTGAACTCCTGCTATGGCAATTGTACCTTACCTTTGGGAAGGAGACCAAGACTGCACTCAATACTCTGGGTGTGGTCTTAACAAGGCTCAATGCAGCTGCACAGTCGAGAGTGTCGTGCTGGAAAAGCACAGCTGATCACACAGCATGGGATGAGCAGGAAAGAAGACGTTTCAGGCATAAGCCCTTCCTCAGGAATGAGCCTTGTGGGCCAACGATGTTGAGAGATAAATGGGAAGGGGGTGGGGGTGGGGGTGGGTGTGAGGAGGGGCAAGGAAGGTGGTTGGGAATGTTCTTCAGCCGTGTCCTCAAGCAGACTCATTACCACAACCTATCACATTCGCAGCCACCTTGCCTCCAGCCTCACTCTGCCTCCCAATTATCTCTCAGCCTCCTTGGCCCACAAGCCACATTCCTAATGAAAGGCGGATACCCAAAACATCGACTCTCCTGCTCCTTGGATGCTGCCTGACCGGCTGTGCTCTCCCAGCCCCACACTCTCGACTCTGAACTCCAGCATCTACAGTCCTCGTTTTCTCCAAATCAGCTGCGGTAAGATTTCCTTGCTCCTGTGTTCAAATCCTCTTGCAATGAAGGCCAACACATCATTTGCCTTACTCGTGACTTGCTGCATCTTCATGCTTGCTTTCGGTGACTAGCGTTCAAGGACACCCAAGTCCCTTCATACATTGACATTTCTCTCTCTCTCGCTATTTGGTTCAGTTTATTGCTTTATATGTCGAAGAAATCAACTTCATACTTCTTCATGTTATACTGCATCTGTCATGTATTTGCTCTCTTACTGAACTTGTCGAAATTGCCTTTGAGGGTATTTGCATCTGCCACACCACTCCTAGTCCCACTACGTTCATCCCAAGTGAACTATCCTCAAGTCAATTATGCCCCTCCATAAATAAGGAGATCTACAGTGTATGGCGTACTCTAAGTGTGTTGACACCAATGTCCTGTACACTTTATGTAAAGCCCAACCTATCAGGGTCTCTATCCACTCACTCATTCTCCTCCCTTGGATTGTATACAGCCCATGCCATCAGTAACTTCAGCTCTCCTTGTAATCTCCTTTCATGACTCATGGCAAGAACTTCACTCACATATTCAATCCTCTTCCACAAGGCCAGGTATATGCTACGTTTTGCACAACCTCAACTCATCATTTAACCCGAAAGAAAATCAGACATAAATAACCCCAGCATCCTGCAGCTGATCATAAGGCATCCTGAAACATCTCCATGTGCTTCCTATCTCCAATAGGGGACAGTGGCTGCAACATTTCCAAAGCCAACATCTTGATGATGCTAGGAGTATGTGTGTGAGTACTTGTTCATTTTGCTCCCTCAATCCCTGTCCTCATCTGATTTCTTTTATTGTTTATCCCCATTGTGAGCTTCACTGGTGTGGCCACATTTGTTGTCCATCACCTAACTGCCCTTAGACAACACCTTCCAGATCCACGATCAGTGCCATCTAGAAGGACAATGAAGACTAATGCATGGGAACACCAGTATCAGCAAGTTTCTTTCCAACTTTGACATCACCCTGACTTGGAATTATACCACCATTCTTTCAGCATCATTGGGTCAGAATCCTAGGAATCCCTCCCTAACAGCACAATGTGGACATCTTCACCAAATGGACTCCAGTGGTTTCAAAAAGGCAATGCACCATTGTCTTCTGAAGGACAACCACAAATGGACAATCAATACTGGGCCAGCCAGCAAAACCCACATCCCCTGAATGAACAACACCACAGTCATTGCTAATATACCCACAACACTGTTATGAAGGTCATCCTATAATTTTGACCAGGTGACAGTGAAGGAATAGTGACACAGTTCTAAGTCCGGATGATGTGTGGCTTGGATGGGAATTTGCAGGTGATGGTGTCCCAATATATCTGCTGCCCTTGTATGTTTTGCTGGGAAAGGTCATGAGTTTGGAAGCTGCTGCATCACCATGTACTGGCATCACCATGTATTGGTGTTCGCAGGAACCAAGGCTGATAAACTCCTTTCTTTGAAAAAAATATCAATTCAATATGGCTGGATTCTGGTCCTTTGCTTTGTGGATGGAGCAATATTTTATTCCGAACCCAGAATCATGCTTGAGATTTATCAAAATTGTGTAGTTCAGGGTTCACTGACTCTGTCTATTTCTACTCCACCCCAGTACTGCACAGTAACAAACCTCTCCTTACCTGTGAAGAAATTGCAATCAAGCTTTTATAAGTACTAGGCAATTTTAAGCAAATCTTTCAATGATTGTCTATGGCGGGTAAGCAGCTCAGAGGTTCACATGATTGATCGACATTAAATACAGGTACACAGACAGACCTGACTGTGAAGACACTAATTTTGAGGCATTTTGTTTAAGTCATACCTTGATGGCTCCTCAACTGTTAAGGATATAAAATGGGATGGTGACCATAACAAGAACAAACAAATATGAGAACTAAATCTTAGACTTTGGCTGACACCAATATTTCAGAAAGGTCACTTTAGTAACAAGAAAAATAAATGTCAGCCAAAATTGAGTTCCAGAAATCAAATTTCCAACGTCAACAGAGGGTAAATTGAACTATTTTGGTTACTGAGAATGAAAAGCATTAATCAAATATTAGACAGATTTGAATCAAGGGCGGGAGCAGTACACAAAATAATTGATTTTGGGGGCTCCTCTTGAGATTTTCCTTGAGGGTTACTTTTTGATTTTCAGAGCGCACTTTTATGTTTTAAGGGCTCCTTTTTCATCCTCACTAACTAATTTATTAGCTGCTGCAGTCATACTGTAGCAATACCTTCTGTATTTTGTGTTGTCATATGCAGTATTTGGACTCACACAGTTAAGAGTAAAAGAATAACACACAAGGAAACCATTAATTTCTTAGACAATGCAGCATTTAAATGGACACAAGAGAACAGGCATAAGTTAGCACTTGTTTTACAAAATGTCCAAAATACACATATCTACATCCAACAAACTATCTCTCTATACATCCCTTCTATTAATCGATGCTACCAAAGCTAATGCATTTCCATTGCCTAGCAAAAGTTAGAAGATTTGAACTCGGCAGTGACTACCCCTTTCAATGGGTCTCAAATTTTAATCTCAGATTTAAATATGAAAAAATGTTCATGATAACATCATCCACAAACATTTTCCACATATAGGAGCTCCTGAACACATGCAGGCTGAAGTGAGAACTTCCAGTGTATTTGCAGGGAATTCACTGCCTCAATGATTTAAAGTTTTCCTTGTTCCTACTTAGAGTCATAGAGTCACAGAGTCATAAAGATATACAGTACGAAAACAGACCCTTCAGTCCAACTCATCTATGCTGACTAGATATCCTAATCTAGTCCCACCTGCCAGCACCCAGCCCATATCCCTCCAAACCCTTCCTATTCATACACCTGTCCAGATGCCTTTTAGATGTTCTAATTGTACCAGCCTCCACCACTTCCTCTGGCAGCTCATTCCGTACATATAACACCCTCTGTGTGAAAAAGTTGCCCCTTAGATTTCTTTTATATTTTTCCCCTCTCACCCTAAACCTCTGTACTCTAGTTCTGGGCTCCCCCACCCCAGTCAAAAGACTTTGTCTATTTATCCTATCCATGCCCCTCATGATTTTATAAACCTCTATAAAGGTCACCCCTCAGCCTCCAAACACTCCAGGGAAAACAGCCCCAGCGTATTCAACCTCTCCCCACAGCTCAAGTCCTCCAGCCCTGGCAATATCCTTGTAAATCTTTTCTGAACCCTTTCACGTTTCACAACATCCTTCCGATAGGAAGGAGACCAGAATTGAGCGCTATATTCCAAAAGTGGTCTAACCAATGTCTTGTACAGCTGCAACATGACCTCCCAATTCCTGAACTCAATACTCTGACCAATAAAGGAAAGCATACCAAACGCCTTCTTCACTATCCTATCTCCCTGCGACTCCACTTTCAAGGAGCTATGAACCTGCACTCCAAGGTCTCTTTGTTCAGCAACACTCCCGAGGACATTACCATTAAGTATATAAGTCCTGCTAAGATTTGCTTTCCCAAAATGCAGCACCTTGCTTTAATCTAAATTAAACTCCTTCTGCCACTCCTCAGCCCATTGGCCCATCTGATCAAGATCCTATTGTAATCCAAAGTAACCTTCTTCGCTGTCCTCGACACCTCCAGTTTGGTGTCATCTGCAAATTTACTAACTATACCTCTTATGTTCACATCCAAATCATTTATATAAATGATGAAAAGCAGTGGACCCAGCACCAATCCTTGTGGCACTCCACTGATCACAGGCCTCCAGTCTGAAAAACAACCCTCCACCACCACCCTCTGTCTTCTACCTTTGAGCCAGTTCTGCATTCAAATGGCTAGTTCTCCCTGTATTCCATGAGATCTAACCTTGCTAACCAGTCTCCCACAGGGAACCTTGTCTAATGCCTTACTGAAGTCCGCATCGATCATGTCTACCTTTCTGCCCTCATCAATCCTCTTTGTTACTTATTCAAAAAACCCAAAAAGTTAATGAGATGTGATAAATATTCCTTTGTTGACAGGTTTAAAACTGTTCACACTCCTTTGAGGCCCCCCTCCAGCCCACCCCACCCCCATCTTGTACTTTATCACAACCCCCAACTTTTTCTACCACATGAAATTATTAGATTTTCCAAGCCGTACCATTCTGAAGAAGAGTCACAGTGTACTTGGAAACATTAACTGTAGTTTTTGCAAATGCTGCCAGACTGAGTGACCCCACACTATGTCATGACAAATCACCTGACATATATTTTGCCTTCATTCACCAGTGGCTTGAGCTTGCTGTCGCAATTGTAATGGGATCAGCCAAATGGACCTCATGGAATATGAGATCCCTGACTGGGACTGTTAACCTGGTCCAATCAGAGAGCCCTAGCTGACGGATATAAACATGAGTGTCAGAGGTTTTGTTTACTCTGTGAACTGGCTCTGAAGGAGCTAGACCAGTGTCAAACACTTTACATGTGCAAATCAAGGGTAACTTGGTGACAGGATACTGGCCTCTGTGGAGCTATTTCACATGCTATCTAATTCAGGACAATGGGTTGGTGGTCAAAGCAGGATAAGCCAATAGGAAACTCTTCACTGTAGAAGAAATTATATCCTCTCAATACTTGTAAAAACTTCAGTGGCCACAGTTGCTGGGCCACACTGTCAGAGAATAACATCAGCACAAGGTGGCCAATGGGAGGAGTTCTGGAGAACTGGTCCTCCAATCCACTTCTGGGAAGCTGTATCCAGGCAACTGCCAGGTTGCCATGGGAAGACCACAATCAACAGTAGAATTATTGAGAAGTGCCAGTTATAGGAAGGATATCATTAAGCTGGAGAGGGTTCAAGAGAGGTCTACCAGGATGTTGCCGGGTATGGAAGGTTTGAGGTATAAGGAAAGGCTGGGACTTTTTTCACTAGAGTATAGGAGTTTGAGACGTGATCTGATAGAAGTTTATAAAATAATGAGAGGCACACATAGATTTGATGGTAGCTGTCTTTTCCCTAAGATGGAATTCCAAGACTAGGGGGCACATTGTTAAAGTGAGAGGAGAGGGATTTAAGAAAGACATAAGAGGCAATTATTTTACACAGAGGGTGGTTCCTGTATGGAATGAACATAATGGGATTATGTTTGGCATGGATGGTTGGACCAAAGGGTCTATTTCCGTGCTGTATGACTCTATGACTGTATAACATAGAACATAGAACATAGAAAAATACAGCGCAGTACAGGCCCTTCAGCCCTCGATGTTGCGCCGACCGAAGCCTACCTAACCTACACTAGCCCAATAACCTCCATATGCTTGTCCAATGCCCGCTTAAATGACCATAAAGAGGGAGAGTCCACCACTGCTACTGGCAGGGCATTCCATGAACTCACAACCCGCTGAGTAAAAAATCTACCCCTACATCTGTCCTATACCTACCACCCCTTAATTTAAAGCTGTGTCCCCTAGTAACAGCTGACTCCATACAAAAAAGGTTCTCACTGTCAACCCTATCTAAACCCCTAATCATCTTGTACACCTCTATCAAATCTCCCCTAAACCTTCTTTTCTCCAATGAGAAAAGTCCCAGGTGCCTCAGCCTTTCCTCATACGATCTTCCTACCATGCCAGGCAACATCCTGGTAAACCTCCTCTGCACTCGTTCCAATGCCTCCACATCCTTCCTGTAGTATGGCGACCAAAACTGCACACAATACTCCAGATGAGGCCGCACCAGAATCTTATACATTGAAGAAAAGCTACTGATGGAAAACATTGTCTCAAAACAAATCTTCAATCTCGTCAGATGATGGTTTGGTCCATGGAGGAGAACTCTGAGTTACGCATCACCAAGTGAGGCTCAGTCGTGTCACTCTGGTCCTAATGGTCTCTGCCACAGGTACTGCTGAGGATAAGAGTGTGTTCAGTCGGGGTATCTTTCATTGCTCTCTGCTTTCTCCGGGCCCTCTTCTCAGTCAGCTGGGCATTTTACTTCTGCTTCCTGCACCCTTCCAAGGAGGCCATGACTGTCAGTAACTATTTTCCCTTCTTGTCAGTCTCAGTTATTTTCTCAGTTGTTTCAACAATAAAACCCTTACTTCTTATCGAGCTCAATGCTAACCTCAAGGAAGAAATGGCACAGGGGACATGGTAATGGAGGTGGACCATGTTACTTGGTCCTCAGGCTGGAAGGAAAGCGATTTTTTTGCTGCTGTCTGCACACTAGGTAAGAATGGGATTTTGGGGGTAGCTTTGTCACTCAAGAGGTAAATCCAATACAGAATGCCTGTAGCTGAGGCCCCAGTTCAGATTTTTCATGCAACCCAACAACCTGCCAATGAAACTGACCTCTTCAGTCCTCAGTAGGACACGGGAGGGCCAGCAGCAGCTAACAGCCAGGTCTAGCAATATTCAGCCTCTTTCTCTGGGGAAATGCCCCATTGGAATAAAGTGGCACTGAGTGCAGAATGAGAGTACAGTCCACGAAAAGGATAATGCATTGCAGGAATCCAGCTGCACTTTTCAAAAAGCAATGAAGAATAACACTGCAACAAGTGTGAATTTTATCTTGGCTTTAAATTCTAAAATTAATTTCAATCAGTTTCCAACTCACTGGAGCTAATGGAACTGTAGAACATCATCACATTGGGGGAGAAATTGAATTAATTAAATATGAAATAAATGATGTGATTAAACTGTATTAATGACAGACATGGATAGAACTCTAGAATTAATTACAAGAATATGTCAATGGCAACTGTGAGTAATGGCAGTCCTTTCAGGACTGTATGGAATCTCTAGCTGAATGAATACTTTGGGGTGAGCAAAGTTACAAGCCCTGCACGGAAACAAACGGCCATCTCATCTCAAACAGGGAGATATTCATGATGGAGCGTCTGGGTTACTGACACGATGACATTGAGGGGCCCAGGGGAACGAAGGCTGAGAAGCGAGCATTTCACATCCTCAAGATTTCCCAAACTCTTCGCAGCCAATGAAATGCCTTTGAAGCACGGTCACTGCTGGAATGCAGGAAGAGCAGTGCCCAATGAGAAACGTGACTCCGATCGGACAAGCTGTTCCAGTCATGTTAATCGAGATAATTACTGGCAGGGACCCAAAACTTGGAAATTCACACTTTCTGCAGCTGTCCACATTGCCAATGCTCTTCAAGCTGAAAAGTGAATGTGAACTTCAACTCCAGCTTTGGCAATGAGCGCTTCCTCTGATGAATCACCAGGAAATGTGAAAATAAGAAGCAAAAGGAATATCACAGTGGGGTGGGGGAAAGCTGCTATGGAATTTGAGTTGGAAAAGAAACAGGTTTGTATATGCAGACATGGTAATGGCTCAATCGGTGTCCATGAAACACAGTTTAAGGATTGCAGTGGTATTAACTGCACTGCCTGACTGTTTTCTTCAGGGCGCTTCAATAGAGTTCAAATGGAAAGTAAGTCTTTTATAAAAGAGTCAGGTTGAGGGGGGTATCAAGATTGATGGACTTGATAGAGGTTGATGGACAGAGGTCGGTGAACTGATTGGCCTGTCCTTGCCTTGTGTCCATAAGAAAGCAAAAAGGCTAAAGTTCAAGCATAGGCAGACTCTCAAAGGAGGTTTAGCAACACTCTATTTGATTCAAGACATTGGAAACAGCTTCATTCTTGCATACTTCCAGCTTCTTGGGGCTCGAACCCCAATCCGCATTTAGAGGAAATGCTATTATATTAGCTGTTCTTTGCCTGATATCCAGCAACACTTATTACATCTGATCTCAATGTCACACCCTCCCACAAACAATCAAGGCAATGCCAACAGAATAGTTATGGCAGGAAAAGCAATGTGACTAAATGCAATGACAGAGACTGCACACATTGGGTCAAAATTGGTTCGGAAAAGTTAAATTGATTTGAAGAAAATGTGAAATACTTTGCACCCGTCACATGCTACTACTCTTACACAAATATTCACGCTTAAAGTACTTTAAAAGCATCTCTACTATAATCACCATAACGTACTTCCATCTGTGAATCCAATTTTGATTTTCCTGTGATAATGCTGTCACCAAGGCAACTGTCCCAGTTGTTCTAATATCATGATGTCTCTCCCCAGCCTCTGACCACATGGTTCTTTTAACAGTTGTAGTTTCATACTCGCTCTCATTTGCAATTTTATTTCACGGTGTTAGGGACATCTACATGGCTGGTTAAGAGGCAAGAGATATCTACTTTCTTCCTCCTACACATATTATTAAATTACACTCCATTAAAGATATGCAATGGAAATAAGATGGTCTGAAGTGGTGAAGATGTGAATTATCAAGGTGGATGTGATGATTCAGTTACATACAGCCTTGCTCAGATCACACTTGGAAACCAAGTTCAGATTGAGTAGTGTTCCTGGCTCTTACAAAATAAAATAAGGGAAAATTCAACCATCAGCCTGGGAGGGGTTGCTACTCGTTGGCATGAGAGAGAGCTGTGTGGGGACTGGGGTGGGGTGGGGTGTCCTAGAAATGAAGGATATTAAGGAATAATCCCTTAAATTCTGGGACAATTGGCCACCCTGGTTTTGGATACCAAGAGTTGAGTTTTCCGGGTCTTGTGGAGATGGGTTTGGAGGCCGAGCATGAGATGGGGAAATTGGGGAACTAGGACAAGCCTCTGGAATATTCCCAAGCTTTTCATTAATGGGCTGTCAACTAAATTTAATTAGGACAATCCTGGCCCTACTGAGGGGATGTTCTCTGAGGGTGAAGGCAGTTTCTGACATTGGATTGGCCCTCATCATGCTTGGAGCTGGCTCTAACTCCTCAACTTGGGGGTTTGCTGAAATGTTCCATTGAGACCAACTGTGCTAATGTGGTTCTTTGTGGAGCAATTACCATCTAGGTTCAGCTCTGTGTGTCCATATCCTGGGAGGGTCCTCTCAGCAGGAGGTTGGTGGACTATCGCAGGCTGCACTTACGAACTGCACTGGGGCAAGTGAGAGAGGGACCAGTAATCAGGAGCAGACATTTTAATGAGTGGGCTTATCCTCCATCCTAAAGTCTCCCACCGTACCGTGTCTTCAGTTATTTCAGCTGAAGATGGAAACCTTTGTGAAGTCTCCATTTTGAGGAGCTGCTTACCTCTCCATTTTGTTCAGCAGCATCTTCCAGGCTATTTATTGGATGTTGCTGGTGCTCCTAATGAGGGTCCTGGAATCCCTGCTTGTCCACTATCCTTAAATGACTGGGGTTCTCAAAGCTGGCTTCTTAATTGGCCACCTCAGAGAAGACCATAGCCGACATCCTACACTAGCCATTTCTAGGTTCCTGGCTCAGAATTGAGGCCGACACTGGGATTATGATCTGACTAGGAAAATTCAGCATCAGACCTCAGGAAGGAGTGGACTTGAATGAGGTACAGCACAGATCGGCCCGAATGGGGTCTTGTAGAATTAAATTGTGAGCACACAATTAAATTTGCTTAAGTTTAACTTGCTTGAGCTTAGATGCTAAATGATATAATCAAGGTGTTTAAGGTAGGGTGGACAGAGAGAAATTGTTCGATCTGGGAAGAAATTCAAATTAAGGGGAAATATATCTTTAAATTAGAGCTAGTCAATTCAATAATGAAATTGCGATACAACAATTTCCATCTAAAAGATCATGGAAATTTAGAAATCCTATCCAATATGCTCCAGGAGGTGAGTGGATGACATTTTCAAGAACGAGATCAATAGATTTTTGTCCCCTAAAAGGATATCAAAGTGGTGATCTTGTGGTGTAATGGGTAACATCTCTGTCTCTGAACCAGAAATAGAGAAATCAAGTCCTGTTCTAGGAACTACAGCAAAAAGCAAAGTATTGGGGAATGCTGGAAACCTGAAATGAGATCAGAAAGTGCTGGAGAAACTCAGCAGGTCTGGCAGCATCTGTGAAGAGAGAAACAGAGTTAAAATTTCAAATCTGGTCTGACTCTTCATACTGGATTAGAAAAGTTAACTCTGCTTCTCTTTTTACAGATGCTGCCAGACCTGCTGAGTTTCTCCAGCACATTCTCCCTCCAGGGGAGAATACAAGGTAAATTCATAACAGAACCAATCAGGTCATGTATCAACTTTTAAATCATTCCAATACACGATGACAAGCAGTAGGCATGGGGATGAGATTCCTGCTCAACCATGTGTTGGAGTGAAAGATGTATTCTCAATCCTCAAGATTATGGAACAAGTGTACGTTGCCACAGCAACCTGGATTCCCTTAGCAATCTATAACACAGTGTCATCCCCAATGTTATCAAGAGATATTGAACAACGGCAGGTGAATTAACTTGAAATAACGATTGGCTATGGTCTTAGGGAATGGCAGATTCTATTTAAAATGAAGATGCTGTGTGGCGTTTCTCCTGTTCATATGCTCTACTCAGATCATAAATGTACTCTCCTCCCAATCATTCTCCTCACCTTACAAAATGCATCAAATGTACCGGCATTTGAAAGTCTGCTGTGTTCTGGAGCATCAAATAATCACAGAAGTGCCTGTCACACATTGTTTGAGGTGGCCCATGTTTGGCTGGTGATGTTGAAATGATTGAAGAACAAATCAATCATCATGAAAGAACAAAGATTAAAGCACAACAAAGAGAAAGCTTTAAATTAAGGCTGGGATGTTACATTTCTGCTAAACCCCATTTCTTGCAAAGATCTGAAATCAGATTCAGGTAAAGTTCTGATACTCAAATTTTAGGAACACATAGGCTCATTGGCTTTGTAATTTATCTTGTTATCTTTTTTAGAGTCATAGAGTCATAGAGATGTACAGCACGGAAACAGACCGTTCGGTCTAACTCATCCATGCCGACCAGATATTCCAACCTAATCTAGTCCCATTTGCCAGCACTTGGCCCATATCTATTCATAGACCCATCTCGATGCCTTTTAAATGCTGTAATTGTACTAGCCTCCACCACTTCCTCTGGCAGCTCATTCGATACACATACCACCCTCTGCGTGAAAATGTTACCCCCTTATGTCCTGTTTATATTTTTCCCCTCTCACTCTAAACTTATGCCCCCTAGTTCTGGACTCCCCCATCCCAGAGAAAAGACTTTGTGTATTTATCAAATCCATGTCCCTCATGATTTTATAAACCTCTATAAGGTCACCCCTCAGCCTTCGACACTCCAGGGAAAACAGCCCCAGCCTATTCAGCCTCTCCCTAATACTCAAATGCTACAACTCTGGCAACATCCTTGTAAATCTTTTCTGAATGCTTTCAAGTTTCACAACCTCCTTCCAATAGGAAGGAGACCAGAATTGCACTCAATATTCAAAATGCCTTCTTCACTATCCTATCTACCTGAGACTCTACTTTCAAGGAGCTACCCTGCACTCCAAGATCTCTTTGTTCAGCAACACTCCCTAGGATCTCACCATTAAGTGTATAAGTTCTGCTATAATTAGCTTTTCCAAAATGCAGCACCTCACATTTATCTAAATTAAACTCCATCTGCCATTCCTCAGCCCATTGGCCCATCTGATCAACATCCAGTTGTACTCTGAGGTAACTTTCTTTGCTGTCCACTACACCTCCAATTTTGGTGTCATCTGCAAACTTACTAACTAAACCTCCTTTGTTGACATCCATATCATTTATATAAATAACGAAAAGTATTGGACCCAGCACCGATCCTTGTGGCACTCCACTGGTCACAGGCCTCCAGTCTGAAAAGCAACCTTCCAATACCACCCTCTGTCTTCTATCTTTGAGCTAGTTCTGTATCCAAATGGCTAGTTCTCCCTGTATTCCATGAAACCTAACCTTGCTCACCAGTCTCCTATGGGGAACCTTGTCAAATACATTACTGAAGTCCATGTAGATCACATCCACCGCTTTGCGCTCATCAATCCTCTTTGTTACTTATTCAGAAATGTAATCAAGTTTGTGAGGCATGATTTCTCACACACAAAGCCATTTGATGAACGTCAGACATGAATTGGTCACTGAATGACAGCCAGAAGAGTGATACTGCTGCATATTCACAGTCAAGCAATTAAATAATTCAAGAGTTCATCCAGCACTGAAGCACCACTAGTCACTGACACATCAGGACCAAGGATTGACGTGGGTCCAAAATTCATTGGACAACCAATGCCACATACAAGCAAAGCATCTCCAGATTTGTCTGCCTAGTCTGAACAAAAAAAGATTTTAGCTCTGGGCTCAAGAAACTCCACCTAATACAGTGACTGTACAGCTTGATCATAAAGCCTCAGCAAAATACAGCAGAGCTGGAGCTAAATGTTATAACAAACAATGACTGCATCAACTGTGGACAACAACAGAACAAAAAACCCTCCCTCATTGTTTGCTAATGAGAACTGAGATCTTTTAGGAACTGCTTATAATGGATATCCTTGGGACTGACACTTTCCCTGTGTATCGTCAGCAAAATGCACTGCATCACCAGTAACATATTCAGAAGCCCTTGTATTATCATGGGTCCATTCATTTAGGTGAAGATGCATGAACAGCTGGATGGACAGCAATTTGGTTCATGTGGCTCAGTGGTTAGCACTGCTGCCTCGCAGCGCCAGGGACCCGGGTACAATTCCGGACCCGGGTACAATTCCAGCCTCGGGCGAAAGTCTATGTGGGTTTCCTCCAAGTGCTCCGGTTTCCTCCCACAATCCAAAGTTGTGCAGGTTAGGTGGATTGGCCCACCTTAAAATTGCCCATAGTAATAGGTGCATGAGTAGGGGAATGGGTCTGGGTGGGTTACTCTTCGGAGGGTCGGTGTGGACTTGTTGGGTCGAAGGGCCTGTTTCTGCACTGGAGGGAATCTAATCTAATCTAGGTTGCAAGACTGTGGGAAATTCAAGTTTTCAGGCCCTGAACAAGGCTATGTTGAACTTCGAGAGAACCGAAGTCATTTTACTCATTCACTTACTGACGGGATTGGTGAGTAGGGCAACATGAGGTGGTGTAACCAAACACTAAAATGGGGCATAATGCATCCCACTTTTGGGAAAGATCCATCCTACGTTGAGGAAAGATTTGATGTAGTGCCATTGTTAAGAGTTGGAAACCAAAACCTCAAAATGTTCCATTGAAGTCCCATGAAATACACATTTAGCCAAAGATCAAGGTTAGAATGATTGCAATTATTACCTGAACACCATCAATCGCTATTTAACTTTGAGCCACACAGGTGCCAGGCGATGACCATCTCTAGAAAGAGAGTCTAACCACAACCCACGGTGTTCAATGGCTTTACCAGCACTGCATCACATATCATCAACATCCTGGGATTACCATTGACCAGAAACTTAACTGAACCAATCACATAAATACTGTGGCTACAAAAAAAAGAGCAGAGGTTGGGATTGTGCAGTGACTAACTCATGTCCCAATTCTCCAAAGCCTTTCAACAATCTCCCAGTCACAAATCAGGAATGATACAGAAAGCACACCATTTGCTTCAATTAGTGCAATGACACTCAAGAAGCTCAACACTATCCAAGATGAAGCAAACGCTTGATTGGAAATATATTCTCTCCACTACCAACACACCCCTATTACAGTTTAAAGACTCATTACATTCACTTGCCAGTTGCTCTTCAACTTCTGAACCTAAGGTTTCTCCTACATTTAAGAACAAGAGCAACAAGAAGATACCACCAGCAGTGAGACTCCTCTAATTCACACACCATCCTGTTTTGAAAGTACATTACCCCCATTTTCACTGGGTCAGAAGCCTGACTAATAACACTCTAGGGTGAACCACACTGTACCAGTTTAAGGCTGAGGCACCCTCCCAGTTTCTTAAGGGTTGTTAGTATTAGGCAATGAATGCTGACCTTGCCGGAGATATCTAATATCAACAAATAAAAAATGAACTTACTGTGAAATTGATTCTATGACAAAGAGAACTCCAATGTGGGTAGGATATAAAAGTGGGTATCTGTTTGTCACATAATAGCTTATATCTTAACAGAAAGAAAATTTCACCAAGAAACTTTGTTGTCAGGTTATCTACAAAGCACCAGAAATGAAAATCAACCAGTCTGAAGGACAAAACCTCTGAGCAGTAAAAGCAAAGATAGCAGAGTCTGACTTTGCAATGTTGGAAGATATGAACAAATCTACTCAAGGGACAGAAGTTCATTCATTGCAAAGTTGCATCAAACAGAATAAACAAGATGCTACAACCTGCAAGAGACAATTTACTTTGACCAAAAGGTTTGCTAAATGTTATGGAAGCTCCACAGAGAAAAGTATACATGATTATAATGAAGAGAGAAGAAGATGTGGAGTGAGTGTCACCCAGGGATCCCAAAGAAGATGAAAGGAAAGAGCAATCTGAAGACAGGCATATTTTTGAGATTGTGGCAAAGAAGGTAGAGACAGATAATGATGAGAAAATGTTCATATCCGAGGAGAACAACAAAAAATAGCTTAGAGTCCTTTATTATAAAAATAATAACTCAGAAGGGTTTATGTAGATTATTCCAGAATCTATGAAATCTATGCAACTAAGATGGAGGAGCGAGATGTTGACCATTCTGTTAATCCATGATTGCAGCTGATCAACTGTTACAAAGTGTGCCATCAACTGATGCTGTTCTTTGAAAAATAAAAACAGCAGATTTTCAACTGAAAGAACATATTCAGCGCTTTACTGCACAAAATTTGAGTGCCAAGCTAACCTAGAGAAATCGGATTATCTGTCCCACCAGTGGTAGGGAGTTACGATCAGATTTTAAAGAATCTTCTGGTGAACGGCTCAAACTTAGGGGTGAGAAAAAAGCAGAAGCTGTGGGAAAAGCTCAGCAGGCCTGGCAATATCTGTGAAGAGAAATCACAGTTAACCTTCCTCAGTGACTGGACCCGAAACATTAACTCTGATTTCTCTGCACGGTTGCTGCCAGACCTGCTGAGCTTTTCTAGTAACTTTTGCTCTTGATTCCAATTTACATAAGCTGCAGTTATTTTAGGTTTTATTTAGTTTCAAACTTAGGAGTGACCAGATGTCCCAGTAGTAAATGGGACTTTTGCAGTAAATGTCCTGGTGTCCTGACTATTTCAGAAAGAAAAAGTTCAAATTTTAAGATTTTTATCTTTTCCCTAACCTGGAACTGGGGCAGGGGAGGTGAATTTCTTGCAACATATGCATTGCATGCAACAGACCTGCATTCCCTAACACCCTTACCACCCACAGCCCCCACTGAGATCTCCTCGGTCAGTATCTTTTCGGTACCCGACGTCTCCAGTGTGGATGGCACCTTTGAAACAATCGACAGAACAGCAGTGCAGCCTCTGGAACCATTAATTCAGGAGAAGTCATCACTTGATCTTCATCTGGTCTACCCAAACACTCATTGGTTGTCTTGTGCATCAATCATCAGAGCCCCAAATTGCTGTGGCTTTTCAAAGTGTTCTGGTTTTGACTTTTGATAGTCTGGTCACCTTACACCAAGTGGAATTGAATACATATTTGAAAAGGAGACATTTGTTTTACAGAAAGAAAGTAAGACTCACTAGATTTTTAAAAAAATTGTTACAATTAGGTTTACAAGGTTATGTTTTGCAATGTGTCTTTAAGGGTCGGTTACAATGAAGTGTGAAATGTGACTATTCCAAATTCCATCTGACAGGAAATCTGGTGTAAAATCAATGAACAAGGTGCAGAATTCTCACACCCGAGAACAAAGGTGCGAACAATAAACTGACTTGCCAGCTTTTTAAAAAAACAGGAAAAGAGAGGAAGAGAACAGCAGTTGGTGTGGTCAGAAAGAAGAGGCTTCTGGTTCTCTGCAAGTTACTGAAGCCAGATGTGGGATGCAAAATAAGCTCCAGTTGAAAAAACACAGTCTGCATTTTTTTTTAAGGATTCAGCAAAATGTATCCTGTCAGGGCTGTACCAATCCTCTGAAGTGTATCCCACCCAGACCCATACCCTTTCCCACCAACCTGCACACTACAGGGCAGTTTAGCATGACCAATCCAGCTAGTCTGCAGTCATTTGGACTATGGGAGGAGGCTGGAACAGCCAGCAGAAACAGTGAGAATGTGCAAACTCCACACAGATTGTTGCCCGAGACTGGAATCAAATCTTGTTCCTTCATGCTGTGACGCAGCGGTGCTAACCACTGAGCCATCATGCAACCCTGGTTGTGATAAGAAGAATCTTTGGAGTGGTCTTTACTGATTTAGGAAACTTGCCAAAAACTGAGGGAATATCCAGAAACATGTGAACTGACTACTTAGTGATTGGGGAAGCATAAACCCATTGAAGGCTGGAAGAGTCTGCGAGCTGCTTACTATAAGTGCTATAATTCCTTGGAGCGTGAGGTGTGTGTTCAATACAAACATAGAGGCTTAAAAAACAAAGACTATATGAAGAGTAGGCCATTCAGCCCTTCTAGCCTGCTCTGCTATTCAAAGTGATTGTCGCTGATCATCCAGCTGTCCCATTTTCTGCTTTTAGCCTTTGATCCTTTTGGCTGCTAAGAACTATATCTAACTCCTTGAAAACAATCAATGTTTTGGCCTCAACTGTGGCAGAGAATTCCACAGGCTCACCACTCTTTGGATGAAGAAGTCTCTCTCATAAAAAGGGAATGTTCCTCTCTAAAGTTTAAAGTATAGTACTTTTACAAAAGCATAGCAGTAAATCAGACGTACTTCCAGCGACATGTTACAAAGAACAGTCTTGCCATGTCATCTTTTTCAGCTACTATTGGAAATTTGAGTTTCTTCTTAAACATTACCAAACTCCTGAAGGATCATAACATCTTTAAAAAGGCGAGAGAGACGTGATGGGCCAAATGACCTGTTCTGTGATGATGCTGCTATGTTACCATTTGATTTACCACACTGAAATAACTCCATAGAAACCAGTATCCCATACTTATTTAGACGTGAAACATCCTTGACTCTGGTACAGCCTTGTCAGAATCAACTCCCAGAATATTAGGATGTCTGGCACTCCTGTTGCTATCTGTCAGCCAGGGTTCCCTAATTGGACAAGATTAACAGCCCCAATCAGGGAACTCATATCCTATGAGGTCCACCTAGCTGACCTCATTACAATGTCGGAGTCAAAAAGTGTGGCGCTGGAAAAGTACAGCAGCATCTGAGGAGCAGGAGAGTCGATGTTTCGGGCTTAAGCTCTTCATCAGGAAGGATTCCAGCATCTGCAGTCCTTTCTCTCAGACCTCATTACGACTACGACAGAGCATTTGTGGGTTCAGTTTAAACCGAGCCAATTAGAAGTTATAAGATACTCAGAGGTTCAGACTCGGAAAAGGGTCTGATTTGCTTCTCAGGCACTAAGGTCAAGTGGAACCCAATGGGGAAGTTGAGGATGGAGCCAAGTAGCTAATGGCTCATTTTGATTCAGATTCCTGGAACACTGCCATCTGGTGAGCAATGACAAGTACCCGCACATGTACAAGACATGGACACCGAGAGCAGAAAGCAGTGCCTGCAGCCTTCTGAAATCCTGGTCTTGTTTGCAGACACAGTCTCTGCCTTCTCTCCCCTTTGATTATGCAACAAACCAGAGGGGTTGTTTGGTTTAGATGGCTGAGTATCCACAGAATCATCAGGGGATCGAGTGAAATAATATTGGACTTTCGAGTTGACAGATTTATGTGTCGAGCCATCGTTCACTGCAGCAGCAGACTGCCATTCAGTCACAGATCTCAGTCATGCTGCTGTTTGCCTCAAGCTGTCCCTGGCTGCTCCTTTTGTCTCACTTCCCTGGCTGATGATTGTTTTATAAAGATGCTGATGTTCTTATTGAATTCCATCTGTTCCATGTTCAGTTGACGCTGCACGAGTGAGAAACAAGTCTGATTGAACAGTGTAATTAAAAATATAGGATAATTAAAGGGATATTTTCTGCAGGAGGAAGTGTTTGCCAAACTCACTGGCATCTGTTTGCAAACGGGTGACACAGTGACGCAAGCTACATGACAAGTTGCTTGTATATGAGGTGTTGCATGGCTCTGAGTCGCTCCACTACCATTCAGGATTTGTTAAACTATGTCTCTATTGAGATAGCGAGTGCTTCTACACCCTGAAACCTGCAGCAAACTGACAGTCTGAATTTAGTTTTCAAGCCTTCCGCCAGTAAGAAGCCTAACCTATGACCAGGTATCACAAAAGAAGTAACAATTTCCAACAAGCTTTTGACTGGCTAATGGTAGTAAATAAGTGTTTGAAATATACATCCAACAGAAATCAGGATACCAGCCAATGAGTACTCAAATGTACAGCCAATGGTGTTAGGCTGTGTATCCATGATATAGTAGTTTACCCAGCCAAAAGCCCCAGACCAGGTATCCATACTGTGTATTGTTACATGACACAGTTGGTAGTTAGTAAGTGGCTCAGTGGTTAGCACTGTTGCCTCACAGAGTCAGGGACCTGGGTTCGATTCTTGTCTTGGGTAACCATCTGCATGGCATTTTCACATTCTCCCTGTGGGAGTATGTCCAAAGATGTGCAGGTCAGCTGGGTTGGCCATGTTAAATTGCTCGTAGTGACCAGGGATGTGTAGTTTAGCTGGAGTAGCCATGGGAAATGCAGGGTTAGGGGGATAGGTCTAGGTGGCATACTCTTCAGAGCGTCAGTGTAGGCTTGGTGGACTGAAGCGCCTACTTCCACACTGTAGGAATGATATGATAGCACTGGAATGTGTTAACCAATACGAGAAATTAAGCTGCATCAGGATATAAAGGACTGTTTAGGGGAAGAGTGAAAGGAATGTTCAAGAGTCTTTACCATTGTTAGCAGGACCTCCCAAAGTTGTTGTCCTAATGATCAGTCAATGTAACTAATGTCAATGTGGATGTAATCTTTAACTGAGCCCAGTGTTCAATAAGAGATCATAATGTATTTAAGCTTTAATATTAATAAGCTTTCAGGCTATTACGCTATCTATAATGAACTTATTTAGTTCTTTTATCCACAGGAATGTAGGTGCACAGGCTAGATTAGCATTTATTGTCTTTCCTAACCGCCCCAGAGACAAGCACAAAAGTGTGGTTCAAGTGCCACATGTAGGCCAGAGTAGGGAAGGGGATCTGACATGCTTTCCTGAAGTACATTAGAGAACCAGATGGGCTTTCTCAACAACTGACAGTGGTTCCCTGGTTGCTAAAGACTAGCTTTTTATTCCATACCCCGACTGAATTCACATGTCACCAGTTGCCATGTTAATTTGGGACTCTGGAATACTAACTCTGGGACATTTACCACTATGTCATATATCCCCCATCAATATTGAGCTTACTTACTGCTGAAGACTGTGCATGGGCATCCATCTCCACTTGGTATCAGTAGCTTAGACTAATACCATTAAGAAGAGATGGTGGTGGTGAATTTACCCAAGGTTCTCAGTTATCCCAACATAACATGCTAGCAGCTTGAAGCCATGGTATACATCTCTAGGGCTTTGGTAAGACCACACCTGGCATATCGTGTGCAGCTTATTCTCAATATGAAAAGAAGGACATACATATATGGAGGTATATGCCACAGTTGTTTTATAATGAGAGGCAGAGTAAAATGAGCCTATACTTTCTGGAGTTTTGAGGGACGGGAGATGACCCCATTGGAACATTCGGATTGACTTTGGCAGGGTAGATTATTGCTGGTGAATTGACAACATGGAGGCACAGCCTCAGAATAAGCAGTGGATCATTTCAGATTGAGATGAGAGAATTACCTCTGGATGTAGGTTTGCTCGCTGAGCTGGAAGGTTCATCTCCAGATGTTTCGTCACCCTACTAGGTAACATCTTCAGTGGGCCTCCAGGCGAAGCACTGCCGATAATTCCTGCTTTCTATTTATAGAAACCCAAACATATAAATAGAAAGCAGAAATTATCAGCAGTGCTTCACCTGGAGGCCCACTGAAGATGTTACCTAGTAGGGTGATGAAATATCTAGAAATGAACCTTCCAGCTCAGCGAGCAAACCTACATCCAGAACCTCAACCTGAGCTACAAATCTTATCAAAACTTGCTAAGAATTACCTCTGCTCAGAGCATTACGGATCTTTATGCTTTTCTACCCACAGGGCTAAAAGGTCTCTATTGTTCAGTATGTTCAAGTCTGAGTCTGACATGAGTTTTGATTTCCTCAGAATTAAGGCTTAATGGGAAAGAGGTGGGAAAGTGAAGTTGAAGTGAAAGAATAGCCATGATTGTATTCAATAATTGAGGAGACTCAGAGGGCTAAATGATTTACTCGTGCTCTTATTTCCTACATTCATATGTGTATACAGTTTCTCAATGTAAATGGAGACGTTGGCACATCACAATAAATGGATAGCAGAGTTCATCCCATCCTAAGTGAGAAATGTGGAGCTTTTCTTCCACTCAAACTCACCACCTTCCCTTCCCGTTTATATAAGTACTGAGAATCTCTAATATACCAACAAGCAAAACAAGCCCAGAAGTGGAGTTCTGAGCTTTTACCCACAGTATTTCCTGATATTCCAGCTCCCCACCCTAGTTTAACAATTCCTAGTTAATTCTGAAGATGGAATCACTCCATTCCTCAATTATCTGAAAGAAGGTCGCATTTTTTGAGTAAAAGAGTTCTTGTGAAGAAAGAGTCAATTTTTTGAATAGCTTTCTCACCAGGCTCATTAACTGGATAATCATCATAAAAAAGCAGTTGAAAATATCATCAGAAACCAGTCAGTTCAGACATTAGTGAGAAAAGCCTCTTTAAACAGATGTCAGCTTGTTGAACTTTAAACACATTATAGCTTGTAACAAATGGTTCAATTTGAAAGTTGTCATTAAAGGAGGAGAGAAGAGAATTCCAATGAAATGTTTTCAATGTCATCCCAATAACACATTACATTTTTCTAGTTTATTTAACATTGAGAAACATCTCAAGGAGTTTCAACTCATGTGATATAATTTATTTTAAGCTTGCATTTTGAATTTTGATTGTGTAATTTTGAATTTTCTGAGTCTGAAGTTAATAACTAACTTGCAAGGATATCTGTAGCCATGGTGATCTATTTTAAAATGGTTTGAGAAGATTCCTTTAACAGCATAAAAAATTCTTGCTTATCTTACAATGTTTCATGACTTAGAAAACTACATCATTGTATTTTAAGGTGTGTTAGAAATTTCTAGAGTTGGGCTTGTTTCACACTTATGGAAACACCCATAGCTGAGAGGAAAAGACTTTTGTTTTCAGCATTACATGATTTTGGACAGTTCTGTAGAATCCTTGCGTGGAGATGCATGTGTGCAGCAGTGCTCCTGAGAAGGGGAGTGTACAGTGAAACTAGATTACCTTACAGGAAATAGTTAGTGATTGTCCCATTCTGGAAATGTTGGGATAAAACCCTGAAGAGATAGGTGTACAGTAGGTCCAGAAAGAAGCTATCAGTTGTTAAAGACTAGAAACTAAAGTTACAGTTACCTTAAACTTCACAAGGTATTAGAAATTCTGGTGTGAGTCCTGTACAAGTGACTTTTTTTTTAATAATTTGTAAGGAGTGTTTGGGAATTTATAGGATAATACTCCTACTATATGCTTAATATCCTTTGAGTTTGCATAAGAATTAACTAGATTGATTTGTTCCATCTTATCATCGTTTTCTTTTGCTCAAAAGTTCTTTTTTTTCAGTAAAACTGCAAATTTACACACTTCTCCCTCAGTGAGTGACCATTTCAGTAAAACCAAACCAAAATAAAATATGATCCATTAGGTCAGGTTTCAGTCTATCTTTAGCCTGGTCTTGTAATATCATCAGTGGGATCATAACACTCCTGGCATGAAGCCAATGACATAGGTTTAAGAATGAGTGATGAATAACTTCAGTCAAAGAAGTTGATTTTAAGGAGGGTCTTAAGGCAAGTGGTGTAGAGAGAGAGGTGCAGAAAGCAAGATGATTGAGGGAGAAATTCAAGATTCACAGATATACACATCTGAAGGAAATGCCAACATTGGCAACTCAAAGAAAGTGGGTAACATAGAGGCAGCCAAACATTGAAGGAATGCAGAATGCCTGGAAAGTTGTAGAAAATTAGAGATAAGTTTCCATACATAATATGACCTTGAATAATGGGTTCTATGGTATACTGTTTTCACACTGCACAATCCCTTGGTTTGGTACTTGGTTGGCTATTTCTGAGAGACAATATCATGGCTCGTCTTTGAAATGGAAATTGAACGGCATTGTAGAGACGAATCTTCTTCAACAAAGGTTTGCGTGTGATAGAAGTGGCGGAAACTTCACACTACATCACAGCCAAGCCTGACCTGCGAGCATTTGTAAAGCAGTGCAGCAGGAACATTATTACACATCTTGCTTTACTTTCTGTATCTGACCTGGGAATGCTTGACTAGAACTGATTAGAGGGAGCTTTACAATACATCCAACCCCTGTCAATTTGGGAGTTTTTAATGTCAACTCTGGATCCCAGACTTCAGGACAAATTCACACACTTCTGAACAAATAATAACCCAAATCATTTGAAGAATATTTTTATCACACATCACAGATCTCATAGTAAGACCAAGTTTCTGCTGTGTTATTTAATTTATTCACTTGAAATCCAGCCAGAAAAACCATAACACGCTACAGAAAACAGTGAAGTATAGAATGAACAGAAAGATGGAAAAGATGCAGGAAAAGTAAACAAGCAGGAACAACAGAATGACCTTAGACACAAAGTTACAAGAACCAATCTAACTGAGCCACAGTACTCCAATTACAAAGTGAGGGGTGTCCGTGTGAAGCAGAATGATAGTCTCAGAGCAGCTCCAACACAAATTACATACAGAGGAAAGCTCCCTCTTCACTACCCAATATCAGAGATTCCCTACCGTGTAGAAAGAGGCCATTAGGCCCACAAGTCCACACCGACCCTCCAAAGAGTATCCCACCCAGACCAACTCCCCTACTACTTTACATTTCCCCTGACTAATACACCTAACCTTCCCATCCCTGAACAGCACAGGCAATTCACCTAACTTGCACATCCTTGGACTGTGGGAAGAAACCAGAGCGCCCGGAGGAAATCCACACAGAAACGGGGAGAATGTGCAAACTTCACATAGTCACCCAAGACTGGGGTCGAGCCTGGGTCCCTGGCACTGTAAGGCAGCAGTGCTAACCACTGAACCACTGTGCTAGCCACTGAGCCACTGTGCCACACAATTGAGCCACCGGGCTGACCATGGGTACAAAGGGAAGCTCCCTCTCCACTATCCAATACGGATATAGGGGACAAGCTTCGTCTCCACTCTGCTGGAGGGTACAGGGGAAAGCTCCTGCTACCTTGTCATAGAGTCACAGATTCACAGTCATAGAGTCATGCAACATGGAAACAGACCCTTCAGTCCAACTCATCCATGCTGATCACACATTCCAATCTGACCTAGAACCTTTTGTCAGCACTTGGCCCATATCCCTCTAAACCCTTCCTATTCATGTATATATCCAGATGCCTTTTAAATGTTATAATTGTACCAGCCTCCACCACTTCCTCTGGCAGCTCATTCCATACACGCACCACCCTCTGCATGGAAAGGTTACTCCTCTGGTCCTGTTTAAATCTTTCTGCTCTCACCTTAAACCTATGCTCTCTAGTTTTGGACTCCCCCACCCTGGGGAAAAGACCTTGCCTACTCACCCAATCTATGCCCTTCATAATTTTATAAACCTGTGCAAGGTCAGGCCGCAGCCTCCGACACTGCAGGGAATATAGCCCCAGCCTTTTAAGCCTCTCCCTATAACTCAAATCCTCCAGTTCCAGCAACATCCTTGCAAAGCTTTTCAGCACCCTCTCAAGTTTAACAATAGCATTCCTATACAAGGGTGATCAGAACTGCATGCAGTACCAATGTCCTGTACAGCTGCAACATGACATCCCAACGCTTATCCTCAATGCTCTGAGCAATGAAGGCAAGCGTGCCAAGTGCCTTCTTCACAACCCTGTCTACCTGGGACTCCACTTTCAAGGAACGAGGCACCTGCACCCCTAGGTCCCTTTGCTCAGCAACACTCCTCAGGGCCATACCATTAACAGTATGAGTCCTGCCCTGGTTTGCCTCACCAATACGCAATACGTCACATATATCTAAATTAAACTGCACCTGCCATTCATCAGACCATTGGCCCATCTGATCAAGGTCCTGTTGTATTCTAAGATAATCTTGTTCACCGTTCACCATACTACGTATTTTGGTGCCACCTGCAAACATATTAACCATTGGCTCCTATATTTGCCCTGTAAGGATACAGAGGAAAGCTCTCCCTCCACTGATCTGTAAGGAAAAAGGGGATAGCCAGAATTGCATCTGAGATCTTCCAAACTGATGTGGCTCAGTATCAAATAGGATTTTACATTTACCCACTGAGTAATCTGGGAAATCCCCTTTCACATTGTTCATAAACTCAAAAAGTATAAGCTTTAATGATGCTATGTGGGTGCAATATGAGCCTGAAATTGGACTATTAAGGCAGAGAAACCTAAGGCAGGAAGGAATAAAATCCCTCCAGTGATAGAGATAAAGACTATGATCGAGAATCACAGGGCAGAGTGGGAGACAATTCTGAATTTTAATTAGACTCTCTGCACTGCATCAACAAATCCAGCACCTGAAACAACAGGATGGTGTTAAATAAACAGCACCACTGCAATAAAATATTCAAGGACATCAACAGGTCGCTAATAGCAGCCAGGCTCAGATCCACTCACTGGCCTAGCATTAATTCTTTTTTGCTGGTGTAATGAGTAATTACAGTATTTGTAATTATTATAATTAGTTTTATCAAACGAGCAGTTGAATTTCCCATTTTCTACACATTGATGGATCTCAGTCCAGTCTCTGCAATCTTCACAGTCAAAGCCTCAGCCTCTACTGCAAGTATCAGCCCCTCTTTGAGAATTGTCTGTAAATTTTTTGGGGGCTGCAAACTAAAATGGTTTGGCCACCAACTTTGCTTTTGGAACAGAAGAAGGTTTGGCTGATGGATTTAGGTGTCACCAGCCCAAGTGTAGCTGGGACTCAATGTATTCCAAGATTCTTAACTGCCCTACCCTTCGAAAGAACGAGAAAGTACAACCCCACAATGCAAAATTTAGACTAAGTTTCAATTTTTATACAGACAATGGGGGAGGTTTAACCTTTAATAATGAGTGGATTTGGTTCAGAGAGGATGTAAAAATGTCAAGCCTGGACTCAGTCTCCATTAAACCTGCCCGATTTTTGTAACTGATGAAGATGGAGAGGAAGGCGAGTCACCTGTTTGAAATTTTGATGTGCAACATGTCTGGAATTTTCCCTCTCTCCTGGATTAAATGTTAGCCAGCAGGTTTCCTAGGTCCCAGGTAACCCAGCTGCTAAGGTCAGGCAAAGATGGTTGCATGGAAAAGACAAATGCTTTTCTAACACTACAGTGAAATGTGAGGTAGAGAAGTGCTTCCTCTCGGTCCCAAATAAAATCTTCCTGGTCCTTGATCTAATCCTCCCGGCCCCTAATATAACCCTCCCATTCCCTAATACAATCCTCCAGGTCCATAATCTAACTCTCCCAGTCCCTAATATAAATGGGCGGAATGGTGACTCAGTGGTTAGCACTGCTGCCTCACAGCGCCAGGGAACTGGGTTTGATTCCAGCCTTGGGCAACTGTCTGTCTATGTGGAGTTTGCACATTCTCCCTGTGTTTGTGTGGGTTTCTTCTGGGTGCTCTGGTTTCCTCCCACAATCCAAAGATGTGCAGGTTAGGTGAATTGGCCATGCTAAACTGCCCATAGTGTTCAGGGATGTGTAGGTTAAGTGCATGAGTCAGGGGTAAATATAGGATAGGGAAATTGGTCGGGGTGGGGTAACTCTTTGGAAGGTCGGTGTGGACTTGTTGGGCCGAAGGGCCTGTTTCCACACTGTAGAGATTCTAATAATCCTCCCTAATCTAATCATCCAAGTCCATAATATAATTTTCCCTGTCCCTAACAAATCCTCCCAGTCCCCAAAATAATCTAATCTGTTTCCTTCCCCTTGATCCAATTCCCCTTAATGACTGGAGCAATCCTCCACTGCCTGCGCTTTCCCTAACCCTCCACTTTTTCCCCAAATCCCCCACCCCATCCAGAGTCTGTCTCTGCCCCAATTTGTCATTGACTCCTCAACCTTAACCCAACCCTTTAGGTTGTTCACCCCAGACCCCAACTCCTCACAATCTACATCCCAGCTGCATGATTTCTCCCTGCTCCGCCACTGTATCCACTTCAGAAGCAAAGAATCAAGTTCATCAGTCAGGCTGGATTCGAAGAGACCAATATTGTTGAGGAGAATAGCATGGCCACTGTGGAACATTTTACAGTAGCCATCTCCATTGCTTGGCAATTTAGCCCCAGTGAAGACTTGGACCCATACCTCCAAGAATTATTTCAAGAGCACAAAGTTTTGTAAATCTAACTGAGCAAATCTGTTAATACACATGTAGCAATTTATCTTCATATCACGTTTTGCACATTAATTAATGTGTTGGAGATTGTAACAAAGAAATGAGGCCTCAAGGAGGAACAGGAGCAAGTGAGAGATTGAAACCACAGTTAAAAAAAGACGACTTCAGAGGCTACTGAGAGAGGGAGTTAGATTTGTCCGTGTTAAAAATGTAGGCTACTTTCAGGGTCAACCAGAACAGGTCCACAGTTGATTGAGTACAGTGATGCTCATTGGACTTTGTATTTAACAACTGGTTCTTTTCCAGTGAGGTTTGGCTTCTGGATAGGCAAACATGGAAACTGGTATTGGTGTTAAACTATTAACTTACAAGAAAACGATCACAAATCTCTAAAAGTGTTTTGTTGCCTAATTCAACAAATGGATATAGGTCTGCTAAACAGAGGGAAAGGGATATGGTTTCAAAATGAATCATTTTGATCAGTCGAGGCAATGAGATAAAGGTGCAAAAGATCATTGGGTGAGGTGAAGACATGTATCTGAAGAGGTCAATGGCCAGATAAGGACAAGGATTAAAGACTGAGAAAATGTTATCATGATTTTACGGCGATTTGAAGATGAGACAATCAGATTGGTGGAGAATGAGCCCAAAGCTATTCATGGGTGGGAAAACAGGACTTTGGGGGAGATGATGTACAATTCTGCACTCACTCAAGTTGATGACATTTGGAGCTAAACATTCAGTATGAACAATGTTGAAGAAATGGGTGAATTCTAAGAGGTGCAGCAGCGGAAAATACCTCAGAAGAGGACGAACTGATTGAGGAGGAGTGGCCACCTTGGCAGAATGATCGCTGGATTTACAAGCTGTTGGATTTAGCCTCAGGTGGTGAACTGATTATTTTTTACAGCTGGAGTTGGTGAAATAAAGAGAAGAACCTGCAGGTTTACCAATGATGGGGACTGGTTCAGAATGAAACTTGTTGACAAGTGTGTTACTCTTTGGAAAGCATCTTGCTCTTATGAATAAGCAGAGTTTCATAGCGCCTCACTGCTTTTGGGATCTGCTTCTTGCTGTTCTTTTGGAATCATTCCGGTCAATGATGACTGTAGTACAGTACATGTTGTAGTAGGCAGAAAATCCCGTGACTCAGATATCGTAATCATCCAAAAACCGTTACTGCATCTATCGCATTCTGACTGTTGCATCAGCTATGACATGTTAATACTTCCTCAGCTACAGTGCAACCCAATATTGCATTACAAGGGCATTGTTTCACAAAAGTAAGTGATTGATTTTTCAATTAAAAACACAACCAGCAGACATGTACTGCTACATTTTCCCAACATGTTCTATTGTGGCTTGTAATTACACAGATAGTGACCTGTAGGAGCGAAGGCCATCTCAAAGTCCTGTCATTTTACAATTAAACAAAAAAAAAATTCCCCTTCAGGGCATGAATACTTCAAGATTGCCATTTGAGATCTGAAGTGTTTTTTGCACAGCAGATACATGACCATTTTTCATGCAAAAGATCTCTCTTTCTCCTTTGGTGGAATTTCATAGCCTTTTTCTTTGGTATTGTGTTGCTGGCAGCGTATTCCAGAAATGTTTAATGAAACACATTGTGAGGAACTGATAAGGCATGTAAAGGCTGCAGCTTTGCAATTTATTGCCTGAAGCTGCTCTGGCCTTTCTTAACCAGGCTCTCCTACATACTGCCTGATTATTTACTTTGCTTATTTAGCTTATCTGACCGAGTCAGTGATGGTGTAAGCTTGTGTAAGGTACAGGTCTGTTCGGCTGAATAATTTTCTTGTTACTGCTTTTAAAAATATAAGACCCCTATAACAGAAAGGAGACAGGTTGGCCCTGGTGGGATTACTGATCCAGGTATTGTACTGATGTCAGCTGGTACTGCACTGCCCCTAGTGGGGTCACTGATATCGCATTATTCTGATGAATGAGTGAATAAAAATTGCATTGATGGAGTGTTTGATGAAATAAAATGTGAATGTCTCCACTTTGGAAGGAAGAATAGAAAAACAGTAAACTTTTTAAAAAATGATATAAGATTTCAGAGTGCTGAGGTATGGAGGGATCTTGGTGTCCTGTTACATGAATCACAAAGGTTAGTACACAGGTACAGCAAGTAATTAAGAAAAGCAAGTGGAGCATTGGTGTTCTTTGTAAGGGAAATGAAACATAAAAGTTGGGAGTTTTTTTTGGTGAGACTAGATCTGGAGTGTTGTATACAGTTTTGGCCACTGTGTTTGAAAATAGGTAAAAGTACATTAGTAACAGTTGAGAGAATGTGCACTCAACTGAATCCTGGGATGTAGGACTTACCTAATGAATAAAGGATGAACAGGTTCGGCCTCAACCTTTTGGAGTTCAGAAGAATGGAGGGGATCTTATTGGAACATAGAAGATCATGAAGGGAGCTTATTTACATTTATTTATATTTACAGTTACATTTTGTATCTATTTACAATTGGAAGAAAATGGGCTTGTCAGTGATAGGCAACATGGTCTTGTGCAGGGAAAATTATGTCTTACCAACTTAATAGAATTCTTTGAGGAAGTGACAAAGTTGATTAATGAGGGAAGGATTATAGATGTCGCATACATGGATTTCAGTAAGGTGTTTGATAAGGTTCCCCATGGTAGGTTGAGGAGAAAGTGAAGTCACATGGGGTCTAGGATGTACTAGCTAGATTGATAGAGAACTGGCTGGGCAGCAGGAGACAGAGAGTAGTAGTGGAAGGGAGTTCCTCAAAATGGAGAACTTTGACCAGTGGTGTGCTACAGGGATCCGTGCTGGGACCACTGTAGTTTGTATTATACAGAAATGATCTGGAGGAAGGTATAGGTGGTCTGATTAGCAATCTGATTAGCACTAAGATTGGCTGAGTAACAGATAGTGAAGGGCACTGTCAGAGAATTCAGCAGAATATAGATTGATTGGAGAGTTGGGCAGAGAAATGGCAGATGGTGTTCAATCTGGGCAAATGTAAGGTGATGCATTTTGGAATCCACTTCAGTAGTGAACAATACTGTAAATGAAAAAGTCCTGGGGAAAATAGATGTACAGAGAGATCTGGGTGTTCAGATACATTATAGGTTGATAGAGTGGTCAAGAAGGCATACGGCATGGATGGGGTATTGAGTACAAGAATTGGAAGGTCATATTACAGTTGTATAGGACTTTGGTTCAGCAACATTTGGAATACTGTGTACAGTTCTGGTCACCATATTACCAAAAGGACGTGGATGCTTTGGAGAGGGTGCAGAGGAGGATCACCAGGATATTGCCTGGTATGGAGGGTGTGAGCTATGAAGAGAGGTTGAGTAGATTAGGATTATTTTCATTAGAAAAACGGAGGCTGAGGGGGGATCTGTTTGAGATCTTACAAAATCATGAGAGATACAGACAGAATGGAGAGCTGGAAGCTTTTTTCCCCCCAGAGTGGGGGACTCAATTACTAGAGGTCATGAGTTCAAGAGAAAAGTTTAGGGGAGATATGCATGGAAAGTTCTTTACGCAGAGGTGGTGGGTGCCTGGAACATGTTGCCAGAGGTGGTGGAGGCAGGAACAATAGTGACACATGAATGCAGCAGAGGGACACAGATCCTTATAACATAGGGGACAGGTTTAGACAGCGGATCTGGATCGGCGCAGACTTGGAGGGCCGAAGGGCCTGGTCCTGTGCTGTAATGTTCTTTGCTCTTTGTTCTTTGAGTTCACAAGGTGGATACTGAAAGGATGTTTCCTCTTGTAAGATAGATAAGCACAAAACTACCTAGTTTAAGAATAAGAGGGCTCCCTTTTAAGGTGGACATGAGGAGAATTCCTTCCTCTCAGACATTTGCTAGGCTGTGGAATTATCTTCTCTGTAGTTCTGAGGAAGAGACATTGGACTCCAACTCAAAACTTTAGCTCTATTTCTTTCTCCATGGATGCTGCCAGACTTGCTGAGTTTCTCTCGCACTTTCTATTTTTATTTCAGATCTCCAATACCTGCATTTTGCTTGCAGGTATTACTACATGGCTGTTAGTGTAGTGATTGGTAATGCAGACTCCCTGATGCTGGCTGATACTGTGCTGTCAAGGTGGGCTGGTTGGATTATGATGTTTTAGTGTCTCATTAAACTGACAGCATACATAAGGATCTTTACACATCTCAAGTTGGAATTGGAAACATACAATCCCATCAGATTTCCAAAGGCACATACCAATCAGAAGAGAAAAGATGCACCCCAATTTTACATCAGAAAATAATCCATGTACCTCACAAAAATTGCAAAGGCTGTGCTTTCAACTTGAGATTCAGGCAGGACAAATATTTGGTGCACTACGTCACACCAAAATAAATGGAGCTATTAAATTATGACAGAACAGGAATTAAAGTCATAAATTGAGGGGAGGCAAACTTTACAAAGCTTGAGAGATGGTCTGGCAAAATTGGACTGATTATAATCACTTAAGGGAAAATAAGCAGTAAATCAACGGGAAACATTCAAAAATAAGATTTTGGAGACACAGTGGAGACTTGTGCCACAAAGAAAATGGTGGTACTGCCAGGTCTAAAGCCCCTGGGGTATCCAGAAGCATGCAGGATGAGGTAAAATAAAAGACAAAGCTATGACAATCGCCAAAATATAATACTTTAGGAAGCTCAGTGGAATATAGAGTGGAGTTAAGGGAAAAAAGGAAATTAGGAAAACAAAGGATATGAATAAACGTTGACTGGTAAAAGTAAGGGAACTGCAAAGATGTTTTACCGGTACATTAAGAGAAATGACTAAGGAAAGAGTTGGGCCTATCAGAGATGTGTTGAGTAATTTGTGTGTGGATGCAGAAGATGTGGGCAGCTTTCTGAATGAGTATTTTGTTTCAGTCTTCACAGAGGAGAGAGATGATACAGATGTTCCTGTTAAAGGGGAGCAGTATGAAATATTACATTATATTAAGTATGATGAAAAAGAAAGTACTGGAGGGACTGACCTCCTTGAAATGGGATAAATCACCATGGCCAGGCGAATTGTAATTTAGACTGTTAAAAAAGGCCAGGGAAGAAATATTATTATTATCCAATCCTCACGAGATACAGACATGATTCCAGAGGAGTGGATGACTGAAAACATTTACTTTTGTTCATAAAGAGTGTAAGGACAGGAGAAATAATTATAGTTTGCTTGTGTGACCTCAGTAGTGGGCAGATTGTGAGAATCAATACTTAGATATAGGATTAACTGTTATGTGGAAAGGTAGAGATTAATCAGGGATAGTCAGCATAGCTATATTACGGGAAGGTTATGACTTAATAACTTAATTGAATACTTTGAGAAAGTAACAAGGAGGATTGATGAGGGCAGGGTGACATACAGTGTCAACATGAATTTTAGCAAGTTCCAATTGGCAGTTTGGTCAGAATTAAAGTCCAACAGTTTTATTATTAGATTTCCTCCAGTCTGGAAACAGGCCATTTGGCCCAACAAGTCCACACCAACCCTCCGAAGGATAACCCCCCCAGACCCATTTCCCTATCCTATATTTACCCCTGACTAATGGACCTAATACTATGGGCAATTTAGCATGGCCAATTTACCTGACCAGCACATCTTGGGATTGTGGGAGGAAACTGGAGCACCCAGAGGAAACCCACGCAGTCACGGGGATAACGTGCAAACTCCACAGAGACAGTCACCAAGGGTGGGAATCAAACCTGGGTCCCTGATGGTGTGAGGCAGCAGTGCTAACCACAGAGCCACCATGCCACCGTTAAAGGTGAATATGATGAGTTGGATCCAAAATTGGCTTAATAACAGGAAACACAGAGCAATGGCTAAAGGATGTTTCAGTCAATAGAAAGCAGTTTCCAGAGGTGTTCCACAGAGGTCAGTCTTGGGTCCCTTTCTGTTTATGCTAAAAATTAATGAACCCACTTAAACATGGGAAGCATGATTGGGAAATTTACTGATGACACAGAAATTGGCTGGTAGTGAAGAAAGAGAATGGCCATCACCTGCACGGTGGTAACAATGGCTTGGCTGAAAGGTTGGAAAAGTGGAAAATTGAATTCAATTTGGTGAAGTGCAATGTTTTGTCTTTTAGGAGGGCAAAGCAGCAAAGGAATATACAATAAATGAGAGGGTGTTGAGATGCCTGAGGGTGGTGCGGAATCTGGAACTCATGGCCTGTTAGGGTGGTAGAGCCAGAACTCCTCATAACATTTAAGAATTATTTAGAGGTACTCTTGAGATACCAAGGCAGACAAGATAATGGGCCAAGAGCTGGAAAATGGAATCTGAATAGTTGGGTGACTGAATCTGCACCAGTCAGAAACAATGAGCTGAAGGGCCTTTTTCTGTGCTGTAGACCTCTATGACTCTCATATTAGAGGAAGTGACAGACCTTGTCCACAGGCTCCTAAAGAAGGTCGGTCAGCTAGACAAGGTAGTCATGGAGACATTTGGGGCACGCTTTTCACTGGGTGGAGGCACGAGATACAACAGTAGGAATCCCATTCTGGAACTCTATAAAATGCTTGTCAGACCACAGCTGGAGTTTTGTAATAGTTTTACCCACCACATTGAGGAAGTACATGATAGCTCTAGAAAAAGTACAGAAGAGATTTACTGCAATATTGCCAGGGTTTTAAAATTGCAGCCAAGAGGAAAGAGTGGATAGGCTAGGACTGTGTTTCTTTGAACAGAGGAAGGTGAGGCATGACCTAATTCAGGTGTACAAAGTAATGAGGAGCTTGGATAGAGTGCACATGGAAGCTTTGTTTCCCCTAGCAATGGTGTCAATTACCACAGGACAGAGTTAATGTGTTTCATAGTGGAATTAAAGCAGACATTAGAAAAGGTTTCTCACCCAGTTGGTGGTGGGCGCCTTGAATTCAACCCACTTATTTAGAAACCTGGATCTGCAGCTGCAGGACAGGAACCTAAGCGAGGACTGCAGATGCTGGAGATTAGAGTCGAGAGTGTGGTGCTGGAAAAGCACAGCAGGTCAGGCAGCATCCAAGGAGCAGGAGAAGCGACATTTTAGGCATTTGCGTCCTAGGCCAAGGGGGTGAAATTAGAAGGGTAGGCTCATTTATTCAACTGGTGAAAACATGATGGACGGAATGGTCTCTTTTTGTGCTGTAACATCTCTGTGATTCTGAGTGCCACGTTAGAAAACTGGCCAAGAAATGACCGGTCAACAATTTTTAGAAAGCTGCTATTTAAACAGTGTCCCAGACACCTCCACCTTCTGTTCCAATTCACAGGGACACTGTACTCCCTCTGACTCTCCCATCTTTTCACTGAGACTTCCTCTCTTTCTAAAACTTCCAGTTTGTCTTCACAGTTTTCTCCATCTCCAACATAGGTCAAGCTGATATGTTTTTCTAACTCAACTTGTACAAAGTGACAATCTATTTTCTTTCCCTCACTGCACCGCACTGACACCCTGCCTATGTCTCCATCTTTTAACACCTCAGCTGACTTTTCCTGAGCCTTCTCAGTCCCTCATTCAGGGATTGAAGCTGACCATTCAGCTTCCCTTACCTCATTGGCTACCAAGAGGACCCAGATGCTTCTTCCAACCAAGATCAAACAGGGGCTGCAGTCCTCATTAATGATGATGGACTGTACCCAAGAACTGGCTAATCACCCGGCCAGGAGCTCAGAAGTCTCAGCTCTTCCAGCGTCAATGAGGACACACCAATTTTTGACCACTCCCACTGTGTGGAGCTCAGATCCAGCGTGGCATCATGCAGACCCCAACAATGAGGGCCTCTCCTGGAGTTTGCCTGTAGACCAGGCAAAGTTTGTTCTAACCCACTTGACAGAGAGACCCCCCAGGCACAGGCAAAATATCCATGTAAGCAGCAAGAGGACTTCAGTTGCCTATTTGAGTTGCTCACTTGGGCTCCATATGTGTGACCAATCTGCTACTTTTCACAATACTAGCAAGGTGGAAAAATGACAGGAAGATGTAAGACATGCCCTCAATGCCTCCTCACACCATTTCTCCATCTTCCTGCCTCCCAGTCCATCAGTCAGCAAAGCTGAAAGTCAAGCCAGTGAATGTCCTGTTCACGGCATGCCACCATTTAAGCTTATTCGTTCGAATTTACATTCTATAACTTTGATTGAGTTGTTTGACATTCTGTGGGTTTTCCTATTCTGCATTGCTAGGAGATTTGAAGGGTCAAGTCTGTTAAGATCATAAAACTTCTTCCAAATTCACCTGTAGCAATTCCAACTGCAGGGATGGTCTTCACAGAGATAATCTGGGAATATGAGAGACAGTGAGATAACAGATGATGCATGATCTCATATTGAAAGGCACAGCAGGCTAAAGGGGTCATATAACCTGCTGTTGCTCCTTTTCCCAATGTTTCTAAATAAAAACAATAAACGCTGGAGACATTCAGGAGATCTGGCAGCATCTGTGGGGAAAGAAAAAACAAAGCTAATGTTTAGAGTCCAAATGACTCTTCTTCAGAACTCCAAATTGAGATTTGACAACAAGTTATATTGGACTCTCTTTTTCTTTCCAAGGATGCTGTCAGACCTGCTGAGTTTCTCCAGCACTGGGGTTTTATTTCAGATTTCCATCTCCCACAGCATCTTTGTCCCTATGCTCATAAACAAGTAACACTGTCCACTGAGTGCTTCGGGTGGGAATTCCTGTCCATTCAAGAATGCAATTTTTAAATCTCATTTGGTCACAGGATCTGGGCCTCACTTGCTGGATGATCATTTATTGCTTCTGCCTAATTACCTTAAGAAGATGGTTGTGAGCTGCTTTCTTCAGTAGCTGCAGTGTGTGGTGGGTACTGAAGTGCTCGAGAGAGATAATTACTGCTGCTCATGTACAGTAAGCAGAATAATGTCATATAACAGTAGACTCAGGTTAGATGATACTGAGGCGAAAGGGGGATTGGCCAATTGAAATTTATTCAGATTGGGGATTCAGCACACCACATGGAATCAGGTCCAATTTGGCCATGAATATGCGATTTACAAATCAGTCAGCCTCATAATCACATTTAATAAGTTAAACACACAACGCGTCTCTCCAGCAGATGTGAAATATTGATGTAGATATTTCCTTGCTCCTCTGGGGTTGTGTAATCGAACAAAATTACACAGAGAGAGAGAACATAATATTCACCAAACTCAGTCCATATCTGCGCACACAGTGCAGCTTTCCTGCAAATTACCCCCTGCAAATCACCCCCTCCCTCATTGTCAAGTATCTCTCTAAGACCGTGTCACTGCATAACGTCCCGCCTATCACAGTCGTGACTTAGGTAGCTTAAAACTGGCTTAGAACACTCTGGGTTCCATTTTCACTTCAGAGAATAGAAGATGAAATGTTGGCTGCCAATTGGTATGGTTACGAAGGGGTTTAGCACCCTCAGAGGTGCCATCTTTCATGAATTGTTAAGACCAGGCACTGTCTACCCTTTCATTTTTGGCACTAGGATGCAGTGGCCTTTTCTAAAGTGGAGCAAGGGAGTTCTTTGCCATGCCCTGGCTAACACTTATCCCTCAATCAGCATCATTAAACCAGGACATCTGGCACTGTTCTATTCATAATTGCAGGGCCCTGTATACAAATGGGCTGCTGCACTTTACACATGTGAACCGAGCCTCCATTTCAAAAGCAATTCATTAACTGGGAAGCACTTGGCAAAGACCTAAGAATCTAAATGCTATAATTTCAGTACAAGGTCTTTCTGTATATGCAGCAGGGACCTTCCTCCATAATCCCAGGAACCCCATCAGCAATAATTTAAAATGGATCATGATGCCCAATGGGTCTGCTGAATTCTAGTCAGCTCCATCTTCCTCCCCTGAGTCTCTCTAAGTTAGACAGTTCAGCAAAAGCTCATTTCCCCACCGTGATTGGGTTATGTGGAAGGTCAACCCAAAGCAAGTAGCATAATGGGCTGTTTTCAGAACTGGCATTGACATACACAGAAATTTCATTCAGATCGAAAGAGGTCACATCTGAGCTGCAGACTCCCCACGACCACATCCCCTCACCATTTCATTTCTTTTTTTAAGTATTTGCAGGATTTCTTCAATGTCTTTGCTGGGGATTTGGCATATTGGTGCCAGCTGCAATGTGGTGATATGCCCAACTCACCTTTTCCAAGTGTGACTAACTAAAGCAATATCGAGAGGTGGTAAGTTGGGAAACTACAAGTGGACCTGATGAGCCCTTGCCTGATAGCTATACATGAAAGTTGCAACAGGGCTCATTGGACTATAATCTATTGGAGTTATTCATGATGAACTTTCTCTCCAAACCCAAAAGCTCAGAGGAGAAAGGCACTAACCATAACAGGAGTTGAAAGGTGCTGCAGGTGGTCACTCTGCCCTTAACCCCTCTCCGATTTCCATCTGTTACTCCAGCATTCCGAGGGAAGCTCAGGGTCATTACAAAGGGCATCTCCCAGATGGGCCTTCATTCAGCATACCATTCAATGTTGTTGGCAAAAGGCCTAAAATTTGAGGTACTAGGTATACCCAATATCTAATGCCAACAGGAAATATCTAAGTCCGAGAGAGCAGGATATCAGTGAAGGGACAGGCGCAGGGAATAGAACAAATGAAAGATAAATAGTGAAGAGTTACTCTGTCTATTTGAGAGCTTATTGACTGGAGGAAGAGGAGGGTCTGAGGCAGTTTATGAGATTGTAAACTTCATACAACTTAGTGCAAAATGAGACTTCATTTCAGAAAGTGACGATGTAGGGAGGTTTAAAGAATGGGGTATATGGGAAGTTAAGGGATGGGAACAGGAGTTGACCATTCATCCTTTTAATACTGCCTCCTTTTGAGTAAGATCATAGCTCATTTTCGCTCGGCCTCTACTCCTCTACATGCCAGCTCCTCATAACCCTCAACTCCTCAATACTTTAAAAACTATCTCCTTAAACACCTTCAGTTATCTAACTTCCACAACTCTCTGGTTTAGATGATTCCAGACATTTACTCTTCTCTGGGAGAATAAATGCCTTTGTATCTTTGTTTTAAATGAGTGTTCCTCTATTCTGTAACTATATCCCCCCAACTTGCGTTTCCCCCGTGATTGGAAACCCCTTTTTAATTCTTACGCTGTCAAACTTGCTCAGAATCTTATATGCTTCAATGAGATCACCCTCGTTTTTCTAAATTTTAACAAATGAAGGGCCTAGCCTGTTTAAACATTCTTGGGATTTCAACCCTTCATTCTAGGAACCAGCCGAGTGAATCTTTTGAACTGCATCCAATGTCAATACATCTTTTCTTAAACAGGAGGGTCAAAATTCTAAATAGTACTCCAAGTGCGACCTCACCATAAGACAATAAGACCATACGGCCCAGGAACAGACATTGCGATTCAACCTATGGAGTCTGCTCCACCATGCAATCATGGCTGTAAGTTTCTCAACCCCATTCTCCCACTTTCTCCCTGTAACCCTTGATCCCCTTTACAATTAAGAACCTATCCATGTGTCTCAAATATACTCAATAACCTGGTCCCCGCAGCCTTCTATGGTCGTGAATTCCATAGATTCTCCACACTCTGGCTAAAACAGTTTCTCCTTATCTCCATTCTAAAAGGTCTTCCCTTTACTCAGATCCAAGTCTCTCCTACCAATGGAAACATCTTCCCAAAATCCACTCCATCCAGGCCTTTCAGTATTCTGCACATTTCAATTAGATACCCCCTCATCCTTCTAAACTCCATTGAATATAATCCCAGAGTCCTCAAATATTCCTCATATGTTCAGGTGTTCATTGCTGGGACCATTCTCATGAACCTCCTCTGAACACACTCCAGGGCCAGTACATCCTTCCAGAGATTTGGGGCCAAAACTGTGCACAATACTCCAAATGTGGTCTCACCACAGCCTTATAGAGCCTCAAGTACATCCCTGCTTTTATATTCAAGTCCTTTTGGAATAAATGCCAGCATTGTATTTGCCTTCCGAACTACTGACTCAACCTGCAAATTTACCTCGAGAGAATCTTGGACTAGAACTCCCAAGTCTCTTTCCACTTCAGACTTCTGAACTTACTCACCATTTAGAAAATAGGCCATGTGTCTATTCTTTCTATCAAAGTGCATGACCTCACACTTTCCCACGTTGTACTCCGTCTGCTCATTCTTTGCCCTCACTCCTAACCTGTCCAATCCCCACCTCCTCAATGCTAGCTAACCCTCTAACTATCTGTGTACCAGCTGAAAACTTAGCCAGAATGCCTTCAGTTCCTTCATCTGGATCATTAATGCATAGAGTGAAAAGCTGTGGTCCCAACACTGAGCATTGTGAAACACCACTTGTCACCAGCTGCCACCCTGAGAAGGACCCTTTTATCCCCACTCTCTGCTTTCTGCCAGACAGCCAAGCTTCTATCCATGCTAGCACCTTGCCTCTGACACCATGGGCCCTTATCTTAATAAGTAGCCTCCTGTGCGGCACCTTGTCCAAAGCCTTCTTGAAGTTCTGGTAGATAACATCCATTGGCCTTCCTTGATCTAATCTGCTTGTCATTTAAAGATTTCTTGCAGATTTGTCAGGCATGACCTCCCCTTGATGAAACCATGATGACTTTACCCTATTTTACCATACACTTCCAAGTGTTCAGAAATCTGATCCTTATGATGGATTCCAGGATCTTACCCCTGACAGAGGTTAGGTTAATTAGTCTGTAATTTTTAGTCTTATGCCTTACATCCTTTTTAATATGGGGTGTTATCTTAGCAATTTTCCAGCCCTCTTGGATCCTCCTCGATTCTGGTGATTCTTGAAAGATTACCACTAGTGCCTCCACTATCTCTTCAGCTATCTCCTTCAGAACTCTGGCATGTCATCCATCTGGTTTATCCACCTTCAGACCATTCAGGTTTTCTCACACCTTCTCCTTGGTGATGACCAACATACTCAGCTCTGCCTCCTCACTCTCTTGAAGTTTTGGGAAATTACTCATGTCTTCCACTGTGGAGACTGACGCAAAGTCATAATTCAGTTCCTCACCCATTTCTTTTCTCTCCATTATCTCTGCTGCATCATTTTCCAGCAGCCCAATGTCCACTTTTGCTTCTCGTTTGCCCTTTATATATCTCAAGAAACTCTTTCAATCTTCCTTTATATTACTGGCTGGTTTACCCTCATATTTAATTGTCTCTCTCCTTATTTCTTTTTTTTTGTTGCCCTCAGTTGGTCTTTGTAAGCTTCCCAATCCTCTGCCTTCCCACTGTCCTTTGCTACTTTACACGCTTTCTCTTTTGTGTTTATGCTATCCCTGACTTCCCCAGTCAGCCATGGTTGCCTCATCTCCCTGTACCATGCTTCTTTTTCCTCAGGATGAATCTCTGCTGTGTCTCCTGAATTAGTCCCAGAAACTCCTGCCATTGCTATTCTACTGTCTTTCTTACTCGGCTCCTCTACCAGTCAATTCTACCCAGCTCCTCCCTCGTGCCCCATAGTTGCCTTTATTCAGCTGTAATACCTTTACCTCTGATTCTATCTCCTCTCTCTCAAATTACAGAGTAAATTCCATCATGTTATAATCACTGCTTCCTAAGGGTTCCTTCACCTTAAGCTCCATTATCAAGTCTGCCTCATTGCGCAACACTAAATCCAGTATTGCCTGTTCCCTGATGGGCTCTATCACAAGATGCTCCAAAAAGCCATTTCATGGCCATTCTACAAATTCTTTTTTTGCGAACCACTACCAACCTGATTTTCCCAGTCCACCTGCATATTGAAATCTCCCATGATCACTGTCACTTTGCCTTTCCGACGTCATTTTTCTATTATCATGCACCCCAGCTCCTGAGTACTGTACAAGAGGCCTGTATATGACTTCAACTGTGGCTTTTTTACCTTTGCAGTTCCACAATTCTACTCACACAGTTTCTACATCACCTGACCCTACTTGGTTTCTTACTATTGATTTAATTTCATTTCTCACTAACAGGGTAACCCCGGTCCCCTCTGCCCACCTGCCTATCTTTTCAATAGGATGTATATCCTTGAATATTCAGCTCCGAGTCCTGATCCCTTTGCAGTCACGTCTCCGTGATGCCCACCATGTCACACTGCCCATTTTGATCTGCGCTACAAGATCATCTCCCTTATTTCTTCCACTACATGTATTCAGAAATAACACCTTCAGTCCTGGATTAACCATCCCTCTTCTCATTGCCAGTCGTTTGTCCAGTGTACTTGAGGTTTGATTGCTAACCCTTTCCATACACTCAGTCCTATTTATGTTTGTGCTGGAGATTTTAATAATCTCTCCTGAATTCTGCACTCTTACCTCCTCTTTTAATTTGGGTTCCCTAGTTTCCTCTATAAATGACCCTCACCCCCACTATTTAGTTTAAAGCCCTGTCGACAGCCCTAGGTATGCGATTCACTCAGACACTGGTCCCTGCACGGTTCAGTTAAAGACTATTCCATCAGAACAGGTCCCTTCTTCCCCAGTGCCAATGTCCCATGAATTTGAACCCATTTCTCCCACACCAATCTTTGAGCCACGCATTTATCTGTTTAATCTTATTGACTCTGTGCCAATTAGCTCATGGCTCAGGTAGTAATCCAGAGATTATCACCTTTTTGGTTCTGCTTTTCAATTTAGCTCTGAGCTGTTGATACATCCCTTCCAGTAGCCTATGCAGTTGTAAAAAAACTTCCCTGGTGTTAAACTCTAACCCCTAGCAATAAAGGCCAACATTTCATCTCTCTTATTAATTGCTTGCTGCACCTGCATGCTAACTTTGTGTTTCATGCAGAAGATCAAAAATAGTTCCTGGGTACGGTTTATGATTACTGCTCAAAGAAACAATCACTAAAGCACTCACCTTACATGTTATCTTTTGCAATCTGATTTGTCTAGTCAATAGAGATTAAAATCACCCATAAAATTTTAGTGTTCTTCTTACACGGCTCCATTATTCCTTGATTTATACTTTGTCCCAAAGTTGCCTCTTCACCATCCTATAGTCGACTCCCACCCACAACGTCTTTCTCTTACTATTCCTTATCTCTACCCAAACCTTCCATTATCAACAATACTATCCCATCTCTTTCCTTCTTGACTACTCTTCTGCACCACTAAATATGCTTGAATGTTAAGTTCCTAGTCCTGGTCGCTCTGCAGCCACATTCCTGTAATAGCTGCCAAATTATATTCACTTATTTCTATTTGTGCCATCAACTCATCCATCATGTTACACATGTTGTGTGCACCCAGATAAAGAGTCTTAAATCATTATTTTTTACCAATATCACTTGTTCTGCTTTTAATTTCTGCTGCTTGCTTCTGTTTATACATTGGTTCTCCAAATCACGAACACCTGACTTAAGAGTGCACAGACTTATGAATGCAATCCAATACAGGGATGTAATGTCACAGACCTGGCGTACAAACATTTGCTGTTCTTAGAAACAGCTACATTGTTCTGCTCGGTATTCTAATTTACACACATAAATCAAATTGTAAATGGAGTCCAGAACAGAACTCATTCTGCAACTTTGGGACTCTGTATTTTAATGCTGCTTCCTGTCACACTTGAACAGTCATTTACCCCTTCACTATCCCACATACCTACTTTTTATTTAGAGTCATAGAGATGACTCCAACTTGTTGGAGTCGGTCCAACTTGTCCATGCCAACCAGATATCCCAACCTAATCTATTCCCATTTGCCATTCACCTCCAAACCCTTCCTATTCATATGCACATCCAGATGCCTTTTAAATGTTGTAATTATACTAGCTTCCACCACTTGCTCTGGCAGCTCATTCCATTTATGCACCACCCTCTGCGTGAAAAGGTTGCCCCTTAGGTACCTTTTAAATTTTTCCCCTTTCATCCCAAACCTAGTTCTGGACTCCCCCAACCCAGGGAAAACAGCCCCAGCCTATTAAGCCTCTCCCTATAGCTCAAATCCTCCAACCCTAGCAACATCCTTGTAAATCTTTTCTGAAACATTTCAAGTTTCACAACATCCTTCAGATTGGAAGGAAACCAGAATTGCACACACTAGTTCAAAAGTGGCCTAACCAATGTCATGCACAGCCGCAACATGACCTCTCAACTCCTGTACTCAATACTTTTAACCTTTTTGATCTTCTCTTCAATTGAAACCTCACAAACCCCTCAACTAATTAGTTTGAAGCCACAATGCTACTTATACAATTCGAGAGTGTAGTGCTGGAAAAGCACAGCAGGTCAGGCAGGATCTGAAGAGCAGGAGAATCGAAGTTTCGGGCAAAAGCCCTTCATCAGGATTCCTTGACTCTGATCTCCAGACTCACTGCACACTCCTCCCAGTCTGTTTGTGACACTAACTCACTGCACACTCCTCCCAGTCTGTTACACAGTGATGCTGACCTACTGCACACACCTCCCAGTCTGTTACAAAGCAAAACTGACCCACTGCACACCCCACACTCCTCCCAGTCTGCTTCAGTAATGCTGACCTACTGCACACTCCTCCCAGTCTGTTACACAACGATACTGACGCACTGCACACTCCTCTCAGCCTGTTACACAGTGACACTAACCCACTGTACACTCCTCCCAGTCTGTGACACAGAGATACTGACCCACTGCTCACTCCTCTCAGTCTATTACAGTGATACTGACCCACTGCACACTCCTCCCAGTCTGTTTCACAATAATACTGACCTACTGCACACACCACCCAGTCTGTTACAGTGATGCTGACCCACTACACACGTATCCCAGTCTATTATACACTGATACTGACTCACTGCACACTCCTGCTAGTCTGTTACACTGTGACACTAAACCACCGCACATTCCCCCAGTCTGTTACACAGAGACACTGACACACTGCACACTGCTCCCAGTCTGTTTCACATTGATGCTGACCTAAGGCACACTCCTCCCACAGTATTACACAGTGACACTGACTCACTGTACACTCCCCCCAGTCTGTTTCACAGTGACACTGACTCACTGCACACTCCCCCCAGCCTGTTACACAGCGATACCTACTCACTGCACACTCCCCCCAGTCTGTTACACAGTGATACCTACTCACTGCACACTCCTCCCAGTCTGTTACACAGTGAGACTGACTCACTACACACTCCTCCCAGTCTGTTTCTGACACTGACTCACTGCACACTCCTTTCAGTCTGTTACACAGTGACACTGACTGACTGCACACACCTCCCAGTCTGTTTCAGTGATGCTGACCTACTGCACACTCATCCCAGTCTATTATATACTGATAATGACTCACTACACCCTCCTCACAGTCTGTTACACAGTGACACTAACTCACTGCACACTCCTCCCAGTCTATTATACACTGATAGTGACTCACTGCACACTCCTCCCAGTCTGTTACAGAGTGACACTAACCCACCGCACACTGCTCCCAGTCTGTTTCACAGTGATGCTGACCTAAGGCACACTCCTCCCACACTATTACACAGCGATACTGACTCACTGCACACTCCTCCCAGTCTGTTACACAGTGATACTGACTCACTGCACACTCCTCCCAGTCTGTTACACAGTGATGCAGACCCACTGCACAGTCCTCCCAGTCTGTTACACAGCGATACTGACTCACTGCACACTCCTCCCAGTCTGTTACACAGTGATGCTGACCCACTGCACAGTCCTCCCAGTCTATTACAGTGACACTGACTCACTGCACACTCCCCCTAGTCTGATACACAGTGATACTGACTCACTGCACACTCCTCCCAGTCTGTTTCACAGTAATACTGACCGACAGCACACACCTCCCAATCTGTTACACAGTGACACTGACCCACCACCCACTCCTCCCAGTCTGTTACAGTGATACTGACCCACTGCACACTCCTCCCAGTCTGTTACAGTGATACTGACCCACTGCACACTCCTCCCAGTCTGTTTCACAGTAATAATGACCCACTGCACACTCCACCCAGGCTGTTACACAGTGATGCTGATCCACTGCACACTCATTCCAGTCTGTTACACAGCGATACTGACCCAGTGCACACTCCTCCCAGTCTGTTATACACTGATAGTGACTCACTGCACACTCCTCCCAGTCTGTTACACAGCGATACTGACTCACTGTACACTCCTCCTAGTCTGGGAAAAAGCAATACTCAACCATTGCACACTCCTCCCAGTCTGTTACAAAGAAACACTGAGTCACTACACAGTCCTCCCAGTCTGTTTCACAGTGATGCTGACCTACTGCACACACTTCCCAATCTGTTACACAGTGACACTGACCCACCACACACTCCTCCCAGTCTGTTACAGTGATACAGATCCACCACCCACTCCTCCCAGTCTGTTTCAGAGTAATACTGACCCACTGCACACACCACCCAGTCTGTTACACAGTGATGCTGACCGACTGCACACTCCTCCTAGTCTGTTACACAGCGATGTAAAAGAGGTAAAAACAATGACTGCAGATGCTGGAAACCAGATTCTGGATGAGTGGTGCTGGAAGAGCACAGCAGTTCAGGCAGCATCCAAGTAGCTTCGAAATCGACGTTTCGGGCAAAAGCCCTTCATCAGGAATAAAGGAAGTGAGCCTGATGCGTGGAGAGATAAGCTAGAGGAGTAGCATAGGGTACAATGGGTGAGTGGGGGAGGGGATGAAGCTGATAGGTCAGGGAGGAGAGGGTGGAGTAGATAGGTGGAAAAGGAGATAGGCAGGTAGGTCAAGTCCGGACAAGTCATGGGGACAGTGAGGTCCACGCCCCACTACAACCCACTCTCCAATCCTGGCACTTTCCCCTGCCACCGCAGGAACTGTAAAACCTGCGCCTACACCTCCTCCCTCACCTCTATCCAAGGCCCTAAAGGAGCCTTCCACATACATCAAAGTTTTACTTGCACATCCACTAATATAATTTATTGTATCCGTTGCTCCCGATGCGGTCTCCTCTACATTGGGGAGACTGGGCGCCTCCTAGCAGAACGCTTTAGGGAACATCTTCGGGACACCCGCACCAATCAACCACACCGTCCCATGGCCCAACATTTCAACTCCCCCTCCCACTCTGCCGAGGACATGGAGGTCCTGGGCCTCCTTCACCGCCGCTCCCTCACCACCAGACGCCTGGAGGAAGAACGCCTCATCTTCCGCCTCGTAACACTTCAACCCCAGGGCATCAATGTGGACTTCAATAGTTTCCTCATTTCCCCTTCCCCCATCTCACCCTAGTTCTAAACTTCCAGCTCAGTAACTGTCCCCATAACTTGTCCGGACTTGTCCTACCTGCCTATCTTCTTTTCCACCTATCCGCTCCACCCTCTCCTCCTCGACCTATCACCTTCATCCCCTCCCCCACTCACCCATTGTACTCTATGCTACTTTCTCCCCACTCCTCCCAGTCTGTTTCAAAGTGATGCTGACCGACTGCACACTCCTCCCAGTCTGTTACATAGTGATACTGACTCACTGCACATGCCTCCCAGTCTGTTACAGAGCGAGACTAACTCACTGCACACTCCTTCCAGTCTGTTTCACAATGATACTGACCCACTGCACACTCCTCCCAGTCTGTTTCACACTGGTGCTGACTCACTGCACTCTCCTCCCAGTCTGTTACATAGTGATACTGACTCACTGCACATGCCTCCCAGTCTGTTACAGAGCGATACTAACTCACTGCACACTCCTCCCAGTCTGTTTCACACTGGTGCTGACTCACCGCACACTCCTCCCAGTCTGTTACACAGATAATTACCCACTGCACACTCCACCCAGTCTCTTGCACAGTGATTCTGACACAATGCACACTCCTCCCAACTTATTACAGACTGATACTGACTCACTGTACACTCCTCCCAGTCTGTTACACAGTGATACTGACTCACTGCACACTCCTCCCAATCTGTTACAGAGCGATACTGACTCACTGCACAATCCTCCCAGTCTGTTTCACAGTGATACTGACTCACTGCACACTCCCCCCAGTCTGTTACACAGCGATACTGACTCACTGCACACTCCTCCCAGTCTGTTACACAGTGACACTGACTCACTGCACACACCTCCCAGTCTGTTTCATAGTGACACTAATCCAGTGCACACTTCCCCACAGTCTGTTACACAGAGATACTGACCCACTGCACAGTCCTCCCGGTCTATTACAGTGACACTGACTCACTGCACACTCCTCCCAGCCTGGTACACACAATGACACAAATCCACCGCACACTCCTCCCAGTCTGTTACACAGTGACACTGACCCACTGCACACGCCTCCCAGTCTGTTTCACAGTAATACTGACCCACTGCACACACCACCCAGTCTGTTACACAGTGATGCTGACCTACTGCACACTGCTCCCAGTCTGTTACAAAGCAAAACTGACCCACTGCACATGCCTCCCACTCTGTTTCACAGTGATGCTGACCTACTGCACACGCCTCCTAGTCTGTGACACAGTGATACTGACTCAATGCGCACTCCTTCCAACCTGTTAAAGACGGATTCTGACTCACTGTATACGCCTTCCAATCTGTTTCACAGTGATGCTGACCGACTGCACACACTCCCAGCCTGTTACATTGCGTTACTGACTCACTGCACACTCCTCCCAGTCTGTTACACAGTGACACTGACTCACTGCGCACTCCTCCCAGTCTGTTATATTGATACTGACCCACTGCACTCACCTCCCAGTCTGTTACACAGCGATACTGACTCACTGCACAATCCTCCCAGCCTGTTACACAGTGACAGTAATCCACTGCACATTTCTCCCAGTCTGTTACGCAGACATACTGACTCACTGCTCACTCATCCCAATCTGTTCCACAGTGGTGCTGACCCACTGCACACTCATCCCAGTCTGTTACACAGCAATATTGACCCAGTGCACACTCCTCCCAGTCTGTTACACAGTGATACTGTCTCACATCACACTCCTCCCAATCTGTTAGTGATGTTGACCTACTGCAAACTCCTCCCAGTCTGTTACACAGTGATGCTGACCTATTGCACACTCCTCCTAGTCTGTTACACAGCGATACTGACTCACTGCACACTCCTCCCAGTCTGTTACACAGTGACACTGACTCACTGCACATGCCTCCCAGTCTGTTACAGAGCGATACTAACTCACTGCACACTCCTCCCAGTCTGTTTCACAATGATACTTACCCACTGCACACTCCACCCAGTCTCTTGCACAGTGATTCTGACACACTGCACAGTCCTCCCAGTTTGTTTCACAGTGATGTGACCTATTGCACACTCCTCCCAATCTGTTACAGAGCGATACTGACTCACTGCACAATCCTCCCAGCCTGTTACACAGCAATATTGACTCACTGCACACATCTCCCAGACTGTTTCACAGTGATGCTGACTCACTGCACTCTCCTCCCAGTCTGTTACATAGTGATACTGACTCACTGCACACTCCTCCCAGTCTGTTTCACAGTGACACTAATCCAGTGCACACTTCCCCACAGTCTGTTACACAGAGATACTGCCCACTGCACAGTCCTCCCAGTCTATTAGAGTGACACTGACTCACTGCACACTCCCCCCAGTCTGTTACACAGTGACACTGACTCACTGCACACTCCTCCCAGTCTGTTACACACAGTGACACAAATCCACCGCACACTCCCCCCAGTCTGTTACACAGTGATGCTGACCTACTGCACACTTTTCCGAGTCTGTTACACAGTGAAACTGACTCACTGCACAATCCTACCAGTCTATTACACAGCAATACTGAATCACTGCACACTCCTCCCAGTCTGTGACACAGAGATACTGACCCACTGCACTCCTCCCAGTCTGTTGCAGTGATACTGACACACTGCACACTCCTCCCAGTCTGTTACAGTGAGGTTGACCCACTGCACACTCATCCCAGTTGATTATACACTGATACTGACTCACTGCACACTCCCCCCAGTCTGTTACACAGTGATGCTGACTCGCTGCACACTCCACCAAACCTGGTACACAGTGACACTAATCGACCGCACACTCCCCCCAGTCTGTGAGACAGAGATACTGATCTACTGCTCACTCCTCCCAGTCTGTTTCACAATAATACTGTCACACTACACACACCACCCAGTCTGTTATACACTGATACTGACTCACTGCACACTCCTCCCAGTCTGTTACACAGCGATACTGACTCACTGTACCCTCCTTCCAATCTGTTTCACCGTGATGCTGACCTACTGCACACACTCCCAGTCTGTTACATTGCGATACTGACCCAGTGCACACTCCTTCCAGTCTGTTATACACTGATACTGACTCACTACACACTCCTCCCAGTCTGTTACACAGCGATACTGACTCATTGCACACTCCTCCCAGTCTGTTACATAGTGATACTCAACCACTGCACACTCCTCCCAGTCTATTATACGGTGATACTGACCCAGTGTACACTCCACCCAGTCTGTAAAACAGCGATACTGTGTAACAGACTGGGAGGAGTGTGCAGTGAGTCACTCATCCCAGTCTGTCACACAGTGATACTGACCCAGTGCACACTCCTCCCAGTCAGTTATACAGTGATACTGACACAGTGCACATTCCTCCCAGTCTGTTACACAGTGATACTGACCCAGTGCACACTCCTCCCAAGTCAGTTATACAGTGATACTGTCTCACGTCACACTCCTCCCAATCTGTTAGTGATGTTGACCTACTGCACACTCCTCCCAGTCTGTTACACAGTGATGCTGACCTACTGCACACTCCTCCTAGTCTGTTACACAGCGATACTGACTCACTGCCCACTCCTCCCAGTCTGTTACACAGTAATACTGACACAATGCACACTCCTCCCAACTTATTACAGACTAATACTGACTCACTGTATACTCTTTCCAATCTGTTTTACAGTGATGCTGACCTACTGCACACACTCCCAGTCTGTTACACAACAATACAGACTCACTGCACACTCCACCCAGTCTCTTACACAGTGACACTGATTCACTGCACACTCCCCCCAGTCTGTTACACAGCGACGCTGACTCACTGCACACTCCTCCCAGTCTGTTACACTGTGATACTGACTCACTGCACACTCCCCCCAGTCTGTTACACAGCGACGCTGACCCACTGCACACTCCACCCAGTCTCTTACACAGTGACACTGACTCACTGCACACTCCCCCCAGTCTGTTACACAGCGACGCTGACCCACTGCACACTCCTCCCAGTCTGTTACACGGTGACGTTGACTCATTGCACACTCCTCCCAGTCTGTTACACAGTGACACTGACTCACTGCACACTCCTCCCAGTCTGTTACACAGTGACACTGACCCACTGCACACTCCTCCCAGTCTGTTTCACTGTGAGACTGGCTCACTACATACTCCTCCCAGTCGGTTACACAGTGACACTGACTCACTGCACACTCCTCCCAGTCTGTTACACAGTGATACTGACCCACTGCACACTCCACCAATCTCTTACACTGTGACACTGACTCACTGCACACTCCTCCCAGTCTGTTACACTGTGATACTGACTCACTGCACACTCCCCCCAGTCTGTTACACAGCGACGCTGACCCACTGCACACTCCACCCAGTCTCTTACACAGTGACACTGACCCACTGCACACTCCCCCCAGTCTGTTACACAGTGACGCTGACTCACTGCACACTCCCCCCAGTCTGTTACACAGTGACACTGACTCACTGCACACTCCTCCCAGTCTGTTACACAGTGACACTGACCCACTGCACACTCCCCCCAGTCTGTTACACAGTGACGCTGACTCACTGCACACTCCCCCCAGTCTGTTACACAGTGACGCTGACTCACTGCACACTCCCCCCAGTCGGTTACACAGTGACACTGACTCGCTGCATACTCCTCCCTGTCGGTTACACAGTGACACTGACCCACTGCACACTCCCCCCAGTCTGTTACACAGTGACACTGACTCACTGCACACTCCCCCCAGTCTGTTACACAGTGACACTGTCTCACTGCACACTCCCCCCAGTCTGTTACACAGTGATGCTGACTCACTGCACACTCCTCCCAGTCTGTTACACAGTGACACTGACCCACTGCACACTCCCCCCAGTCTGTTACACAGTGACACTGACCCACTGCACACTCCCCTCAGTCTGTTACACAGTGATACTGACTCACTGCACACTCCTCCCAGTCGGTTACACAGTGACACTGACCCACTGCACACTCCTCCCTGTCGGTTACACAGTGACACTGACCCACTGCACACTCCCCCAAGTCTGTTACACAGTGACACTGATTCACTGCACACTCCTCCCATTCTGTTACACAGTGACACTGACCCACTGCACACTCCACCCAGTCTGTTACACAGTGACACTGACTCACTGCACACTCCTCCCAGTCTGTTACACAGTGATACTGACTCACTGCACACACCTCCCAGTCTGTTCCACAGTGACACTGACTCACTGAACATACCTCCCAGTCAGTGACACTGACCTGCTGCACATTTCTCCCAGTCTGTTACACAGCGAGACTGACTCACCACACACTTCCCCCTGTCTGTTTCTGACTGTTGCTGACTTGCTGCACACTCCTGCAACTTCAGATAATCAGACCTTAGCAAAACTTATTGATTGTGAAAAATGTCCATTATGACCCTTAACTGAGTTTGCACAATTGCCATCCATTTGTCCAGCTCTGTCTTTTTTAATGGCATTAAAAAAGCTAAATGTTACATATGTGATTTGTTGCAAAACAACGTTAGCAGTATGTGACAGATGTGTAATATAATATTTATCCTGGTTTAAGCAGATGTGTTTTCAAGATTTTGATATGTTTACATAAAAAGGGATTAACAGCTTCAGTTTTGTGAATTTAGGTCTTTAACAATAAAGAATATTGGAATATGAAAATATTGCACATTGTAATAGACAAAATTTAACCCTTAATCAATAGACTAGTTAAACTGCACAGTCTGAGACATTGCCAATTGCTTTCAGCTTCACATAATTAAACCGTGCTAATTTGGGTGTCATTTCACCAAGTGCCCACTTGGAAGAAAGTTACAGAGACAAAGGCAGTCTCATACTCAACTCACTCCTGCCTTTACACATCTGGGACCCATGGCTGTACTCAAAATCACTTGTAGTAAAATTGTAAACAAGCAGCCAACAGATTAATATTCTCCTTCATAAAGAACAGGAAATTATTCCCGAAACAGAATAGGCCTGTCAGCTTGTAAAAGAAAGAAAAGGCAGGTGAATGTTTCCGGTGGGAACTCACTATCAGAACAGGCAGCAAGAGATGTCAAGGATCCCTGTGAGCTCTAATGAATGATCCCGTCAGAATATCAGCCTGACCTTTCCCTTTTAGATCTGACTAAAGTAAAGACTAGCGGCTTCTACTGTTTTGCTGCACAACAATCATGCAATTTCAAATGCAATGTAACATTTGTGAAGAGGCGCGATAAAGGCAAGGATTATTATGTTATTAGTGGAAGAGTTGTTGATATATTAAAAGGATCAGTTGCCTTGTAGAGTATTTTCTGCTTTTAGTTTAGGTTTCCATTATGCCTGCACTCTTTTAGATGTTGTAAGTGCCTCATTTGACTTTGACTTGTTCATCCATTTAATCATGAGCTGTTCAGCACATTCTGATTCATGAGACAGAGGGCTTTACTGAGAGGCATCATGTTCCAAGAAAGTACTATTCCTTGCTTATTCTGGATCTGCACTGATAAGGAGCTAGAGTTTGAACTAAATCTATTAAGTTGACAGATATTGCATCTTCTTGACAACAGGAGGAATGTGTTGCAGTAAATGAAGGGTTCAACTGATTAAGTATTGCCCCAAGTTCCTGTCTTTTTATTTACAGGCAGACAGTACAAGGGGAATGTACCATTTCAATAGCCTCCAGAGGAACAGGCATCAAAGGCTGGGGAAGGACACAACTGTCAAAAGAGAGAAATATGGTTGGAGGGCAGGGAGGTCTGAAAGGGAGCAATTAAGTTTAATTTCTGACACAATAAAATTTCAGTGGGCATTTTTAATTTTGATGGAAATGTGTCATTTTTGTTCAGCGCAGCATAATCAGAAAATTGCAGAGAAAATTACAGACAGGAGCCAGCAGTCGATGACACCTTGTTTTAAGAGGATGTAAACCAAGATGAAGAGAAAGCTGGAGCATCCACTGTGCACCCCCTCCCACCTAGCACAGAACCTCAGTGAAGAGGAATCCCTTCCCAGAGATGCCGCACCTTCATGAAAAAGACTTCATAACTAAACGTTGGACTTCAGCAGTGACACTTTCACCTGCCTATTTTCCCACTGTCTGTGTTGGTGTGTTACATAATTTTTACAAATTGTATTCATTTGTGGGATGCGGGTGTCACTGGCTGGCAAGCATTTATTGACCATCCCCAGTTGCCCCTTGAGAAGGTAGTGGTGCGCTGCTTTCTTGAACTGCTGCAGTCCATATGCTGTGGGTTGACCCACAATGCCGTTAGGGATTGAACAGGGCACTTCCCCAATGCTGGGCATGTTAGATTAGGTTCCCTACAGTGTGGAAACAGGCCCTTTGGCAATCCACACTGACCCTCCGAAGAGTAACCCACCCGTGACTCATTCCCCTACTAATGCACCTATCACTACGGGCAATTTAGCATGGCCAATTCACCTGGCCTGCACATCTTTGGATAGTGGGAGAAAACCAGAGCACCCGGAGGAAACTCACACAGACACAGGGACAACGTACAAACTCCACGCAGACAGTTGCCCAAGGCTGGATTTGAACCCAGGTCCCTGGCACGCTGAGACAGCTGTGTTAACCACTGAGCCACTGTGCCGGCCCGTGTTGGAGGTCCAATCTTCACTCCAGGTACCGAGTCTTTTGGATATAATTTGTTTTAAATAGGAAAAGGTGTATTGCTTCATGAAAAGAAAAAAAATCATATTTTTGTACAATCGCAAAATACGACCGTGCAAGTTATACTAAAAGATATCATCATGTTCTGAGTGGAAGGACATTTCCTGAATCAAAGTTTTTGCCAAACTATTCAAGCTCATCCCAGCAGTGCTTCACACTGAAGTAACTGGCAGTGTATTGAGAACCTCCCTGCAAAACTCCGCACACAGGACCACACTACGGAGGACATTTATTATCAGAAGCAGACCATTCGGCCCATCAAGACCACACCAACCCTCTGAAGAGCATCCCACCCAAAATAACCTCTCCCCCACCCCCCACCACCTCCCTATCCCTGTGACCCTCTATTTCCCATAGCCAATTCACCCTAACCAGCACAACTTTGAACTGTGGGAAGGAACCAGAGCACCCAGAGGAAAATCACACAGACAAGGGGAGACTGTGCAAACTCCACACAAACTGTCACCCAAGAGTGGAATCAAACCCAGGTCCCTGGCAGTGTGAGACAACAGTGTTAACCACTGAGCCATCGTGAACCAAACTGTACAAGGAATGGATAGGTTTTTGAGGTGATGAAGTGTCATGCAGTCTGCTGTCTGTCACCAGTCCTCCAAATTACAGAGGAGTGGGGAGTCAGCAAAATGTCCTATCATGCACAGCACAGATCCAGGGATTCAACAGAATGGTTCACCATGTGTACTTTAAATCCATTGACAAAAGGAGATGCTCCACTTTATATCCCAAGATCCAGGGACTCAGAATCCTTCACCTTCCAATCCTTCTTTTTCTACTGCAAGGAAAACAGTCCCAGCCTCTGCAATCTCTGTGTAACTCAGGTTCTTCGTCTTTGGAAGGATTCTCGGAAGAGTGAAGCACTTCAGTCTCATGGACAGCTTGGAGAAGTTGGGACCATTCTCCTCGAAGGAGAGAACATTGTGAGGAGATTCCATAGCGGTTGTGAAAAAATGAGGGACTGGACAAAGTAGAAAGGGAGAAACGTTTCCTACTGCTGAAAAGATTGTAAACCTGAGGGCTCAGATTTAAATTCACTGTCAAAAGAAACAGGAGCAAGCTGAGAAAGATAATTTTTCAGTAAGTGAGTTGTTGCGATTTGGAATGCGCTGAGACGGTGGGGTAGGCAGATTCAATTGAGGCATTTGAGGGGGAATTAGATCATTCTCTGAAAAAGACGAAGGTGCAGATTTATAGAGAGAAGGCAGCGAGTAATACTAGGTGAATTGCTCCTTCAGGGTGAGCAGCTCACAATAGGCTGAATGGCCTTTCTCCATTCTGTGATTCTGCTCAAGGCCAAGCATTGAAAGTGATTGAAGTTTTTAACCAGGAACTGTTACTAACATAAGACACAGGAAGAGAAATAGGCCACTCAGCCCCTCAAGCCTGTCCTACCATTCAACAACATCATGCTGATCTTCCCCAGGCCTCAACTTTTTCAGGCCAACTCAACATAACTATTATCTCCTGAACATATCAAAAACGTATTCAAATTCTTTTTAAGTACTTCCAGTGATCAAGCTCCTACAACTCTCTGGGGTAGGGAATACTAGACATTCACTAGCCTCTTGAAGAAGCAGTTTCTTCACACGGTCATTTTTAAATGAGTGTCCCCTCATTCTGTATCCATGTCCCCTAGTTTGAGATTCTCCCACTAATGTAAACATCTTCACAATGTCAGGCTTCAGCATGAATTTGGCGTCCCTTCATCATCACATCCCTGGCCAAAAGATTGCACCATTATCAAGTCAATGCAAATGATGTTTTGTGAAAAGGTGATATGCTTTGTCACTATTCACAGTAGTCTTCCCCAAACAGTTTAACAAACTCAGACCTGTCCAAAGTTAGGCTTTTTCCAACAGGTACCCACTTCAAGTCAAAAAAATAAGCAAACTGCATTCTACTGGAGCTAACCCAACTGAAGTCAGAAATGCAAGCTTGAGCAAAATTAAGTTAACATACTAAAATAAAAATCCAGGAAGAAATGGGTTTTAAAATAAATTGAATAAAATCAAATTGAAGATTGTCGCTCGTACATGGGCAATAGAGGAAGGATTGTGAATGAGCTAATTGTAACTGTGTTTCCAAAGGCCTCTGCTCATGATCTATGGGAATTTGTGTTAGGGTGAGAGGTCACTGACTTCCAATGGAATTTCATGCTCTGTCAGTGTCACAAAGGCATCAGAAAGTTTCACCCTGAGACCAGACAGGATATAGCAGACAGGAAATGAGTGAAGGAAGACAGCATTGTCTTCAGTGATTAACACCTTTCAATTGATGTTCCAATTATTGCAATACCTTGACATTTAGCAGATATTATGAAAAATTACATCAAATTGCAGTAACTCATGTCCCTGAATTACTATGCAACGTAGCACTTAGGATCTGCCAGCACTAACTCACAGACCCTGTAAATAAACTCCATTCAATGAGATATTTGCTATTACGAGTTGTCATGACAACATTGGATTTAGCATTTTAGCCTTTTAAGGAATTGTTGCATTATTTCCGTTCTGCTTATAAATATTAATCACAGTTTATTCAGAGAACTATTTAAATAAAGAGCTACCGAATATGGGAACCAAATAGAAATGTTAAGAATTGATGAATTTCACAAAATAAATTGTATAATAATATTTCCACTGGGGAGCAAGTCCTAACAATGTGGGCAACATAAAGATACAGGTTAAAAGAACTGTCTCCATGTGAAAATATGAAATTTATTTTGACTAGTAAATATTGAAACTAAATCAAGTTAAGTGGGATTTAATTAAATGTTTGACAAGCAAAAGTTAAAACGTAAGCAAAAGGTAATATAAAGGGGGTTGGAAGTGGCCGAGGTAGTTCAGACATGGAGATTGCACTGAATGACCTTCATTTAACCAAATTTACCAATTCTGGGCAGCTTCATTCATTTGGCTTTTATAATATTGAACTCACATAAACAAAATTGTCAACATGCAACACATTAAAGCAGGGCATGCTTGATAAGTACAAAATATCTCTTGCTGTGATAAAATATCATCTAAGTGAATGTCAGGCAAATCTTCACAAATCTCCAAACATGACCAATTTTGCTAGGCTGGCTTGTCTTAGGACAACAAGGATCCCTTAAATGGATCTGACGAGCTCTGTTCTTACAATTTCAATGCAATAATTGGACTTTGAGTAAGAAATCCAGCCTACGCAACATCACTTCATTTTGTGCACTCTTGGGGCATTACAATCTCCTTCTATTCAAGCATTTGTTTCGATGAGATTTGTAGAAAAAATTAAGGAAATTGTGTTTGGTAATTCAGTGGCTCGAGCAGATTCCCCGGAGGGTCCAAGTCTGAAATTGAGGTTCAGCAATTAATCAGACTTGGCTCTATTAATCAGCCTACGATCTATTCATCAAACTCAGCTCCATGGGCAAGTGCCATTGTTTCTCATCTTGAACAAGTGATAGAAATAATGCTGCAATTGTTATTGGTGTCAAAGGTTGCCAGCTGAAAGATGCAAGGTGATTGGCCATATGCCAAGCTCTGGCAGTCAGTTGCCTTGACACAAACTATGTGTGGCAAGACAAATAGTGGCATCTTGAGGACTGAGTGCACAATGACAAGATGGAAGAAGTAAACAGCCCCCCAAAAAGCAACAAAAAAAGGGCCAGATTATTATTCAGTATTCAACGATAACACAGATGCGGATTGCTGCTGACGATAGAGGTTCAAAAGAAAACAGAAAATGCTGGAAATACTCAGCAAGACAGGCAGCATTGGTGGAGAGAGAATCAGAGGTAACGTAGCAGGTCTGTGACCTTTCACTGAAACTGAGGAAAGCAAGAAATGTAGCACATTTTGGGTGAATGGAAAGGTCAAGGTGAAGTGGGGATGGATGGAAAGACAACATCAAAGGGGAAGATGTGTGATAGTGTGGAGGGCAGGAAGGATGAAATGGTAAAAGGTGTCATGGTACAAGATCAGAGGGAGTGGTTATGGAAACAGTAAATAAGCAAAAGGTGTGTGAAAGGAGGTAATGAAAGGCAGGAAACCAGCATCTAAACACGGTATAAAAGAAATAAGAGAGAAACAAGAGATTATTTTAAAAAGCAGCAAAGAAACACAAAGCCAAATGAGAGTAGAAGTGATGATCTAAAATAGTTGTGCTCAAAATTGAATCTAGAAGGCTACAAAGTGGCCAGTCAAACAATGACGTGCATCTCGTTTTGTGGTTCCTTGCTGTTTTTCTCTCCCTTCTCCTGTTTCACTTTTACTTTGCCTGCATTCAGCTAGCACCTCTCCCACCACTCACATTTCCTTTCCTTACATCTTTTGCTTTTTTACTTGTCCCATTGCCTATCCCTTTCATCCCCATTGCCGAAACCTTTTCTTCATTTCATCTGCCCTACCCCTCCACCCTTTCACAGGATGTCTCTTTTGTTACTCTCCCCACACTCCCTTGCCCATGTTCCCTTGTTGAAACCCTGTTACATCTTTGGGTTTTTTTTTCCCCAGTTCTGATGAGAGGTCATATTTTTTGAGACATTAATTCTCCTTCTCTGTCCTGAGATAAAGTTGCGGTCACTTGTTGGGGGGGGGGGGGTCTTGCTAAAATCTGTGGACGATCTGATTTGTTAATATTAGTTTGTTGACAATGATAACGCACACTTTGTTCTGAGTTTTAGCTTCAGCAGAGCTGCACAGGAATGAGTTAAAAAGCTGAGATTGTGTGAAATATGCGGTAACCATTTTAGACATTTGATTGTTCCTATGATTGAGTTTTGCTGTTAAACAAACAGGTTCTTCACACATTAGTCTGATCAGTGCCGCTACAATCACTGCTGCTAACGATTGCACGGCTATTGTGGTTGAATGGAGACTAACCATTATCTCTCTGCTTCGTCATATAATGCCCGAATTACAGACATTAGCCACGGTACTTATATTTGCTAATCCAATAATGATTTGGTTGCGGTCCAGGCTGAGGAATGCACCAATAAAACAACTGCCGACTATTAACAGGAGAAGTCAGCACTTTCGAAAATCCAGGAAATGAGTCCACATATGAACAGGCTATGTCCATGAAAGTTTCCATCACGCAAGCTCCCATGAGTGGCAAGGATGCATGCATTGAAAGCATCGACTGTCACACATTCAGGATGAGTTAAATTCACATTCATGTCTAATTGGCTGTAGATATGAGCGGCCTTCCATCACCGAGCCGAGACTGGAGTGCATCCAATGCTTGGTTGGCTGCATCTGCAATTGCTGCAAAATCGCCCATTACCCCTAAACTGACTGACTAGCACTGACTCCTGGTTGAGAAGTGGCTCAACTTTAACATTCTTTTCCTTGTTTTGGAATTCCTCCCTGGCCTCACGACACCCTACAGCTCCATTGCCCTTGCACCCTTGAACGTACCTGCACTCTTGCAAATCTGGATTCTTGCACTTTGTTAATTTCAAGGGTAGATTATTAGGAGGGGTTCTGCCTCACTTGTGATTCCTATTTGTGGAGTGGATGTGCATTAGATTGGGAGTCAGGCATGTTTGAACACAAAATTCAATTCAATTCAATACAACACAGCACAGGAAGAGGCCATTTGGCCCACCAAGCCTCTGCTGATTCCCAATCCTTATTTAAACTGGCTACTTTATGCCTATGTCTGGTTTCTATCCCTGTGTTCACTTCCTGTTCATGTGTCTATTAAGATACGTCTTAAACATTGCTGACATGCTTGCTTCCACCACCAGGACTGGCACTGTATTCCTGGCACCCTCTGGATGAAATATTTTCCCCACCCTTCTTCCCTAAACCTTCCCTCTCTCAACTTGAACTTGTGCCTCTTGCAGTTGACCTTTCCAGTCTGGGAAGAAGCCTTTGAAGATCCAACCTAACTGCGCCATTCATTATCTATCAGGTTGGCCCGAGGCCTCTGTCTTTCCAGTGAAAACACTCTCCTCATAACCAAAACCCTCCAGACCAGGCCACATCCTGGTAAACTTTCTCTGCACCCTCTTCAAAGCATCCATATCCTTCTGGTAATATGGTGACCAAAACTGCACGCAATATTCCAAATATGACCTAACTAAAGTTTTGATAATTTGTAACATAACTTGCCAACTTTTATATTTGATGCCCCAGCCAATGAATGCAAGTGTGCTGTATACCTTCCTGACCACCTTATCCACCTGTGTTTGCACTTTCAGGGATCTGTGGACCTACATAACCAGATCCCTCTGTATGTCAATGCTCCCAAGGGTCCTGCCATTTATCATATAATTGACACCTGAATTTGATGCTGACTGGTTCCTGAGCCAGGCTTGTTGGAAAGACTGTCTTGGGGCTTGAGCACCATGATCAAAGTTTGAAAATAAAGATTGAAGCGGAAAATATATCCTCACTCTCTCCCTTTATCCCCTATGCCCTATCCATGACAACGTACACCCCTGTAAATAGCTCTCTCATAATCCCTATGCATTTTTAGTATTCCCCATGGCAGCTCATAACTCCTATGCCAACTTAAAGCCCCTGTACTCAACCCAAAATGTCACTCATACCCCCTAAGTCAACCAGTGCCCAATAGTTATACCCATGTTCCTTCATATCCACTATGTCACTCTGTGCCATCTACTCATCTTCTATTGCCTCGCCATGCACCCAAACATCCTCATGAGCCTTTTAACATCTATGCCACCATACTGCCAACCACTATTCCTGTTTGCCATCAATTGCCCTTCGCTTTCCATTCCAACTCATTTGTTATCCAGCACAGACATTAATCAGTAGGCATCCTGATGTAAAATAAAGTGACATGTCTATTGACAATGTTACTATTGAAAATAAAACTCTCAGTGACCAAGCCCTTACAAAAAAAATCCTGTCAAGTACTCAATGTCTTAAGAAAAAAAATTAACTGAAGTGCTTACTCCTTTATGCCAACAGATACTTCCATTCTGTGAGCAGCTGGAACTATCCATAAATGAGCTTGCAAAAATTATAATTTGGGAGATCAGTAATGCAACAAGACTGGTTTCTTGTTGAGACAGGTACCTTGAAGTTTATTAACAACTATTTACATTACTATAGTATCAAAGACTAACCCCCACATAGTCTGAATACTGTGCTTAATGATGTTTTGTACATTCCATACAGATAAGTGACTGATTGAACACTTTATACTGATTCAACGACACAGAGAATAACTGAAGGCAAGCGAAGTCCTTTTTGCAGGAATATTGCATGTCATGATGTCGTGTGTCTCTATTAAAGGTATTCTGCCTGATCAGTCTACAACTGCACGAAATCAATGATAGATTTTGACAGGTGTAGTTGATGTATTCAATGGTATCAGTGCTCTACTTCAGCCCAAAACTTGACTACATTGTGATGTTACAATGTAACAAGTTCGACATTGATTTTTGTATTATGATTCAGTAGTGCCTAACACTTTCTTATAATCGGTTCCAAGGGGTTTGAACTGAAAGTGGATGTACTTAAAGAGACACCAACCTTAAATGAATATCTGGATTACTCTTAGTGCTACGAGCTAGTGAGGGCAGGAATAGGAGGATAGAGCAGATGAATGCATGGCTGAGGAGCTGGTATATGGGAGAAGGATTCAGTTTTGGATCATTGGAATCTCTTTTGAGGTAGAAGTGACCTGTACAAAAAGGACGGATTGCACCTAAATTGGAAGGGGACTATTATACTGGCAGGGAAATTTGCTAGAATTGTTTGGGAGGATTTAAACTAGTAAGGTGGTGGGGGGGGGGGGGGGGGGGTAGGACCCAGGGAGATAGTGAGGACAGAGATCGATCTGAGACTGGTACAGCTGAGAACAGAAATGAGTCAAACAGTCAGGGCAGGCAGGGACAAGGTAGGACTAATAAATTAAATGCATTTATTTCAATGAAAGGAGCCTAACAGGGAAGGCAGATGAATTAAGGGCATGGTTAGGAACATAGGACTGGATATCATAGCAATTACGGAAACATGGTTCAGGAATGGGCAGGACTGGCAGCTTAATGTTCCAGGATACAAATGCTACAGGAAGGATAGAAAGGGAGGCAAGAGAGGAGGGGAGTGGCATTTTTGATAAGGGATAGCATTACAGCTGTGCTGAGGGATGATATTCCTGGAAATACATCCAGGGAAGTTATTTGAGTGGAACTGAGAAATAAGAAAGGGATGATCACCTTATTGAGGTTGTATTATAGACCTCCCCAATAGTTAGAGGGAAATTGAGAAACAAACTTGTAAGGAGATCTCACTATCTGTAAGAATAATAGGGTATTAATGGTAGGGGATTTTAACTTTCCAAACATCGACTGGGACTGCCATCGTGTTAAAGGTTTAGATGGAGAGGAATTTCTTAAGTGTGTACAAGACAATTTTCTGATTCAGTATGTGGATGTACCTACTAGAGAAGGTGCAAAACTTGACCTACTCTTGGGAAATAAGGCAGAGCAGGTGACTGAGTGGGGGAGTCAGTGGGGGAGTACTTTGGAGCCAGCGACCATAATTCTATTAGTTTTAAAATAGTGATGGAAAAGGATCAACCAGATCTAAAAGTTGAAGTTCTAAATTGGAGAAATGCCGATTTTGACTGTATTAGGCAAGAACTTTCGAAAGCTGATGAGGTAGATGTTTGCAGGTAAAGGGACGGCTGGAAAATGGGAAGCTTTCAGGAATCAGATAACAAGAATCCAGAGAAAGTATATTCTTGTCAGGGTGAAAGGGAAGGCTGGTAGGGATAGGGAATGCTGGATTACTGAAGAAATTGAGGATTTGGTTAAGAAAAAGAAGGAAGCATATGTCAGGTATAGACAGGATAGATCGAGTGAATCCTTAGAAGAGTATGAAGAAAGTAGGAGTATACTTAAGAGGGAAATCAGGAGGGTAAAACGGGGACATGAGATAGTGTTGGCAAATAGAATTAAGGAGAATTCAAAGGGTTTTTACAAATATATTAAGGACAAAAGGGTAACTAGGGAGAGAATAGGGCCCCTCAAAGATCAGCAAGGCGACCTCTGTGTGGAGCCACAGAAAATGGGGGAGATACTAAATGAATATTTTGCATCAGTATTTACTGTGGAAAAGGATATGGAAGATATAGACTGTAGGGAAATAGATGATGACATCTTGCAAAATGTCCAGATTACAGAGGAGGAAGTTCTGGATGTCTTGAAACGTGGATAAACGTGGTTAAAAGTGGATAAATCCCCAGGACCTGATCAGGTGTACCCAAGAACTCTGTGGGAAGCTAGAGAAGTGTTTGCTGAGCCTCTTGCTGAGATATTTGTATCATCGATAGCACAGGTGAGGTGCCAGAAGATTTGAGGTTGGCAAACGTGGTGCCACTGTTTAAGAAGGGCAGTGAAGACAAGTCAGGGAATTATAGACCTGTGAGCCTGACCTCGGTGGTGGGCAAGGTTGGAGGGAATCCTGAGGGACAGGATGTACATGTATTTGGAAAGGCAAGGACTGATTCGGGATAGTCAACATGGCTTTGTGCCTGGGAAATCATGTCTCACAAACTTGATTGAGTTTTTTGAAGAAGTAACAAAGAAGATTGACGAGGGCAGAGCAGTAGATGTGATCTATAAGGACTTCAGTAAGGCGTTCGACAAGGTTCCCAATGGGAGACTGATTAGCAAGATTAGATCTCATGGAATACAGGGAGAACTAGCCATTTGGATACAGAACTGGCTCAAAAAAAATGAGGTGTAGTGGACAGTGAAGAGGATTTCCTCAGATTACAACAGGATCTGGACCAGATGGGCCAATGGGCTGAGAAGTGACAAATCAAGTTTAATTCGGATACCGCAGGGATCAGTACTGGGACCGCAGCTTTTTACAATATATGTTAATGATCTCGAAGATGGTATTAATAATAACATTAGCAAATTTGCTGATGATACTAAGCTGGGTGGCAGGGTGAAATGTGAGGAGAATGTTAGGACATTACAGGGTGACCTGGACAGGTTAGGTTAGTGGTCAGATGCATGACAGATGTAGTTTAATGTGGATAGATGTATGGTTATCCACTTTGGTGGCAAGAACAGGAAGGCAAATTACTACCTAAATGGAATCAATTTTGGTAAAGGGTAGTACAAAGAGATCTGGGTGTTCTTGTACACCAATCAATGAAGGTAAGCATGCAGGTACAGCAGGTAGTGAAGAAGGCTAATAGTATGCTGGCCTGCATAACAAGAGGGATTGAGTATAGAGGCAAAAAGGTTCTCCTGAAGCTGTACAGGGCCCTGGTGAGACCACACCTGGAGTACTGTGTGCAGTTCTGGTCTTCAAATTTGAAGAAAGACATTCTGGCTATTGAGGGTGTGCAGTGTAGGTTCACGAGGTCAATTCCTGGAATGGCGGGACTATCTTACGCTGAAAGACTGGAGCAACTGGGCTTGTATACCCTTGAGTTTAGAAGACTGAGAAGGGATCTGATTGAGACATTAAGATTATTAAAGGATTGGACACTCTGGAGGCAGGAAACATGTTTCTGCTGATGGGTGAGTGCCGAACCAGAGGACACAGCTTAAAAATACAGGGTAGACCATTTAGGACAGAGATAAGGAGAAACCTCTTCACCCAGAGAGTGGTGGCTGTGTGGAATGCTCTGCCCCAGAGGGCAGTGGAGGCCCAGTCTCTGGATTCATTTAAGAAAGAGTTGGATAGAGCTCTCAAGGATAGTGGAATCAAGGGTTATGGAGATAAGGCAGGAAAAGGATACTGATTAAGGATGATCAGCCATGGTCATATTGAATGGTGGTACAGGCTCAAAGGGCAGAATGGCCTACTCCTGCACCTATTGTCTATTGTCTATTGTCAAAGATAGAAGACAGAGGGTGGTGGTGGAGGGTTGTTTTTCAGACTGGAGGCTTGTGACCAGTGGAGTGCCACAAGGATCAGTGCTGGGTCCTCTACTTTTTGTCATTTACATAAATGATTTGGATGCGAGCATAGGAGGTACAATTAGTAAGTTTGCAGATGACACCAAAATTGGAGGTGTAGTGGACAGTGAAGAGGGTTACCCCAGATTACAACAGGATCTGGACCAGATGGGCCAATGGGCTGAGAAGTGACAGATGGAGTTTAATTCGGATAAATGCAAGGCACTGCATTTTGGGAAAGCAAATCTTAGCAAGACTTATACACTTAATGGTAAGGTCCTCGGGAGCGTTGCTGAACAAAGAGACCTTGGAGTGCAGGTACATAGCTCCTTGAAAGTGGAGTCACAGGTAGATATGATAGTGAAGAAGGCATTTGGTATGCTTTCCTTTATTGGTCAAAGTATTGAATACAGGAGTTGGGAGGTCATGTTGCAGCTGTACAGGACATTGGTTACGCCACTGTTGGAATATTGCATGCAATTTTGGTCTCCTTCCTATCGGAAAGATGTTGTGAAACTTGAAAGGGTTCAGAAAATATTTACAAGGACGTTGCCAGGGTTGGAGGATCTGAGCTACAGGGAGAGGCTGAACAGGCTGGGGCTGTTTTCCCTGGAGCGTCGGAGGCGAAGGAGTGACCTTATAGAGGTTTACAAAATTATGAGGGGCATGGATAGGATAAATAAACAAACTCTTTTCTCTGGGGTCGGGGAGTCCAGAACTGGAGGGCATAGGTTTAGGGTGAGAGGGGAAAGATATAAAAGAGACCTAAGGGGCAACTTTTTCGCGCAGAGGGTGGTACGTGTATGGAATGAGCTGCCAGAGGATGTGGTGGAGGCTGGTACAATTGCAACATTTAAGAGGTATTTGGATGGGTTTATGAATAGGAAGAGTTTGGAGGGATATGGCTGGGTGCTGGCAGGTGGGACTAAATTGGGTTGGGATATCTGGCCGGCGTGGACAGGTTGGACCGAAGGGTCTGTTTCCATGCTGTACATCTCTATGACTCTGAACTTAAATCAGCACAAGAATATGTATTTATATAACACCTTGAAAAATAATAAGACACACCAATGTATTTCGCAGAAGTATCATGAAGCAAATTTTAACACCAAACTACATTGATACTCATCTAGCTTCGAAATCTTAGCTTGCTCTCTCTCCATGGATGCTACCTGACCTGCTATGATTTCCAGCATCTTTTGTTTTCAGTACAGATTCCAGCATCTGCAGTAATTGCCTCTGACATATAAAGAAATACTTGGACAAGTGATACAAACTTTGATCAAAAGTAGATTCGAAGTAACATCTCAAAGTAAGAAGTGACGTGTGAGGATTTGGTCAGAGTTACAACCAGGGTGGCAAGGAAGAGCTTCTGTTTATGGCTGGTGAAAGGTGGAAGATTGGCCAGGAGTGCTCAGAATATGAGAGCTAACAAATAAAGAGGTCTTCAACAGCAGATAAACTGAGGTCAGGGCAAAGTTAGACAATGTTACAATGGTGGAAATTGACTGTCTTAGCGATGAAACTCTACCTGTTGTCAAGTGCAATACTGAGGTAGTAAACAGTGTGCTTCCTGAACTGAGACAGTTTTCAGGGAGGGAAAGAGAAACAATGAACAGAATTAGTGAACAGTAAAAATGGTTTTGAGTATTTATCAATTAAATCCATGTTGCTGATGCTTCTAATCTGACTCCTGATAACTGCATCGCTGACACAACGTGACCACTAATGATTTAGTTCCTTCCAATCAGTTTTTGGTATCATTGAATGAAACAGGCAGAATAAACCTCCCCCAAAATAACTCACATGCATAACAGCTTCAAGAATTCTCCTTTCAAAACTTTGGATTCAACGAGAGATCAATGAGTTGTCAGAATTGAAAAAGTGAGTTGTTTGTCAGTGTTGAATTGATTTTCAGATCAATCTGCCAATTATCACTGCACTTGGTTTATTTTAACTGAAAAATATAGGGCAATAAGAGCCACTAGTAGGCAGAATCTTGGGAATGTGCTGCAATTTGATTAGTCGGACTGTCTGTATCGATTCATATTCTTAAAAAATAAATGTCTCATGAGCAGAGTACTATAAAATGTCTGAGCCAGCAGAACCATGGATGAAATGTTGGGAAGGTGTGTGAGATTGAATTGATATTGGAATCTTTATGGCTGCAAGGCATTTTGCTGCTGCATTAATAGGTCCGGAATTTCCTGACTGTCAGCAATGCCAACAGCTGATGGCCTGCATTAATATCCCTTGGCAGGATTTAGTGGGGTAATGAGCTGCTGTTGAGGTGATGGGTTAAGGGCTGGTGAGCTGCAAGCTTAGAATCATGTATAAATCATTTTTGATGAGAAGAATGGTAATGTGTGGAAATGACGGAAAGCAGAGAAGATGGGATGCAAGCAAATGGGACAGAAGGACCTAGGATCGAAAAAAAACCTTTAAAAAAAGTAGCACTGCAAAGTGTTTACCATTGCTTGAAATAGATTTTCCACAATGTACATGCATAGATGTTGCAGTTTCTGCCTCCCGAAACAAAATCCTGGACAAGTTTAACAAAACTTCTGCAATTGGCCCTGATAACATATTAATTGGGGATCTAGTGAATCTTTGAGTGACTGGGAGCTTGCAGTTTTAGAGGTTGCAGGGAGCACGCTATCAGATACTGCATTGTTTACTTAAAGCAAGGATGATCTTTGACAGTCAATGACTCGCAGAGGATACACTTTGTTTATTGTCATTGCAGAATGGCAACATGGAACAATGCCGGGCCTTGTAGACACAGTGGCATAACTGCACAGAGGCTGGGTCCCATCACCAAATCACCCAATTGGTACCTCCATTACCTATTCTTGGAGGAGTTACTGGTTATCAATACAAATATTTGCAAAATAGACCACGGCTATGCTATCCTTGAAATAATAGATTCAAATGATTCTACTATCAGATTCATAGTTAAGGCAAATGAGGAAGTGTTGATCAAAGGACAAATGAAGGGATTTTTATTTTCAGTTGTCCTGCATAGAATTGTAAATGTTGAGCTCAAGGATGATATTCCGACTGTTTCATTTTACTGATGGTCTTTCCTAATTAAACTCAAACCTTAAAGACCTACACTCCTATCTCTTTCTGTTCATCAACATTGTTTAAAAATAATCTTATAATCCAAAGTGTCATTTCTCCTTAAGCCTTCTTCAAAGTTTGACTTGGAGTCAGTCAGCTGCCTCAAGAAGTGAAGGTGGGGAAAGGCCAAGAATGAAGGAACAAGCTTTATTGGTCAATGTGCCTTTACTTGTTCTAGTTGTACAATTCCAATAGTGCATGTATGAACAGAAGATCAATGTGCTGATCTGGAACTTTCCGTTCCACAAATTTACTAGATACCTTGCAAGTTTCAAATTCATCAAAGAGATACTTTTGATTCCTTTGCCATTGTCTTTTCTAACACAGTCCAACGACTGCAACATTTTTGGTTCTATTGCTGTAGTTCTTTTACTTGATAACTATGTTGCCCTCCACCAGCAATGTAAGGTATTTAAAACTTAGACAAGAAAGCTACCAACAAGCATGTCTGTCAAACGATCAATAGTACTTGAGACTGTATGGAGTTCTTGGGAGAAAGTGAGGACTGCAGATCCTGGAGATCAGAGTCGAGAGTGTGGTGCTGGAAAAACACAGCAGATCAGGCAGCATCCGAGGAGCAGGAGAATTGACATTTCAGGCATAAGCCCTTCATCAGGAACGAGAACGCTCTTCCCTCATGTCAAAAACTACCATTGTTTATGGAAGGTTCTATTGAAGATCCATCAACAAGACCACCTTTAAAAAACTCATCATTAAGAAGCTGTCAGTTGAAACAAAAAAAAAGATGGAGAGAGCAAGTCTAAACACCGAAGATCCTAAGGGGCTGTGGATAAAGATGTTTCATTGGGAACAGCAAATTAAGTGCACAAAGAACAGGCACAAATAAGATCAATTAAATTTGAATGACGTGCTTTCAATGTGTTAAAAATCACTTCGACAATATGCCAATAATGCAACATGCTGTTACAGAGCAAAAGACAATAACTGGCTGAGTACTTCAATAGCACTAAAATTGGCCATCTATTTCTCACTGAAGATAACTCTGAAAAGAAACGGAGGAAAAGAAAAGTAACAAATGCAAAGATCGTCAAAGATGGCGGATAGGAGCTATGTATCCACCATGTATTGTTACTTAATGTCACATTTGTAACTCTAGTACCGATCCAAGAATGTACGTTAGTCACTAGTAATGAGGTACTTACCAATATTATATTGCAACATAATGTTACTCACTAATGAACCAGATAATAAGAATTTTGAGCAATTACACTCTTTAGTCCCTACTCCAGTTCAACTCTTCAGCAGATTATTGCAAAATGGATGATCAAAATTGAACAAAAGACAAAAAAAAACTGAAAATACTAAATGTGGGGATAGATGACATTTTCATTGTGTGCATGCAACAAACAATAAACTCCATTATCTGAATGATATCACACAATTAGATTTTACAATTCTACAATGTCACTCTTATCGAACACAGAGCGTATTTCTCATAGGATTTTCTGGGAGGTGCTGGTCAGCCAGAATCCACCATTATGCTCAATAGCAGCAATTGGCTTAACACTGACTTGTTTTTGTATTCCATTTCATGTGAACATTGAACACTGAAAATCTAACAACTTTTTTAAAAAGTGGACACTGATTCTGTTCATGTTAACAGAAAAATACAGTTATGTAATTAGAGACTGACTACAGCACAAAAGCAAGCCATTCTTCCCATTGTATTCTTACTGGCTCTCCGTGTAAAAACAACTCAGCAAGTAACCACTCCTGTACCTTTCTCTTCTAGCTCCACAAATCTTTCTTTTCAATTAGTTATCTAATTTACTTTTGGAATTTATCACATGCATCACACTTTCAGGCAATGCTTTCCAGGTCCTAACCACGTACTACATAAAAGTTAAGCCTCTTGCCACAACTAGTTCTTTTGTCAACCTCATAAGTTAGTGTTCTCTAATTCTTGACTCCTCCACAATCTACAAATATTGTGCTACTGGTGATGAGGTTAGTGACTTCAAAATCTCAACAAAGTAGGCATAGATCAGGCAAGTTAAACCACAATTATAGGTTTATATCAACACTTACCTGCCTAATTTTTTCAAGAAGTGAAGACTTTGACCTCAATAACTCACTGACCAATCAGTTCCCAATTATCTCTGCAATCAATTGACTGGTCTGGATTCATTTTTAACAATTCCTTTTTAAAGGCCTAGTTGACACTGTTCAGGCCTCTTGCACATAGTTGGCATGCTATCGACCACCCAGTGACCAGTCAGCACTGAGATGCCATGCCCCGACACAACTTGGTTTCTTTTTATTCATTCATGAGACATGGACGTCACTGGCCGGAAAGCCAATCTTTACTGCACATCCCTAGTTGCCTTGAGAAGGTGGTGGTGAGCTCTTTCCTTGAACTGCTACAGTCACACACATGTTACCATTAGAAAAGGGGTTCCAGGATTTTGACCTGGTGGCTGATGGAATAGTGATACATTTCCAACACAGAAGGGTGAGTGGCTTGGAGGGGAACTGATAAGTGGTGGTATTCCTAGGCATCAAGTGCTCTGTCTTTCTAAGAGGTTATCCCTACAGTATTGAAGCAGGTTATTTGGACTACTGAGTCTTCATCGAACCTCTGAAGAATGTCCCACACCCTAGACCAATCCGCAACCTATCCCTGTAGTTCCCATGTCTAACTCACCATGCCTCCACATCCCTGGACACGATAGGATCTGTGTAACCTGTACATCTTTGGACTATGGGAGGAAACCAGAACACCCAGAGGAAATTCCCACAGACACAGGGAGAATATGCAAACTCCACACAGACAGTCAGTCAAAGCTGGAATTGAACCCGGTCCCTGGCTCTGTGAGGCAACTACGCGAGCCACTATGCTGCGCCTGAGTTTTGGAGATATGGTCAAAAGAGCCTTGGTGAATTCTTGCATTGCACCTTGTACATGGTACTCACTGCTACTACAGTACATCAGTGATGGAAGAACTGAATTCATGTGGATGTGCTGCCGTTTGAATGGGCTGCATTCTCCCAGATGGTCTAAAGCTTGTGTTGTTGGAGCTGCACTTATCCAGGCAAGTAGGGAGTATTCCATTACACTCCTGACTTATGCCTTGTAGATGGTGGACTGACTCCGGGGAGTCAGGAGCTGAGTTACTTGCTGCAGGATTCCTAACCTCTGAAATACTAACATAGCCAAGGTATTTACATGGCCAGTTCAGTCCACTTTCTGGTCAATGGTAACCCCCAGAAAGTTGATAATGGGTGATTGAGTGATGGTAATGTCATTGAAAGTCAAAGGATGACGGTTAGCTCCTCTCTTGTTGGAGATGATCACTGCCTGTTAATTGTGTAGCACAAATATAACTTGCCGCTTATCAGCCCAAACTGAAACGTCTCCAAATATTTCTATCATCTGGAATCAATGGGATAGACAAGGACTCCATCCCTTATGGAAATACCAAAACAAAACTCTTGAAGGTGGCAAAGACCTGGTGCAAATTAATTTTCACCACTGTCCTGAGGGTAGATCTCTCACTGGAATTATGGGAGGAAGTTGGTAGAAGCCACAGAATACCTATTGCAGGATATCTATTATGACTTTATTATTCCATTTATAGTAAAGCTCATGACTCATGATAAATTGCTCAAGATAATAATATTCAGGGTAGGCAATGGCATTATTGATAGACTATTAATTCAGAGACCCAGATAATATTCTAGGGACCTTGCTGATGGTGAAATTTGTATTTGATTATAATCTGGAAATAGGAATGAAACCATTGTCAATTGTCAGGCAAAAAAAAATTGGGTTCACTGATGTCCTTCAAGGAAGGAAATCTGCCAAACATACCTGGTCTGATCTACATGTGACTCCAGAACCACAGCAATATGGTTGACTCTTAACTGCCCCCTGGGCAATTAGGATGGGCAATAAATGTTGGTCCAGCCAGTGATACCCACATCCCATGAATGAATTAAAAAAAAAGGTGATTACAAGGACTTATGACAAAGAAACAGGTTATTCAGCTCTACTGGTCAACGTGCTGCACACTAGCTTCTTTACAGTGATCTCTTTCCCTTTCCCCCTTTTCTCTCCCTCTTCTTTTTCTTTCGCTTGGTGGTGTATGAGAATGTGCTGATATATTTTTATATCACTGGATTTTCCTGGAACAGATCACTAGCCTGTCATCGGAAGCTGCAGCTTGAAGACTGCTATTTTGCATCAAACATAGCTGAGGGGACTCTCTCATCCTTAACACTTGCTGAAGGTAGCAGAAGGATTCCAGGCTAATAATCAGCCTGTTTGGCTTTGTTAGAAATACACTTTCCATGATCATTAAGTCCTGAAGTTAGAATTGAATCTGGTGATCCTGACTTATAGGTAGGGGCATTACCACTGCACAAAGATGTCCCATGTTACTCTTTACCTAACATGCTTCTCAAACCATCTATGTTCAACAGTTCCATATGATCATGAGTTCCTAATTCCAATCGTTCTCTGGGTTCTGCTAAATTTCTGATTAGGATTTGTTCTTATTCCCCCTTACTAAAGGCAAGTTAGCAACCAAAGTGTTGGAGTTGAGAATGCAACTTTGAGGACATCTCCAAGTGTGTGGTTGTTCCCCAAGTACACCTACAATGTTAGTGGGGCATATATAGAACACCAGCGACTAGGCCACATTGGTTGTGCAATATATATGGGGCATTAAACATGAGGTAGGACGCAATAAATCTATGTTTAACTAGGTAAAAGTACACAGTAATCAGTCACAGCTCATTATGCCAGCCCTCATTAATCCATCAGTTTTGGTTTCCAGCAGCACATTAAGGACCAAAGAGGCATCTGTACAAGGAGAATTAGCCACTGAAATAGCGATTTAAATTCCAGCTCTGTAGGCTTGATTTATAAGCCAATTTACCCCTATTTCAATATACATTCAATGCACCTCATTCTAATTCAGGTCGCTTTGTGCAGAAAGGAGCTGAAGATGGATGGGAAGCTAGATCCGATAGTTACTGGCAAATAGATACTCATAGATAATAGGACATATCAGAGTTTAGGGACCATCAGCAAATCACTTCATATTTGACGATAACTGACAATGACAGGATTAATTCCGATTTACGACGATCGGAAACCAGTTTTATGATATTGCTATTGAAATATGTAAAACTTTTTAAGCAGAGGCAAACTACCAGACAATTAGTAGTCACCATCAGTGTAGATCAACTTTTTAACTACCGTGATCACTTATAGCGAGATCTCAATAAATGTCCAAGCTCTGCCTGACAAGTGGCAGGCTGCGTACGCTCCTTAAAAAATGCCAGTTAATGGCCATTTCAAATAAAAGGTAAAGCTCAGTCACTTCTTCTTGACCTTCATCATCATCTGCTGAGCCTGTCACTGTTAACAAGTTGTGGAGGGTTATCATTGCCTGGATCCTGCCTGAATCAGCATAGCAACTCCATGGTGACAAGAGAAGGGCAAAGATGGAATACATTGTAATGAATTGGTTCCTTTCCCCCTCATCATTCACATTAAATCATATTAATGTTCCAGTTCTCTTATCCTCTCTGGATCAACGCCTACTAAAGTTGGCATTTATGAACCCCTTCTGACAAATTAATACTTCTGTTACTGATTCACAGAGGCACGGTCAAAAAATAGCAAAGAGGGAAGATAACAGGAAGGAAGATTGAAATCTCAGTTCAAATGATGAGCTTTCAGAGAGGTCTTGGGGGAGAAGGAGTTGGAGAAGCAGAAAATATTAAACTGGGAATATCAGAGCCCACGATGACAGTCATCAACAGGACAGGATTGCTCAAGTGACCAGAGCGAGAGAGTTCCTGCAAGCCTTGGGGAGTTTAGAGAGATAAGGAGGGACAAGATCAATGAGACATTTAAATTTGAAGATGAGTACTTTAAGTTCAAGGGACCATGGGGGCCAGTTAGCTCAATGGCTGGTTTGTGATACACAGTAATTAGTAATAATGTGGTTCAATTCCTGTGATGATTAGATTAGATTCCCTACAGTGTGGAAACAGGCCCTTCGACCCAACAAGCTCACACCGACCCTCCGAAGAGTAACCCATCCAGACCCATTTCCCTCTGACTAATGCACCTAAACTATGGGCAATTTAGCATGGTCAATTCGCCTAACCTGCACATCTGTGGGAGGAAACTGGAGCACCCGAAGGAAACCCACGCAGACACGGGGAGAATGTGCAAACTCCACACCGACTGTCGACCGAGGCTGGAATCGAATCTGTGAACCTGGTGCTGTGAGGCAGCAGTGCTAACCACTGAGCGACCATGCCGCCCCATGAAGGTCCCATCTTCTCAACCTTGCCCCTTGCCTGAGGCATGGAGACTGTTGGGTCAATCTCATCACAGTTGTCTCTCTCTAATGAGAGAGTGGGCCTCTGAGACTATGGCAACTTTCCTTGGGGAACATAACTGAATATAATTCAATGGTGGTCAAGCAAATTTTGAAATTCTGAAACACGAGCCTACCTGACTAAATGCAACTAAACATCAGAGGATGACAGCAGATTAAGGAGAAAGCTTACAATTACCTACATAGAATAACTAAGGATGGATAACAAAAGTAGCCTTGACACATCCCAAGTGCAAATCATACAATTTCTAAAAACCTTGATATTTCAAGGATTTTGTTTTTGAATAATTTTGAAAGTCAATCATTATGGTAAAATTGGGCCATCAATGCTCACATTGCTAAACACCAGAAGCAGCAAATGAATGAATAATTGCATAAAATTGTTCCTTCAGATGTCTTCCTCAAAGGAGTAAGATCTGCCAGAGCACTGTGTCAATTCCATGGCTGTTTTAAACAGGGGTCTTGGAGCTTTTACAAGCTGACTGATTGATTGAGCCTCAGCTCTACACTTCACTGTTTAATAACTCTTTCTTGGGATATGGGCATCATTAGCTGGGGCAGCATTTGTTACCCATCCCTAACTGCCCTTGAAACAGTTGTACTGAGCTGCCTTCTTTAACTCCTGCAGTCCCTCTGGTGTCAGTACATCCACAGTCCTACTAGCAAGGAAATTCCAGGACTTTGAGACAGTGACTGTAAAGGAATGGTGATATAGCTCCAAGTGTAGTTGGAGGACGATTTGAATATCCTGAGGATGGGTCACTGGACCTGAAACCTCAACTTGGTTTCTCTCTCACTTCACAGATGCTGCCAGACCTGCTGAGCTTTTCCTGTAATTTCTGTTTTTATTTCTGATTTCCAGTTTTTTTCAGTTTTTATTGTATGTGGTAGACTTCTCGTGTGTCTGCCACCCTTGTTCTTCAAGATGACATAATGGATAAAAATGGTCCTAAAAGAAATCTAACTAAAATGCACATATTATGTACATTCATACTTGCAGCATCTATGCTTCATATTAATTTAAATGATTCCCTCTCTTTGGTGCTTTCAATTATATTTGAGGGAACAAAAAAAAATGAAAAGGAAAAGAAGTTTCTTCATTCTATTCTGCAAATAAGAGAAAGGTCCTTGACTCCCTAGTGTTAGAAATAATTACTGTGGATCACCAGGCTTCAATCTTCCAGGATTTACAATCTATTTCTGCGCCATTGTACCACACATTCAAAGGACACCAGTTGTAGTGATCATCTCAATATGAGGTTTCCTGATCAAACTTACAGCTGTGCTTTCTTTTCAAAATGGATTAGGGGCTCAGATTTTCTCAGAGACTGCCCAAGTATCTTTGAATTTTTTGGGGGGGTGTTAATGATGCTGTACTACAAAATGTGCTTGAAATTTTAATCTTGTGTGGCACAGGATAACAACGGACCCAGTCACCAAGAAATTTATTCCACACAAAAGCCTGGAACAGAGCAGAGATTGTGTCTGGATTGAGAGCCTAAGGGCTTTAGCCTTAGGTTCAGTGCAAGTTAGGCCTCAGGCTTCTTCCACGTTTGTTTACCAAGATTCCAATAGACAAACCACTGTCTCCAACCATTCCTTTATGAGTCTGTCATTAGGCCACTAACAACCTGTACATGCAACACTTGCTTTATGTCAAACTTAACAATGCGAGCATAGTTAAGAGGTCTTAGTTGGTTTATTGACATATGGGACAAACATGTATTTTTGTCAAAAGTAAATTGTTGTGGATAATGCAAAGTCGAAATGAAAACAGAAAAGTCTTAAAATACTTAGTAGGTTAGGCAGCATCTACGAAATCAGAAAAAGGGTCACTGCTTCAGGCCAACGATCTTTCATCAGAACTTGCTTCAGCATTCTGCCTAGCACATCACCTCTTCTGTTTTTTTTTGCTGGTCTCAGAAACACTCGCTTAGGCCCTGCACCATTAACAAGTCTGGACCGTCCTAAATATATCCATTGGAAGGAAACCAGGGAGAAATCCATTCAATTCAGGAGCAGTGTTGCTGGACAGGATACATCCCTTTTGTTTGTCAGTTTCTGCCTGTGATTCAGCAGTTTAATTGTTTAAAGGTACCAAAGGCCAATTTAGCGGTGAGTGAGGAAAGGTAAATGTATGCAGAGTAAAAATGAAGAGTCAGGACAGTGGGTGGGTGAAGGGTCTAGTCAGTGCAGGGTGGCGAACCTGTTCAAGGGAGGTGGAGTGCTAAGACTAGCATCAGCTCTGAGGGGGTGTCAGACCAGGACATTAGGCAGTAGAAGTGGGCATGGATAGAGTGGGAGGGGAGGTCAGTTTGGCTGGTTCAGGTCGAGAGTGTTCTGTCAGGTTTAGGACAGTGAGGGTGGGCCTGGGACAGTCAGACCGTTGGTGAAGCTTCTAGCAGCATCATGTCCATGTTGTATGAAATATCAGTAAAGGCAGAGGTTGGGGTGTCAGTCCTGGGGAGGGAGTTGGGATGTCAGTCCTGGGGAGGGAGTTGAGGCCATGGGTGGGGTGTCAAACCTGGGGATGGAGTTGGGGTGTCAGTCCTGGGGAGGGAGTTGGAGCCAGACAGGGGGTTTGAGGGACTCTCAGCTCCATGGGGGGATCAAAGCCTGGGGTGGGGGTGGAAATAAGGCTGTTGTGTCCACCAGTCTGAGGTAGGAGAAGCTGGCACCCGATGTAATGGTAATACAATTGAGGAAAGGTAAGTACAAAAACATGATGGAGGAGCTGGGCAGAGTTGACTGGAAGGGGAGTCAAGCAGGAAAGACAATGGAACAGCAATGGCTAGAGTTTCCGGGGTAATTTGGGAGGCACAGCAGAAATTCAACCCAAGGAAGAAGAAACATACTAAGGGAAAGAGAGGCCAACTATGGCTGGCAAGGGAAGTCAGGGACCGCATAACAGCAAAAGGAAAAGTAGATAATGTAATGAATGTGAGAGGGAAGTTGGAGGAAAGGTTTGGAAAGCCTTTAAAACCCAACAGAGGACAACTAGAAAACTGAGACAGGTGAAGATGAAATATGAGAATAAGCCAGCTAGTAATGTAAAAAAAATTGCAAGAGATTTTTGATATCTAAAAGATAAAAGAGAGGCAAGAGTGGACATTAGACCTCTGGAAAATGAAACTCAAGAAGTAGTAATCAGAAACAAAGAAATGAAAGAGGAACTGAATAGGTATTTTGCATTAGTTTTCACAGTGGAAGACAGTAGCTCAGCATACCAGAACTTCAAGTGAGTCAGGGGCAGAAGTGAGTGTAGTGGCCATCACTAAGGAGAAGGTGCTGGGGAAGCTGAAAGGTCTGAAAGTGGATAAGTCATCCAGACCATATAAACTACACCTCAGAGTTTAGAAGGAGATAGCTGAGGAGATTCTAGAGGTGGCAATATTTCAGGAATGACTTGAGTCAGAGAGAGTGCCGGAGGACTGGAAAATGCAACACCACTTTTTAAGACGTGTTTGTAATTTTTATTAATGACTTGGAAGAGGGAGTCGAAGGGTGGGTCAGTAAATTTGCAGACGATACGAAGATTGGTGAAGTTGTGGATAGTGAGGAGGTCTGTTGTCGACTGCAAAGGGACTTAGATATGATGCAGAGCTGGGCTGAAGAGTGGCAGATGGAGTTCAACCCTGTCAAGTGTGAGGTTGTCCATTTTAGAAGGACAAATAAGAATGCAGAATACAGGGTTAACGGTCAGGTTCTTAGTAAGGTGGAGGAGCAGAGGGATCTTGGGGTCTATGTTCATAGCTCTTTGAAAGTTGCCACTCAGGTGGATAGAGCTTGTAAGAAGGCCTATGGTGTATTAGCGTTCATTAGCAGAGGGATTGAATTCAAGAGTTGTGAGGTGATGTTGCAGCTGTACAGGACCTTGGTAAGGCCACATTTGGAGTACTGTGTGCAGTTCTGGTCACCTCACTTTAGGAAAGATGTGGAAGCTTTGGAGAGGGTGCAGAGGAGATTTACCAGGATGTTGCCTGGAATGGAGAATAGGTCGTATGAGGATAGGTTGAGAGTGCTAGGCCTTTTCTCATTGGAACGGCGAAGGATGAGGGGTGACTTGATAGAGGTTTATAAGATGATCAGGGGAATAGATAGAGTAGACAGTCAGAGACTTTTTCCCCGGGTACAACAGAGTGTTAGAAGGGGACATAAATTTAAGGTGAAGGGTGGAAGGTATAGGGGGGATGTCAGGGGTAGGTTCTTTACCCAGGGAGTGGTGGGGGCATGGAATGCGCTGCTTGTGGATGTGGCAGATTCAGAATCATTGGTGACCTTTAAGCAGCAATTGGATAGGTACATGGATAGGTGCTTAAGCTAAGACAAATGTTCGGCACAACATCGTGGGCCAAAGGGCCTGTTCTGTGCTGTATTGTTCTATGTTCTATGTTCTATGTTCTAAGAAGGGGAGGGAAGCAGAAGACGGGAAACTATCGGCTGTTTAGCCTGAACTCGGTTGTTGATAAGGTTTTAGATTGCATTACTAAAGATGAGGTTATGGAGTACTCGGAAGTGCATTGTAAAATAGAGCTGAGTCAACATGGCTTTGTCAACAGGAGGTCCTGGCTGACAAATTTGTTAGAATTTTTTGAAGAGGTAACAAGCAAATTAGACAAAGGGGAGCCTGTGGATGTGATCTATTTGGTTTTCCAGAAGGCCTTCGACAAAGTGTCGCAAAGGAGGCTGCTAATGAGATAAGAGCCCATGGTGTTAAGGGCAAGGTGCTGGCATGGATAGAGAATTGGTTGACTGGTAGAAGGCAGAGAGTAGGGATAAAGATGTCTTTTTCAAGGTGATGATGAGTGGAGTTCCATTCAGGACAGCGTTGGTAACACAACTATTGACTTTATACATTAACAATCTGGTGAAGGGACTGAGGGCACTGTTGCTAAGTTTGCAGATGACACAAAGATAGGTGAAGAGTCTGATAGTTTTGAGGAAGCAGGAATATTTCAGAAGGACTTGGACAGGCTGGAAGAGTGGACAAAGAAGTGGCAAATGGAATACAATATGGGTAAGTATGAGGTCATGCATCTTGGTAGGAAGAAAAGAGGCATAGACTATATTTTAAATGGGGAAAGGATTTGGAAGTCAGAGGGATTTGAAAATCCTAGTTCAGGATTCTATTAAGGTTCACATGCAGATTCAGTTGACAGTTAGGAAAGCAAATGCAATGTCAAAGGGGTGAGAATACAAGAGCAAAGATGTACTGCTGAAGCTGTATAAAGCCCGGGGGTAAGATGGTATTTGCAATATTGTTAACAGTTTTGGGTGCCATATCTTAGGAAGGACGTGTTTCGTTGGAGAGGGTCCAGAGGCAGTTTGCAAGAGTGACCCCAGGAATGAAGGGCTTGTCTTCTGAGAAGCAGTTGAGGACTCTGGTCTGTACTTGATTAGAAAGATGAGGGGGGATCTAATCAAAAGTTAGAATACCGACAGGCTTGGATAGAGTGAACATGGAGAAGATGTTTCCACAAGTGTAGGAGGTAAGAGGTGACCTTATAGAAGTTTATAAGATCATGAAGGGTACAGATAGGATTAATGATAAGTGTCTTTCCCTAGGATGGGGGATTTCAGGGCTTGCGGGCACATTTTTAAGGTGAGAGGAGAGAGATTTAAAACAGACATAGGGGCAATTTTTTTACATAGAGGATGGTTCAAGTGTGGAATGAACTTCCTGAGGTTAATGGTGTATTCAGGGACAGTTACAATGTTTAAAAGATATTTGCATAAGTATATCAATAGGAAAGGTTTGGAGGGATATGGACCAGGAGCTGGCAGGTGAGACTAGTTTAGTTTGGGATTATGTTCAGCATGGACTGGAAGAGTCTGTTTCCGTGCTCTATGACTCTAGCAGGAGAGATGAGGGTCCGATTGGTACAGCCTCCAGGGGAAGGGACTGAGATGAGGAAGAATTTCTTCAGTCAGAGGGTGGTAGGTCTGTAGAGCTCATTGCTACAGAAGACTGTGGTGGCCAAGTCATTAAGATTGAGATAGATAGGTTCTTGATTGAGAAGGGGATCAAGAGGATTATGGGGAGTAGGCAATAGAATGGGGTTGAGAAATGTATCAGTCCTAAGCAAATGGTGGAACAGATTCACTGGGCAGAATGGCCGAATTCTGCTCCTATATCTTATCGTCTTATAGTCAGGGTTATTAGAGGCAACCTTCCCTCTCATTTTCAGCATCTCATATTCCACTTGGGGACCCTGCAGCCCTCAGGACTCAATAAACTTCAATAGCTTTATGGCCTGAGCACCTTCACCCCAGTCCTTCCCCCAACCCCCACACACCACGCCTTGCCATCTCATGGGCTGTTACTACAACTAACCCATTGTCAGATACTAATGGTCCTCATTAGCAGCTATTGATTCTCCCAGGTGACCTTTGCCTATACCTTTGTCTGCCCAACAGCTTTTATCTCTCTCCGGGCTTCATCAGCACCTACTGTAGGGGAGGCAATGGCCAAGCAAAATTATTGCCAGAAACCCAGGTAATGGTCTGGGGTCCCAGGTTTGAATCCCACCACAGCAGATGGTGTAATTTGAATTCAGTAAAATCTGGAAGTAAGAGTCTAATGACGACTGTGAATCTGTTGACGATTGTTGGGAAAAACCCAACTGGTTCACCAATGTCTTTTTAGGAAAGGAATCTGCCATCTTTACCCAGTCTGGCCTATATGTGACTCTAGATCCACAGCAATGGGGTTGCCTCTGAACTGCCCTCTGGGTAATAAATGCTCATTTGGCCAGCAATGCCCTCATCCCATGAATGAATAAGAAAAACCCTTCCCTCCTCCACCCCACCCCAGCTTCAGCATATATAACAACCTACTGCCAGCTACAACCAGTTCTGAAGAAGGGTCACTGGACCCAAAAGGTTGTCTTTGCTTTCTCTCCACAGATGCTGCCAGACCTGATTAGCATCTCCAGCAATTTCTGACTCTTGTCTCTCACGTTCTTTCCGGCTGCACTGACCCCCGAAGGCTATGCATGGCAGAGACCTCCAAACCAGTATCAATGCCGTGATCAGTGTGCCAACCCCACCAACTACTGTGCGCGGAACATCAGACGGAACATTGGTCAGGAGTTTTGAGGAATAGTTGGCCAGGGACGAGGAAGAAGAGTCAGCAATGAGTGAGGGACAAAAACAGAAATTGCTGGAGAAGCTCAGCAAGTCTGTCAGCATCTGTGGACAGAAATCAGAGTTAACATTACAGATCAAGTGAACATCTCATTTTTCACTTGGTGATGAGTATGGGGTTCACTTTAATACTTGCCTAGGAGTGAGTATACTTTCAAACCTCTAAGCTTTCTTGCCTAACAAATAAACCTAAATGAATTGGAACTCTTTCAATTCTCCAACTCCATGGGGCTTTTCTGTTGAGTTCCAGACATGGCAGCATTGCCCATTAGAGTCTTCACCTTCATAAGTATGCCGTCAGAATCAGATGTGTGAGGAATTTCACATGGTCCTGTCACACTACCCAGTCTGCAATAATGGTCTGACCATCACAATATCTGGGCTGTTTTGTTTCCAACTTTCCCCAGTCCTAATGAAAAGTCATCGATCTGACATGTCAACACTGTTTAACTTCCTGCAGTTGGACATGCTAAATGTTTCCTGCATTTTCTGTTTCTCTTTCTGTTTCTGTTTCTCCTGGGCCCTCGCAAGATTAGATGTGAGCATTGAAAATGAATGCTTTGTTCAGATAAAAAGTATGTAGCAGAGTAATCTCTCCTCATCTTTCTCAGTTCAGAATAATAAATGTAATGGACACATTTAAAGAAAATGGGAAGAACCAGTGAAGACTTTGCGATTTTGTTATTTTGAAAGTGACATTGTGAGTAACAACTTATTGTAAGATAGCAAAATCTGATACTTCTTTTAATCTGGCTTCTGTCATTTGCACTTCCCAATAGCTTTGATTAATAGCCTTTAGCCTTAGATAGCTGATTTGCTAATAATTTGTCCAATAGTCAGGGATGCCATCTATAACGTGCAAGTGTTCATTACTCATGTATTATATAAGGTTAGTTGCTGCACACTGGTCGTATTTCAATTTCTAGGGATTGAATGTTTGTCTGTGGAAGTAAACTTGCAATAGCATTAAAAAAGTATCTGGCATAAGTTTGACCCTTGGTTCTCATGTGACACCTAGGTCTGAGTGTTCATTGTAGAGTTGGGGTTATGGAGATGGGAAAATTCCTGAAACTTGGAAGTGTCCCAGATCTTCTAGTATCCATTCTGTGGTGGTTGGGTCAACTGGAATTGGAAGCAGGGCCTCATAGGTGATTGCCAGGGCTGCTTGATGCAGAGGTGGTCTCTGTCTAAGGACAGCCTCGGTGTTCATCTCAATCAGAGATACATAAACACACAAACACACTCACTTACTCACTCACTCACTCATTCTGAATCTTACCCTACCACCCATAGCCCTTTATAGCCCCTACACCAATTTAGAGCCAACTCATGGTTAAGCCATGTCCTCACACTCATCTCTGCCCTTAAATCTTCCATGATAATTCTCTCTTTGACTACTAGGGAAAGACCTCAAGCCCCATATTGAGAAAAATAGAGTTCTAAATATTTACTGATAATTTCCTTATTTTGAAAAAAATACATTAAAGCCAAATTCCTTCAACTACTTAATTCTTTGCAAAACCAAGCAAAACCTGAAGTCAAACACTTTATCACTACCAACTGACAGACATCCACTGTAAAAATTGTAGGTTGTGAAATCAGTCAGGCAGCACAAATCCTATATTGCTAACCTTCAGACATCCATCAACAAACAGAGTGAAAAGGAGAGCACTGATTTCTTTAACTCCAGACATTGGTTAAATTTAATAGGCAGGGGATTTAAATGCCTTGACAATTCCAAGGGGTTGCAAGAATCTTTACAGCTTGTGAGTCCAATGGGTTCATCCGCGTATTAAGTATATTCATGTCTCCTTTTTACCAAAGAGCATTGTACCTCTTCTAAGGGTATGCCTGGATCTCTCCAAAAGGTCACCCTATCTCTTCAGAGTCCTCTGGCTGTATTAAAAAGTGTCAAGACCACAAGTTGTGTTTTGGGCATCCCACTACCAAAAATTGAACCTGAAGGTCAGTGCACTGTTATATTTGCAGCTGCCTCTGTGAATCACAGATGTGAACATTATAACCTGTCCACTTCGTAAGGCAGTCGACAAGGTTCCCCATGGGAGACTTGTTAGTAAGGTTAGATCTCATGGAATACAGGAAGAACTGGCCATTTAGATACAGAACTAGCTCAAAGGTAGAAGACAGAGGGTGGTGGTGGAGGGTTGTTTTTCAGACTGGAGGCCTGTAGAGTGCCACAAGGATCGGTGCTGGGTCCACTACTTTTCGTCATTTATATAACTGAGTTGGATGTGACATAGGACGTATAGTTAGTAAGTTTGCAAATGACACCAAAATTGGAGGTGTAGTGGACAGCGAAGAAGGTTACCTCAGATTACAATGGGATCTTGATCAGATGGGCCAATGAGCTGAGGAGTGGCAGATGGAGTTTAATTTAGAAAAATGTGAGGCGCTGCATTTTGGAAAAGCAAATCAGAGCAGGACTTACACACATAATAGTAAGTTCCTGGGGGGGTCTTGCTGAACAAAGAGACCTTGGAGTGCAGGTTCATAGTTCGTTGAAAGTAGAATCGCCGGTAGTTGGATAGTGAAGATGATGTTTGGTATGCTTTCCTTTATTGGTCAGGGCATTGAGAATAGGGGTTGGGAGGTCATGTTGCAGCTGCACAGAACATTAATTAGGCCACTTTTGGAATACTGCTTCCAATTCTGGTCTCCTTATTATCAGAAAAATATTGTGAAGCTTGAAAGGGTTCAGAAAAGATTTAAAAGGAATTTGTCAGAGTTGGAGGATTTGAATTATAGGGAGAGGCTGAGTAGGCTGGGGCTGTTTTCCCTGGAATGTTGAAGACTGAGGGTGACCTCAGAGGTTTATAAAATCATGAGGGCATGGATAGGGTAAATAGACAAAGTCTTTTCCCTGGGGTGGGTGAGTCTAGAACTAGAGGGCATAGGTTTAGGGTGAGAGGGGGACAATATAAAAGAGACCTGAGGGGCAACTTTTCACACAGAGGGTGGTACTTGAATGGAATGAGCTGCCAGAGAAAGTGATTTAAATTGCAACATTTAAAAGGCATCTGGATGGGTATATGAATAGGAAGGGTTTGGAGGGATATGGACCAAGTGCTGGCAAATGGGACGAGATTAGGTTAGGACATTTTTAGATTACTTACAGTGTGGAAACAGGCTCTTCGGTCCAAAAAGCTCACACCAACCCATTCCCCTACACCTAACATTACAGGCAATTTAGCATGGCCAATTCACTAATGTGCACATTTTTGGATTGTGGGAGGAAACCAGAGCACCCCCACGCAGACACGGGGAGAATGTGCAAACTCCACACAGCCTGAGGCGGGAATTGAACCCGGGTCTCTGGTGCTGTGAGGCAGCAATGCTAACCACTGTGCCACTATGCCAGGATATCTGGTTGGCATGGACGGATTAGACTGAAGGGTCTGTTACTGTGCTTTACATCTCTATGCCTCTATGACTCTCCCCAAATCCATCATTTCAAACAGAGGGGTTAAGAAGAAGAATGTCTGGAATCAGGGTTCCAGCACCTTTTACCTAAGCCAGATAACCTCTCTCCTTGCAAAAATTCAAGCCATATTGTTTGGTTATACTGAGGCAGCAGAAAAACATGCAATTAACATATTTTCCTTGAAAAAAGTTCGGAGGAAGTTCACTGGGCTGACACCTAGGATGAAGGGTTTGTCTTATGTGGAAAGTCTAAGCAGGTTGTTCCTTTGCACAGTGAAGTTTAGAAGAATGAGATTTTTTTTTTAAACAGGTAAGATTCTGGGGGTGACATGTTTTACAAGGTGGGACAAAGAGTTTTGCCCCAGTGGGAAATCTAGATGTAGGGGGCACAATTTCAAAATAAGGGGTCTCCAGTTAAGACTGAATGAGGAGGAATTTCTTCTCTCCAAGGGTCATCATTGCTGGAACTCTCACGTCAAGCTAGCAGCTGGATCTGGATGACTGAATGGGGCGACGGTCACTGTGCTGAATGGTGGGGAAGTCACTGCCCTGGACGGTGGGAATGTCACTGGCTGAATGGCCTCTTGGTACTCCTGCTTTGCCTATTTCCCATGCTGTTGTGGCTACGTTTTGCTACAGTAGAACATTGCACAGGTCCAATAATCAACTTTAACCTGTCCTGTTCTGCTCAAAAATGGATTGCACTGTACCCTGCTCATTGTATGAGGAGATGAAATGATTATTAAAGCAGTAGTGAGAATGAATTCAGTGCAAAAAAAGGAAGGAAAGGAGGGAAGGTAAGATTGGCCAAAGAAAGAGAAAGGAAGAGAAAAATTTTATAAAATCTAAATTTTTAAAAATCTTAACAATCGACGACATACGGAAATGAGATGGAAGTGGGTACTGCAGATGCTGGAGATTAGAGTGGTGCTGGAAAAGCACAGCAGGTCAGGCAGCATCCGAGGAGCAGGAAAATCGATGTTTCGGGCAAAGGCCCTTCATCATGGCACCAGTGTAATCTTGGCATCATACAGAAATTAGGTTAGATTTCTGGTCCCACGACATTGATTACATAGGAGCATATGAATTAAGAGGTGTAGATCAGATTCAAGAATAGCTTCTTCCCCGCTGTTATCCGACTTATGAACAGAACTCTCAAATATTCGAGTTGATCTATCTCTGCATTTTCTCTGTTGCTGTTACATTATATCCTGCATTATGTTCTATTATCCGGATGTACTTAATGAATTGACTTGAATTAGTTTTGTTGTCACATGTAGTCAGATGAGTACAGTGAAAAGTTTACAATTTGCCACCTTAGGTACAAAGGTATCTGGGTACAGATTCTTCAGTACAATTCTTAGGAAAAAAAGATGATTAGAAAATAAAGAAATAAAGAGTCCAGCATTGCAGGTATGTAAGGATTGTTTTGTCTAGATAGCACACTAAACAATACTTTTCACTGTATCTAAGTACATGTAGCAATAATAAATCAAATCAAATCAAGCCTACTGCAGCCTTGACTTCACTGTTGTGCCTATCCCCAATATCTTTTGACTCTATTGTTACAGAAGAAGCCATTTAACTCTGCCTTAAAACATTATTACTCTGCATCCACTGTTCTCCACTGAAGAGAGCTCCACAAACTCATGACTGTCTGGGAGAAAATATTTCTCCTCCTCTCCATCTTAAATGTGAGATCTCTTATTTTTAACTTGTGTCTCATAGTTCTAGTTTCTCCCAAAACAGCAAACATCATTTCAATGTTCACCTGGTTGAGTTCCCTCAAGGTCTTATATGCTTCAGTAAGATCACTCTCATTTTTAAAAACTCCAATGGTTACAGTGCCAATCCGTCCAATAATTCCTCATGAGATAACCTTCTCATCCCAGGAACCAGGTGAATGAAATCTTTCCAAACTGCTTCTGGCGCATCAAGAGCTTTCTGAAATAAAACTGGACACTACTCGAGTTGTGATCTCACCGTGCCCTTTACTTCTAAAGGAAGACATTACTGCTTTTATATTCCATTCCACTTGCAATAAACATTTCATTTATCTTCCTAATCACTTGGGGTACCTGCAGGGCAACATTTTGCAATTCATACACCAAGACACCCAATTCCCTCTGTACCTCAGAGTTATGCATACCCTCTGCATTTAAATAATTTGCTGTTTTTCTCATCTGCCTGCCGAAGCGAACAAGTTCCCACTTTCCCATATTATACTCCATCTGGCATTGTATTAGCAATTGTCAGGTTGTTCAACATACATATAATGTTAGAATGTAGACCGAACTTACTGTAGCGAGTTTAATGAGCAATTAATGTGCTAATCTAACAAGTTCATAAATATAATGGGGAGGCTAAGGGCGAGATGTTGTTTGTGTGAAGCAAAAGGCAGAGCAGAGTAAATCAGCTAACAAGTTCTGAAGATTCACATTGCGTCTATCTTATAATTGCCAACACTTGCCAGCTGATTTGTGCATTAATAACAGCATGCATTGTCAACTCACTTTTACTTTTCTCACAATCTTCAGCTCGGTAGCTCTGAGCAAATAAAACATTGGAATGATTGCCTTGAACTGATAAAGCTTAAGAAAATGTAAAGCTGTAGTTCAATTTCAGCTCCCCTTGTTTTGTTGGTAAACATCGCTCTCTTCACAGCACCGGCCTTTCCCCAACCTGCGTTCATTAAAGAGGAGTGCTTGGATGGTGTAGCAGAGGGCACAGTTGTGTAGCACAGTGTACATCTATCAACTTTAACCTGTGTCGTTCTGCTCAAGAACATATCACACTGTAACCTGCTCATTATATAAGGAGATTAAGTGATGATTAAGATTAGATTAGATTCTTTACAGTGTGGAAACAGGCCCTTCGGCCCAGCTAGTCCACACCGACCCTCTGAGGAGTAATCCACCCAGACCAATTTCCCTCTGACGAATGCACCTAACACTATGGGCAATTTAGCATGGCCAATCCACTAACCGGCACATCTTTGGATTGTGGGAGGAAACCCACGCAGACACAGGGGGAATGTGTAAACTCTACACAGACAGTCACCTGAGACTGGAATTGAACCTGGGACCGTGAGGCAGCAGTGCTAACCACTGAGCCACCATGCCTGCAGCTAAAGTGAGAAGGAGAATGAATTCAACACAAAGAATGAAAGGAAGAAGGAAAAGGAAGCTAGGATGAGGGGGCAGTGAAAGGAAAAAATGCAATATTTAAAAATCTGATTTTTAAAAATCCCTAATGACAATTGATAACATACAGAAATGAAATTGGAGAGTTTAAGAAATTGATTACATGAATTGGAGGAGTTGGCTTGTGGTAACCTTTCAGATACAAAACTCATGGGGACAACAGTGGATGCTGCACAATAAATTAAAATTAGACTTTTTCAAAATAATGAAATGTTCACTTATACAACAATCAGATGGAACTGGACTGCATTTGAAAGAAATCCAAATTATGGAGTTGGGCTTAAATTCTCCTGGTTTCCTTTGGGAAGTACTTTAGATTCCCTACAGTATGGAAATAGGCCCTTCAGCCCAACAAGTCCACACTGACCCTCCAAAGAGTAACACACCCAGACCATTCCCCTACCCTATATTTACTCCTGACTAATGCACCTAACACTATGGGCAATTTGGCTTAGCCAATTCACCTAACCAGCACATCTTTGGACTGTGGGAGGAAACCAGAGCACCCAGAGAAAGTCCACACAGACACAGGGAGAATGTGCAAACTCCACACAGAAAGTCGCCCCAGTCAGGAACTGAACCCGGGTCCCTGGTGCTGTGAGGCAGCAGTACTAACCGCTGAACCACTGTGCTGCCCTACTGAGTGCTTTCGAAAGACCTCTGCTGCTCCCAGTCAGGGGGGTAGTTCCAGTTCCTTACAGGACTACAGAGAAATGCAGCACAGGCAGCTGTGAAGAGAAGAAACTCATACAGAGAAGAGCAGGAAGGCTTACCATGAGTGGGCTCACCATGTGTCTGGGAGAATATCTCTAATATCTCTCAGGGCAGTGTGTTCAGTGGCTGTGCTCTACTGAGGAGATGGTCACAGAAAAGTGCAACCTCCTTGACTTGGATCTACACCTTCAGAGCGATGGTTGTCAAGGTCACCATGTTCCTCTGTTTCCTTGACAATGAGCCAAGCATTGCCTCCTGCCAATTTCAGGAGAGTTGAAGGGGACTTTAATGGGTGAGGTGGATAGTCTGATGTGCAGGAGGGGAGAGCAGACACATGGTGAATAGTAAGTGCAAAATATTTAAATAAAACAGACAAGAATTAAGAAATAAAAACAGAAATTGCCAGAAAAGCTCAGCAGATCTGGCAGCATCTGTGGACAGAAATCAGAGTTAACGTTTCAAGTCAAGTGACCCTTTCTCAGAGCAACAATTTAGGCTGGCATTAACCGCTGCCCTAATCAGTGATTAGAGCAGCGTGGGCCTGGGAGAATAGCTCCCATACCTCTCGGGGCAATGTGTTCAGTGATTGCTCTACCGAGGAGATGGTTGCAGAAGTTAGTGATGCCCACATCCTGTGAACCAATCAGAGAGTTGCAGGGTCATAGAATCATACAAGATGGAAACAGACCATTCAATCCAACTCATCCATGCTGAACAAATTTCCTAAGCTAAACCTGCCCCATTTACCTGCATTTGGCCCATATCCCTGTAAACCTTTTCTCTTCATGTATCTGTCCAAATCTCTTTTCAATGTTGTAACTGTACCTGCATCTACCACTTTCTCTGGCAGATCATTCCACATATGAACCATCATCCATGCGAAAAGGTTGCCCCTCAGTGTCCCTCTTAAATCTTTCTCTTCTCAACTTAAAACTATGCCCCAAGTTTTGAACTTCCTCACCCGAGGGAAAAGACCCTTGCTATTCACCTTATCTATGCCTTCATGCATTTATAAATGTCGATAAGGTCACCCCTCAACCTCCGAGACTCCAGTGAAAAAAGTCCCAGCCTGGGCAGCCAATGTGCAGAGCCGCAGGAGATGGAGACGATACTCACTGAGTATTTTGCATCACTGTTTACTGTGGAGAAGGACATGGAAGATATAGAATGTAGGGAAATAGATGGTGGCATCATGAAAAATGTCCATATTACAGAGGATATAGGAGGTATAGGAGGTATATAGTGAATATAGGAGGTATAGTTAGTAATTTTGTAAATGTCACCAAAATTGGAGGTGTAGTGGATAGCGAAGAAAGTTACCTCAGAGCATTTTACTTAGATGGGCAGATCAAGTTTAATTTAGATAAATGTTAGATGCTGCATTTGGAAAGGCAAATCAGAGCAGCACTTAAACACTTATTGGTAAGGTCCTCAGGAGTGTTGCTGAACAAAGAGACCTTGGAGTGCAGGTTCATAGTTCCTTGAATGTAGATGGGATAGTGAATAAGATATTTGTTATGCTTTCCTTTATTGGTCAGAGCATTGAGTATAGGAGTTTGGCGGTCACGTTGCGGCTGTATAGGACATTACATAGGCCGCTTTTGGAATATTGGGTGCAACTCTCGTCTCCCTCCTGTCAGAAGGATGTTGTGAAACTTGAAAGGGTTCAGAAAATATCTACAAGGATGTTGCCAGGGTTGGAGGGTTTGACTTTTCGGGAGAGGCTGAATAGGCTGGGGCTGTTTTCTCTGGTGTGTTGGAGGCTGAGGGGCAACATCATAGGAATTTATAAAATCATGAGGGGGATGGATAGGATAACTAGGTCTTTTCCCTTGGGTGGGAGGAGTCCAGAACTAGAGGGCATAGGTTTAGGGTGAGAGGGTAAAGATTTAAAAGGGATCAAAGGGACACATTTTCATACAGAGGGTGATGCGTGCTACCAGAGGAAGTGGTGGCATTTGGTACAATTACAACATTTAAAAGGCATCTGGATGAGTATATGAATAGGAAGGGTTCAGAGGGATATGGGCCAACTGCTGGCAAATGGGACTTGATTAGGTTAGGATATCTGGTCAGTATAGACGAGTTGGACTGAAGGGTCTGTTTCCGTGCTGTACATCTCTATGACTCTGTGACTATTCAACCTGTGCTTTTAACTCAAACCCTCCAGTCCTGGCAACATCCTGGTAAATCTTTTGTGGAGCCTCTCCAATTTAACAATATCTTCGCTATAGCAGGGGGACCAGATTAAGTTTAGAATAGGTCTGGTTTAAGAAGTGCAGGCTGGTTTCTCTTGGTGTTAACCTGACACGGTGCCGAGGCCGTGCTGAGGAAGGCTTAGCGTCCTGCTGCATGCCACTACCTATAAAATCCACAGGCAGTATGAAACAATACCCACTGCCTCCTTCACATGGGGGCACAGTGCCTACTACTGAGCCTTTCTGGTATCAGTCCCCCCTGTGCTGTGTGTTCCTGGACCACAGACATTGGGTGCAATCTTCCTGAAAACGTGGGGAGAAGAGGAGGTATTCTGGAGGGTTGGCACAGGGGAGTTACTCACCACCTTTCTGCCACCACAGGAATTAAAGAGGTTGATTATATTTGGGCTTATGAATAACAAGGTCAGATGTCACACAGCTTATAGTGCAACATTAGAGCTTCATTAGATGAACCGGATGAAGGAGCAGTACTCAGAAAGCTTGTGATTGCAAATGAACCTGTTGGACTATAACCTGGTGTCGTGAGACTTCTGACTTTGTCTACCCCAGTCCAACACTGAGACTTCCACATCGTGAATAACAGGAGTAGGCTATTCAGCCCCTTTTACTTGTTTTGCCATTTGACAATCATGACTGATCCAATTGTGTCCTGAACTCTACTGGAACTCAGTAGTGAATAGGGAAGGCCTAAAGCCCAACGTCCTCATCCATCCCCTTCACCAACCAATCTCCTCAAGTTGCCCTCCAACCCCTTCCCCCCCACACCCTTCACCTGCTCTACCCCCTTCCCCACTCCCCCTTTTCCCCCTCCGCATCGTCTCCCTCCAAACGCCCCATTAAATGGTCAAGAGCCTCAATCGTCCCAAGCTGAAATGACATCACCTCCAGGCCAGATGGGAAAGAGTTGATCAACCTGAAGGGCTGGCCATTGCAGTCATGTGTCAGTGTTGGGGAGAGTAGGGAACAGCAGAAGGCTCTCTATCTACATGAACTTGTGCACGAGTGAAGGTACATGGGACTTGTGGGAGAACAGTTGGGAAGTAGTAATCAGGACATAATTAATTTTGATTTTTATAAATATTGAGAAATGAAATTAGTGAGCAAGATAAAAATGTTGGCCTACTAATTTCAGTAGAATTTAAGGGGATTGTCAGACCAGTCAAATGGTGGAACACACATGGAATGGTCAAGTCAAGGTGGAAGTACTGAATCCCTACAGTGCAGATAGAGGTCATTCAGCCCGTCAAGTCTGCACCAACCCCTTGAATAACTTTCCATCCAATCCCTATTGTTCTACAGCCAGTCCACCAAACCTACACATCTTTGGACTGTGGGAGAAAACTAGAGCACCCAGAGGAAACATGCAAACTCCATACAGTCACCTGAGGGTGGAATTGAACCCAGGTACCTGGTACTGTGAGGCAGCAGTGCTGATCACTAAGCCACGATGCTACCCACTAAAGAATCCAAATTGCCAAGGCACTTAATAAATAGTTCAGTTCTGAAGGGGTGTGTCATTGGACCCAAAACATTAACTTTGATTTCTCTTCACAGATGCTGCCAGACCTGCTGAGGTTTTTTCAGCAATTTCTGTTTCTGTTCCTTAATAAATATGAAAGCTTTAATAGAGAAATAAAAATACAACACATTGCAAGCCAGGAAGGTGAAGAGGGACTGATAAATAAGACAGGCAGTCAACAGGAAAGTAAATATCAAGACTTTAGATAAACACATGGAATTAAAAAGCACTGCTGATAAGAAGCAGAACCGCAGACTTGAAAGGACTATTATAGACTTGAAAGTGAAGCAATGGAAGAAATCTTACTTAGTGGGATTACGGGAGTATCTGAAAAGGATGTTGAAGACAGATTGCTAGAGATAAATATTCAAAAGGAAGAAGGGATTAGAAAGGACTTAAAAGTAGCAAAATCACTGGCTTTTAAGTATGGTTGGAAAAATGTTCTTTTTTCCTCACAAAGATAGTTCTTGAAATATGAAATGCTTTACCACAAACAGTAATCAAGGAAAAAATGACACCGGCTTGTGAAAAACAATTAGACGAGTGGAAAAGATCTGATATAGGTACAGCATCAATCACATCTCTAGGGCATCTTAGAAACTCTTTTCAATGTCAACAGACAGAGAGACAGGACACCACCAAACAGGGAATATGCCACAAGTAGTAAGAGTAATGTTTGTATTTCCAGAAGGTGTTTGATAAGTTATTTACTGCATGTTAGGCTACTTCATTAAATGAGAACCCTCAGGATGTTGGAATTCACCTGTTAGCATGGATAGAAAATTGACAAACTAACAGAAGACAGAGTTGAGATAAAGGGGGCATTTTTAGGTTGGCAACCTATAACTAGTTGATTGTCCCTGGAATCAGTCGTCATGATTTGGAGATGCTGGTGTTGGATTGGGGTGTACAAAATTAAAAATCACACAACACCAGGTTATAGTCTAACAGATTTATTTGGAAGCACTAGTTTTCGGAGTGCTGCTCCTTCACCATACTCCACAACCACCTGATGAAGGAGCAGCACTCCGAAAACTAGTGCTTCCGAATAAACTGGTTGGACTATAACCTGGTGTTGTGTGATTTTTAATCTGGAATCAGTGTTAAGGCCAAAGTTATTTGCTATATATATTAATGACATGGATGAGGAAAGTGAATGTACCATTTCCAAGTTTGTGGACGACACAGAAAGAGGTAGGAAGACAGGTGTTAAGGATGACATTAAGCTTCTGCAGAGGAATGTGGACGGGTTAAGCAAGTCGGTAAACATTTGGTGGATGAAATGTGGGAAAATGTGAAGTTATGCACTTCGACAGGAAGAACTGAGGCATTGCATGTTAGTTAATTGGAAAATAAACCTGCAGAAAGCTACATCAGAGAGAGCTCTCAATGTATGCATCACAGTAAGACAGCGTCCAAGTTCAGCAGGTATATGGAATGTGAAAAGATCATTGGCCTTTATTTTGAAGAGGATGGTGCACAAAAATAAGGGAAACTTGCTGAAACTAGTTAGACGACAACAGGAATACTGTGAACAATTTTGGTCCTCTTGGCTGAGGAAAGATATACTGGCATTAGAGGCAATGCAGAGAATTTATGTGAGGTTGATTACAGGTATGGAAGGGACTGACGTATGAGGAGAAGTTGTGTAGGTTGGGCCAGTACTCACTGGAGTTCAGAAGATACTTTATTGAAACAGATAAGGCTCTTAGGCAGCTTTTCAAGTGTATGTGGAGAGGTTGTTTCCCCTAGTGGGAGGGTATACTCTCAGAGTAATGGGTTGCCTGTATAAGGAAGAGGAATTTCTTCACTCAGAGGACAGAAAATTTGTGCAATTCCTTACCACTGAGGCTGTATGATTGAATATATTCAAAGCTGAGATAGATTGATTTTTCATCATTAAGGGAATCAAGGGTAATGGGGAAAAGGCAGGAAAGCGGAGTTGAGGATTATCAAATCAGCCATGGTCTCATTGAATGGCAGTGCAGGCTCAGTGGGCTGAATGGCCTCCTTCTATGTCTGACAGCATTCAGAACCCAACCCAGCTCGACATCCAGGACACGCACAGATTCCTGGAATCACTTAAATATGAGGGAGCCTCGTGATTAACGTTTCTATTTTGATTCTGAGTATTATCATTGTCTGAGGTTAGATAAATGAATGAATTGTTGGACAATCTGTTGGAAACGGTGTGGGTTGTAAAGGAAATGTCAGTCAAACCATTAGGATAACTCTCTTCGCCTCTGAAATTGTGTGTTGAAGTCTATTAATCAATCCAGGCAACTGGAAGATAGAACAGCACTCCTGTACAGCACCAGAGCATCAAGCTAGACTTTTGCTAACATGCTTGAAGTTGGAGTTTAACAACTTTCAGACTCATAAGGGAGAGTGTTACCACTGAGCAAGGGTAACACCAAGTAGTGAATGGTGCCACCAATACTCATTGCTAGTCAAAACAATTCAAAGAAAGCTTTCTCTTTGGAAATTTAGAGTCTCTCTCAAATACACAACATGCTGACTCAAAAGATACAAAGCAACTAACTGAACCAAGTTGACACTATAAAATACTTGTATAGAAATATAAAAGGAGGAAAATAAGATTAGTGTAATTTGCTTCAGTTCGAAAGTTAGAAACATTGTAGGTTGAATGGCCTCCTACTGGGCAGTAATTTCTATGAGTCTATGATTATAATACAGGTCAATTCCCCCTAATCATGTTATCAACCACTGGAGATCATGTAGAGCGAACATGTGCATTTGGCTCCTTCAGAAGATAGAAAGTAGTGTTCAGTCAGCTTAATGTGTAAACATTCAATCTAACAGATTTCTTTGCAGGTTGATTAATGTGCAGTAGTAGAACACCACAGCAAGATACTGATAGCACAATAATGAGAGTTAGCAGAAGTGAAATCGACAAGAAGTTAAGGAAGCCTTATCAGAGCACATTTCATACACCACTTCCCAGTAAATAGATTTGAATGAAAGATTTTTCATTAAGTCCTCATGATCTACATAGGTAATGAAAACTTCCCTCCAGGATGTCTAGGCTTCCTGAAGGCATTCTCTCATTGCCAAAATCTCTGAAACGTTCTAAAAGAGATACAGAAATTGCTGGAGAAACTCAGCATGTCTGCCAGCATCTGTGCAGAGAAAGCAGAGCTGATTTTTCAAGTCCAGTGACTTCAAAATGTTGCTAAACTCTCTTTGCTTGACCACCCCTGCTGCAAGATGTAATCGTATATGTCATTGCAGGGGTTAGTAAGCAACAATGGTTTCCAGAGGAAATCAGTATTCCTTACTTACTCACCATTATTTAACAAGCAGCTTCAAAACAGCATGTTCATGTGGATTGCAAATAAATAAAAACCTGGCCTGGATCTTCCTGAAGCCGAACCTCAGATCTGTACAGTCACAGAGTTTTTAACAGCGTGGAAGGAGGCCCTTCGGTCCTTTGTGTCATCAAACTTCCATGTATTTGGATCCTATTTTCCAGCATATGGTTTATAGCCGTGAATATTATGGCATTTCAAGTGTTCATCTAAGTGGTTTTAAATGTCCTGAGGGTTCCTGCCTCTACTACCCTTTCAGGCAGTGAGTTCTAGATACTCACACGCACTGTGTTCTTCAAATCCCCTCTAAGCCTCCAGCTCCTCACCGTAAAACTGTGCCCCCTGGTTATTGAGCCCTTTACTAAAGAGAAACATGTCTCCCTATTTACACTATCAATGCCCCTCGGAACTTTATACCCCTCCAGGTGCTCCGGTTTCCTCCCACAGTCCAAATATGTGCAGGTTAGGCGAATTGGCCATGCTAAATTGCCCGTAGGTTAGGTGAAGGGGTAAATTTAGGGGAATAGGTCTGGATGGGTTGCTCTTCGGAGGGTTGGTGTGGACTTGTTGGGCTGAAGGGCCTGTTTCCACACTGTAAGTCATCTAGTAATCTAATTGAATCAGATTCCCCTGTCAGCTTTCCATGTTCGAAGAAGAAGAACCTCGGCCTATCGAGCCTGCCTTTCGTAGCTGAATCACTCCTATCCAAGCAACGTCCTCGTGACCTGCCTCTGCACCCTCTCTCGTGCCATCGCAACCCTTCCTACTGTGTGGCAACCAGAACTGTATATCGTACTCCAGCTGTGACCAAACTGATGGTGCATACAGCTCCATCATTGCCTTCTTGTTCTTGTATTTAATACCTTGACTGTTGAAAATAAATGTTGCATTTGCCTTCTTAACTGCCTTATATATCTATCCGACTGACTTTAAGGACCAATAGATATGTACACACACCAATAGCCCTCTGATCCTCTATACTTCCCAGGGTCCTACCATTCATTGTGTACTCACTTGCCTTGTTCGTCCTCCCAAAATGCATCACCTCACACTTTAGAATTGAACTGAATTTATTGTCATGTGTACCGAGGCACAGTGAAAAGCTTTTCAACATTAAATTCTGTTTGCCACTGTTCAGCCCATCTGAACAGTTTGGATTAAGGAAAGCTGGCTTCTATTCTACCTGTTGCTAATAAAAAGCACTGCTTGAAATAATAGTAAGAAGTTTCCTAACCAGGTAACACTACCTGTCCTGTAGTTTTCATGTCCAAATCTAATACAATGGCTTTAGCATTCTTTAGCTGACCTGCTGCAATAGAATTTAGCTGAAAACTATTCCAACTTCATCTCTTTTTCTTTTGCTGCACAGCACAAAGGAAAGATGCTTAATTCCTTCGGAACACATTGAATTATCTGACAGAACAATCTGAAAAAAGGATTTCCACATTGAAGGCTCTTTTATCTAACAATCGATCAATGCTCCTCACTAAACCTGCCAGAAAATTTGAATCATTATCCAATTTCTTTCAGACTTTACCTTATCACCTTCATTATTAGTGCCAGATCTAGTGCTTATGTCTCTCTCTCATCAGATTGGTCCAGATCCTGAATCAGCCATGGGTGATAAAACCATTATAGGACCAGTTGTGGAAGCATTGTGGTTCCTCACAAAGTGGTGTGTGCGCTCACTGTCTACAGCACAAATGGATTACTTGAATCCATTGAAATTACTGGTTAAAGGAGCTACAGCTATAGTCTTGTCTTACACTGGGCACACTCCATCATAGCACCTTAAAGCTCAGAGAAATAAAGAGGTAGATGTTCATCTGTGTCAGTGACGCTGGGCTCATTGTATCTAATCATTTGCTCATTATACACAGAGCCTGATATTTTGATCCATTGCTGCTAATGAAATAAGATTTTAACCATTGCATATTGGGCAGCCAAACTGCTGGCACCCACTTGGTGACACATATGAACCGCATTTCTATCCTAATGTATCTCTCTTGGCTTAGATTCAGCATCAACATTTGGCTGAAATGTAAGATGAGGTGACTGCTGAGTTTTGCAGGACTCCCACAAGTATGCCCTGTCAAAATTCAATGGACACCATCAGATGGGGATGACGGAGCGGCCACCTAAGGAAGAACTGGAGAAGCGCAATTAAGAAGGATCTTCGAGAGAATGTGCATCCTGGGCTGCAATGAAAGAAATTGCAATAGAGCAGAGTCTGTGGCGGAGTCTTGCTGTCTATAGTTCCACACAGGTCCAGAGGTAGTAAGCCCAGGTAAGTAAGATTAGAATGAACTACGTAACAATAACACATTACTGTAAGCCCCAGGGCTAATCATGCTTTGTGCGGTTAGTGCAACTCATGGACATGAGTCTTTGCATTTCTAGCTCAGCATGACATAGGACTGGGCGCCTCCCAGCAGAGCGCTTTAGGGAACATCTCCGAGACACCCGCACCAATCAACCAAACCGCCCCGTGGCCCAACATTTCAACTCCCCCTCCCACTCTGCCGAGGACATGGAGGTCCTGGGCCTCCTTCACCGCCGCTCCCTCACCACCAGACGCCTGGAGGAAGAACGCCTCATCTTCTGCCTCGGAACACTTCAACCCCAGGGCATCAATGTGGACTTCAACAGCTTCCTCATTTCCCCTTCCCCCACCTCATCCTAATTTCAAACTTCCAGCTCAGTTACTGTCTCCTTAACTTGTCCGACCTGCCTATCTTCTTTTCCACCTATCCACTCCACCCTCTCCTCCTTGACCTATCACCTTCATCTCCTCCCCCACTCACCCATTGTACTCTATGCTACTCTCTCCCCACCCCCACCCTCCTCTAGCTTATCTCTCCATGCTTCAGGCTCACTGCCTTTATTCCTGATGAAGGGCTTTTGCCCGAAACGTTGATTTCGCTGCTCGTTGGATGCTGCCTGAACTGCTGTGCTCTTCCAGCACCACTAATCCAGTATATGACATAGGAACAGGCTGAAGTGAAGGTGAGCATACCTTTTTATCTGTCTGCACTCAAAGTCTCAAAAATGTCACACAATATATAACCTTGATCATTTACTCGAATTTTCTGTTTAGTTTTCCAACACACCCAATATATACCTAAGCTAATTTTGAGTTTAATTCCATACTTAAGCATCAGAATTAATCTTTTAGACTGTTTTCAGTTAAATATTGAGCAGTTCCTATTGTCATTCATCCTCCACCCATTAATCTACCTTCACTGGGACTAAACTAGCATGGCATTAATCAGATTACAATAGGAAATTAGGAGTGGCTGAACAATTGACCCAGTTGAGTTCTGGGCCAGATTCTTTTGCGCTATTCCTAGTTTTGTTTCAAAGTTCTAGTTGTAGGTTCCCTAAGCAGACTCTGCTTACAGCAGGTAATTTCTTCATGAAAATATAGTTAACATGTAACTTCATCCATAATATGCAGAAAAAAAGTTGAAGCATGTTTTCTAACATGGCAACGCTTCAGTGAAACCAAACAGCACATCAAAGAAAGCAAGTTTTGACTAATTTGCATTGTGAGGGTGATCGCTAGCATATTTGTTAGTGGAGGATCTATGGGTGCTGTTTATATCAACTTCCCTAATGTATTTTGTACATTTCAGCACAAGAGAATTTGAATGAAAAGTAAAACTTGTTGGAAAATCTCAGCACATCAGGCAGGATCTGTGGAGAGAAAGCAGAGTTAATGCTTCAGATACAGTGACCCTTCAGTAATCCTAAAGAAGGATCATTGGACCTGATACATTAGTTCTGCTTTCTGTCCACAGATGCTGCCTGACTTGTTGAGTTTTCTCAGCAATTTCTGATTTCCAGCATCAGCAATTCCTTGGCTTTTTGAACACAAATTAAAGTCTGCCTGTAACTAATTAGTTAGGAAGTTGGGACGGAATAAGAATAAAGGCAATATGGTCTGATTAGTAGTTGTGGATTGTATTTAATTGTGTGTGAATTATCGACATTAAGTGTTGATTCATTTGTGCCTCTATAAATACAAACAGACTGAAACTGTGCTGCTGAAGTTAGGAGCTTCATGTTAATATTTGTATTTAGAGGCATAGAGCTGTAGAGCATGGAAACAGACCCTTTGGTCCAACATGTCCATTCTGACCAGATATCCTTAACTAAGGACCAGATATCTTATCCCATTTGCCAACATTTGGCCCAAATCCCTCTTAACCCTTCCTATTCATATATCCATCTGGATGCCTTTTAAATGTTGTGACTGAACCAGCTTCCACCACTTCCTCTGATAATGCATTCCATACACACGCTACCCTCTGTGTGAAAAAGATGCCCCTTAGGTTCCTTTTAAATCTTTTCCCTCTCACCTTAAACCTATGACCTCTAATTTTGGACTCCCCCCCAACCCCAGGGCTCTGGAAATAAATGCTGTAAGTATTATTTCTAGTTCTATCCTTCGCCACTTGGCCTCCTGGATTATCACCAGGAAGTAGTTCAATGTTGTCCAAAGATCTTTACAAGGTTTACAACTTTTCATCAAATATGGATGAAGGAACAGAAATTTATACATACATTTGCATATGATGCAATTTGAGGAAGCAGTAAATTATATAAATGGAAGTTACAGATGTATGGGTAAAGTGAGTGGACATGTAGCACTTAATATGGGGAACTGCACAATCATTCACTTTAGATCAAGTAAAGATAAATTGGATTTTTTTAAATGATTAGAGTGTGGTGCAGCATCTAGATTTGAGAATCTGAAATAAAAGTTGCCCTCGGATACAGAAATTAATCAAAAAGGCGAATGGAAGGTTGTTTTATATCTCACAGGGATTCAAATACAAAAATGTGGAAGCAAAGCTTCAATTTTTACAGGACCTGGTTATCTAACCATTGCATTTAGTTTTGAGTTTTGCATTTCATGAATGGAACACAGGCCTTGGAGAGATTGCACAGCAGGTTCTGCAGGATGATATCAGGCAAGAAAACTTAAATTATGAAGTGAGGCAGAAGCATGGTTTGTATTCTTTTAAGTTTCGAAGGTGGCCTAATCAAGCCATTGAAAAACATAAATAAATTTGACAGGGTATTTGAAAAGAAGCCATTTCCACTATCTGGCAAACAAGGTTAGAACACTGAGTCATCATTTTAAATTATGAGTAAGGCCATTTATGAGTGAAATCAGGAAGCACTTTTCTGTCACAAATACCTGGTAGAAATCCGGAACTGTCTTCTCTCAGGTGGATTTTGATGTTGAGATAATTGAAGTTTTCAAAATTGAGATTGATAGAATTTTGTTCAGTAAAGTATTAAAGAATATGAAGCATAGCTGTGTAAATGAATTTGATGTACAGATCAGTCAGGATCTAATAGAATGGCAGCACTGCTCAAGGGGATGGATTGACTCCTTGAATCTTATGAAACTTAAAAATATATTGGAGAAATACATCAAAGATATCTATTTGAGAAAACTAATCAAAGTTTAAACAAAAACGCTAGTATATTTGGCACTATTAATGCTTCTGCACCTGAAGTTTAGTTAGTAAATTAATGACAATGTCATGTCAGAGTGCCTAAGAGTGTAAGATTCACAATGACAAAGTGTAGGTTACGTGTTTTCCCTCATATGTAGTAACTCATTAGATTCCAAATGGTGCATGAGATACAATGAATGCTTGAAGTGCGACATAGATCATAATCATGGAAGTAAGCTTCCTGTTGAATGAAGGGACTAATTTTAAGTGGGGAACTGTTCTATTAACTCCTTGATATATACTTTACATCTCAGAATCTACTGTTGCTTTTACATGGACTTAAATATGTACTAGTTTTATTTACATATTTTAAAAATTACTGTCTGCTTCATCTCTGGCTTTCAGCTTTGTCTATAGCCTGTTTATTTTTCTCTGAGCCCACAGCCAGTCAAACATAGTGAGCATCAGTAGTTAGCAGGCTCATATAATCAAATACAGAACAATTGAACACCGTACCATGCTCACCAAGAGCATTTTCTGGCACTGGTGATGTGGAGATGCCAGTGTTGGACTAGTGTGGACAAAGTCAAAAGTCACATGACACAAAGTTACAGTTCAACAGATTTATTTAAAATCTATTGCCTCCCTCTACTCCACCTGACAAAGGAGCAGCAGTTTGTAAGCTTGTGATTTTAAATACATCTGTTGGACCATAACTTGGTGTCATGTGACTTTTGACTTTGGCCTAGGTGAGACTAGTCACGTAATATACTCTTGCTTGATCATGAGCTGACATCCTGTTATCATGTATTATTATGGGCCACAGAGGGCTAGACTAGAGCTACATTGTATTGTTTTTAAATGCTGCACTTAACAATGGAAGGTATTGCACAAACTGGCAGTGTTAGAAATCTTTGCTACCTGTTTTCTCCACCATGACTCTGGCAAAGGTCGACAGTAAATCCCTTTCCTTTTCTGAAGTTCCACTTACACTGTAAATATTTTGATGAATCTTGTCCCAAAGAGAGGTCTGTGTTAAGGACAGGCCATTCATAGGTGGGAAGGTGCCCCTTTTATGTTACCATAGGCACTGTGGGATCAGAGGAAATCTACATCCACGTTGTTTACACATTTCCTAATCAATTAACACTGATAAAGCTAGATATAAATATTAATTTTAGGTGCAATCTAAATCAGAGGTTTCAGCTGGCTTTCCCTGTCCCTAAGGAGCTGTGGTGTGATCAGATTTCTGTTTGCTTGTTATCAGACTGTTTTTACTGTGATAGCAGATTTATTTCTGTTACATTATTAATAAACATGCAAATGCATTGCTATTATTTTTTCTTGGCAACAGGGACTGTCTCCCTTGACTAAGGCAACATTTGTAGGAACCCCAGTCCACTCTCACCTTTTAACCACAATTCCACATTAATTTGTACTTCTTTGCTTAACCCCACAAAGAGACAGTTCGTCAGTATTAGTTTGTCAGCTGTAGGTCACTGGGTAACACTTTCATCTTTGAGTCAGAGGCTTTGAGTTCCTGGCCTACGCAAGAGCCTCAAGTTCAAAATCGAGGTTGACACTCTAATGCAGTAAAGAGGCAGTCCAGCACTGTCAAATGTTCAGGCATTTCAATGAGACATAATGAGTCAGTTCTCTCAAATGGATGTAAGTACAGGGCACAAGGTCAGAAGACTGTACCTGAGTAAGAGGTACTCAGAGTGAACAGTGAATCAGCTCCATGTGGAAATTCATGCTCAGGGGGAAGAGGTGCTTGAAGTAAGGTGAATTGCAATGAGTAAAGTGTGTTTCATCTCAGTCACATTTAACTGTGAAAGTAAAATGTGTCAACAGCTTTAAGGTTTATTAAGTTAAGACCAAGTAAAAGAGGGTCAATACATGTAAATCAAAGTAAAATTAAGTTCATGTATGTGAACTCAAGGTAGACAATGGGAGAAAATTGTGGATCTAAGAGCTATTCCCTATTTTCAGTGTTGGAGCTGATTTCCTCAAATTCCCAGAGCAGTAATTACTATTTTATAAATTGTTGCATTGTTTTGTAACTTTAGGAAAAGTACATTTAAAGTATGGTAAAGCAGTTTGGTTACATGTAGCATCAGTTCTGTGCGAAGGGGAAAGTAGTAGGTACAAGTAGGTGAGCACTTGTGCAGGAAATGCCGACAGCTTGCAGCACCTTGAGCTCCAGCTGACGGCACGATGGTGCATTGACAAAAATGAGAGCTCCATGGCTAGCATTTTCACAGGAATGGTCACACCAGGCTTGAAACATGGAGGCAGAAAGGGAATGGGTGATCACGAGACAGTGCAGCAGAGTCAGGTAAGTATTGCTGCCCCCACACTCAAACTCCAGCTTGGTAATCAGCTTTTCAATGTGGATATTGCTGAAAGTTTGTGACTATTGAAACGCATATCTGTTAGAGATCACATAATTTTTCTTTGTATACTCACTTTGAATATTCTCCCAATCCAACAAGGTCAACTCGTCCCCATACTTTTGTATTTTCCTTTCTTCAGGTTGAAGACGAGTTTCAGAATGATGTATCACATATTTGAACCTAATGCACAATTCTATCATATTATGATAACTATTTTCCAAAGATTCCTTTACAAGGCTGTTAATTAGTCCTTTTTCATTACACATTATTAAATACAAAATAGCCCAATCCCTACTTGACTTCTCAATGTACTACTCCAGAAATTCATCTCATACAGCTTGTAGCTCTTGTAGCCCTGTCTCAGGCCTGTTGCAGTGCTCCAGTGAGACTCAGCCTCAGCTGGGAAAGCATGAAATCCTCTTTCCAAGCATATGAGCTATCCATACACCCCAGGTCCTGTCAGGACGCTCATTGCTTTCACACAGCCAACCTGTTTTTACCAACTCATTGCTCCCATTACCACTTACTTAGCTTTTTTTGTCCCCTAGCTTACTATTTCAATCACTTTGTCTGCCTACCTATTTTTCTTTTTGTCTCTCTGGTCTCCCTCTCTGACTATCCCCTCAATCTTTCCCCACACCATGCCCTCCCCAACCACCGCCATCACCCCAAGCCCACACTACCCACTACACACACCCCATCATCAGCATAAGTACCACCTTTTCCTGGCTGCTATCCGTTCTGAAGAAGGGTCACTGAACTCAACCCCTCAAACTCTGTTTTTTTCTCCATGGATGCTTCCAGACCTGCTGTGTCTCTCCAGCAAGCTCTGTTTTTGTGTGTTTCAGATCTCCAGCAGGTCTTTGTTTTGTTTTATTATGTTTATGGGGACATAAGTTGTAAGGAGGATACAAGAAGGCTTCAAAGCGACTCGGGACAGATTAAATGAGTAGAGTAGAGCACAACAGCTAGAATACAATGGGAATAAGTGAGAAGTTATTTTTTCTATTTTGGTAGAACAGAACAGAAAAAGAAGATATTTCATTAATAGAGTCATAGAGTCATAGAGATGTACAGCATGGAGACAGACACTTCGGTCCAACCCATTCATGCTGACTAGATATCCCAACCCAAACTAGTCCTGCCTGCCAGCACCTGGCCCATATCCCTCCATACCCTTCCTATTCATATACCCATTCAAATGCCTTTTAAATGTTGCAATTGTACCAGCCTCCACCACTTCCTCTGGCAGCTCATTCTGTACACGTACCACTCTCTGTGTGAAAACGTTGCCCCTTAGGTCTCTTTTATACCTTTCCCCACTCACCCTTTGGGAACTGTGCATTCAAAGGGTTCTTGGACTCTTCGTTCATGAGTCTTATCAATTAACAGATGCAGTGAGCTACTGGGAGGCAAGTGATATGATATGATGTCCTTCATTGCAAGGGGATTTGGGTAACTGAGTGCAATGATGAGAAATTATCTGGAGGATTGTATATAGTTGCAATCGAAGGTGAGATACACTTGCCATCAAGGGAGTACAATCGAGGTTGACAAGATTCATTACTGGGATGGAAGAGTGTCTTATGAGGTGACATTGAGGAGACAGGGTCTGTTTTTAAAGACTGAGGGGTGACTTCTTTGAAACTTACAAAATCCTGACAGGGTTTCACGGATGAATGAAGATGTTCCCGTTAGCTGGTGAGTCTAAAACCAATGAACACAAACTCAGGATAAGAGACTGAGATGAGAAGGAATTTCTTCACTTGGAGGGCTGTGGGAGCTCAATTATTGAGCATGCTCAAACAGAGATTAATAGATTTCTGGAGTACAATGATATAGTAGTATATGAAGATAGACTGGGAAAGTGGCGTTAAAGTAAACAATCAGGTATGATCTAGAATTATGGAGTCCCCACAGTGTGGAAGCAGACCATTCATTCCATCCTAATTCTCCTAAAAAAATCCTGCCCAGACCTACCCCATCCCTGGACATTATGGGCAATTTCTCTTGGCCAATCCAATTCATCTGCATATTCTTGGTCTGTGGGAGAAAACCAGAGCACCAGGAGGAAACCCACACAGACACGGGGGGAATGTGCAAACTCCACACAGGCAAGTGGAATTGATTTTAGGTCCCTGGCGCTGTGAGGCAGCAGTGCTAACCAGTGAGCCACCGTGCTGCCCTGAATGTTAGAAGTGGCTTGATGGGCTGAATGGCCTACTTCTGCCTCTATGTTCTTACATGTAAGATCCTGCCTAACGTTATTCTGAAAAAGATCAGGGGAGTTTTTTCCAGTGTCCCAACCAATGCTTGTCCCTCAATCAACATCACTAAAATAAAAATGATTATCTGATTGTTATGATATACGATTGTTTATGGGACCTTGCTGCACTCACATTGGTTCCTTGCTATTTATTAAAGTGAGAACTGAATTGTCTGATGGCAGGATCATCACTCAATCATGAATGAGCTTCATACATAGAACACTGCATCAACCAGTGTTCACCAGGTCTCAAACTTTCTGGTGGTAATTCAGAGTAAGAAACAGACACCTTCAACTCTCACCCTCATAACATAGTCTTCAAAACATAGAAAAAAAAACTTGTTAAATCATTTATTTATTTATTAATTTTAAGCTTTGTGCCTTTATGCTAAGTAATTACTTTTTTTTTGTTTATGGGATGTGGGTAGGTTTTCCTTTAATGGATGTTTTCTTCCGCACAGACCCTCAAGGTCTGTATATAGCAGGATTTCCAGAAACCATGCTGTGATTGGTGTTGGCACACCAATCATCACGCATAGAACATCACAGGAAACGCTGGAATGCTGTGGGCATCGCTGAATAGGCCCAGCATTTATTGCCCATCCCTATTTGCCCAGAGGCCACATTGCTATGGGTCTGGAGTCTCATATGGGCCAGACCAGATAGGAACAACAGATTTTGAGACATCATTGAACCAAATGGAGCTGTTTTTGTAACAATAATCAACAATGCGTTAGACAAGTTTTTTTTCATTCCATTTACTTTATTTCAAAGTTCACCATCTGTGACAGTGGGACTCAGACTCAGAGCCTCAGAACATTAGTCTGGGACTCTAGATTATCACTGTAGTGACATTACCACAACATCACTATCTCCTCCCCATGCTGATCACCAATCTGCTGTCAATGGGAAAATGTTCCTGTTTTCACCTGTGCATTTTTCTCTGTACACTGTACAGGTCCTTGGAACATCTACATGTATAGGACAGGTGCAATATATACTTGAATAACTCTACAAGGCAGCACTACTGGCTAACCCCAACAATATACAGCTATCATGTATATCTGACTAAATTAATTCTCTCTGAGCAATTTATCCTATGTGGTTATTTGGTGCATCTGATTGTTAACTTAATAGCTTTAAGTTGATAGCAATCTCAGTTAGAATCTGTTGATCACTTCCTTCCCAGTAGCAATGGAAGTGTGAGTATTCATTCCACCATGACTCACAAAACCAGATCTTCCATCTAATCCACCTGATGATGTAGGAACAAGCCAATTACTGATGTTTCTACTTTTAATGAAGGTACCTGTAGTATAATGGAATATGCAAATGACAATGATACCTACTGTTGCTGCTCTCGCATCATCAGTGTAGATGGGAGGCAGCCAGCAGTCTGAAGCATTTCTTTGGAGAGGTCTGTTCAGTAACGTGTAGTGCATAATTGTAAATATCACTTGCTATAGTACTCACAGAATGGAAGAGGATAGGGAGACAAGTGACATCTGGGTTAGTTAGCACGTATCATCAAATCAATATAACTGTGATCATGGTATTTGTTATGGTCATGACCAGCTGAACCATTGGAGGTGCTTTGGATAGATTCATCAGCACCAAATCCTTTTTGTTGATATTAATCTAAATTACACATATGAAGTGGGGAAGGATGTCCACTCAAACCTTTCACCAAAAGGCAGACTCCATCCTATTAAGTGAATGGGTTTACGACACAGTACTTAACAACTAGTTGCATTACATCTGGTTTACAGGCTAATTTCTTGTGTGACATCAGGATAGACTCAGGTAGATATTTGTGTTAGTTACAGGGACTGAGCACTAGAACAACTGAACACTGGTAACAAACAGTAGGAGCTGAAAATGTGTTGCTAGAAAAGCGCAGCAGGTCAGGCAGCATCCAAGGAGCAGGAGAATCGACGTTTCAGGCATGAGCCCTTCTTCAGGAATGAGGAAAGTGCGTCCAGCAGGCTAAGGTAAAAGGTAGGGAGGAGGGACTTGGGGGAGGGGTGTTGGAAATGCGATAGGTGGAAGGACATCAAGGTGAGGGTGATAGGCCGGAGTGGGGTGGGGGCAGAGAGGCCAGGAAGAAGATTGCAGGTTAGGAAGGCGGTGCTGAGTTCGAGGGATTTGACTGAGACAAGGTAGGGGGAGGGGAAATGAGGAAACTGGAGAAATCTGAGTTCATCCCTTATGGTTGGAGGGTTCCTAGGCGGAAGATGAGGCGTTCTTCCTCCAACCGTCGTGTTGCTATGATCTGGTGATGGAGGAGTCCAAGGACCTGCATGTCCTTGGTGGAGTGGGAGGGGGAGTTGAAGTGTTGAGCCAAGGGGTGTTTGGGTTGGTTGGTCTGGGTGTCCCAGAGGTGTTCTCTGAAACATTTCGCAAGTAGGCGGCCTATCTCCCCACTATAGAGGAGGCCACATCGGGTGCAGCGGATGCAATAAATGATGTGTGTGGAGGTGCAGGTGAATTTGTGGCGGATATGGAAGGATCCCTTGGGGCCTTGGAGGGAAATAAGGGGGGAGGTGTGGGCGCAAGTTTTGCATTTCTTGCGGTTGCAGGGGAAGGTGCCGGGAGTGGAGGTTGGGTTGGTGGGGGGTGTGGACCTGACGAGGGAGTCACGGAGGGAGTGGTCTTTTTGGAACGCTGATAGGGGAGGGGAGGGAAATATATCCCTGATGGTGGGGTCTGTTTGGAGGTGGCGGAAATGACGGCGGATGATACGCTGTATATGGAGGTTGGTGGGGTGGTAGGTGAGGACCAGTGGGGTTCTGTCCTGGTGGCAGTTGGAGGGGCGGGCCTCAAGGGCGGAGGAGCGGGAAGTGGAGGAGATGCGGTGGAGAGCATCTTCAATCACGTCTGGGGGGAAATTGCGGTCTTTGAAGAAGGAGGCCATCTGGGTTGTACGGTATTGGAACTGGTCCTCCTGGGAGCAGATGCGGTGGAGACGAAGGAATTGGGAATATGGGATGGCGTTTTTATGGGGCAGGGTGGGAGGAGGTGTAGTCTAGGTAGCTGTGGGAGTCGGTCGGTTTATAGTAAATGTCCGTGTTGATTTGGTCGCCCGAAATAGAAATGGAAAGGTCTAGGAAGGAGAGGGAGGAGTCTGAGACTGTCCAGGTGAATTTGAGGTCGGGGTGGAAGGTGTTGGTAAAGTTCCCATCCACCGCCTCCAACCTCATAATCCCACAACCCTGCACCGTCCGTTTCTACCTCCTGCCCAAAATCCACAAACCTGACTGCCCGGGCCGACCCATTGTCTCAGCCTGGTCCTGCCCCACCGAACTCATCTCTGCATACCTCGACACGGTCCTGTCCCCTTTAGTTCAAGAACTCCCCACCTACTCTCGGGACACCACCCACGCCCTCCACCTCCTCCATGATTTTTGCTTCCCCGGTCCCCAGCACCTTATCTTCACCATGGACATCCAGTCCCTGTACACCTCCATCCCCCATCACGAAGGACTCAAAGCCCTCCGCTTCTTCCTTTCCTGCCGTACCAACCAGTACCCTTCCACTGACACCCTCCTTCGACTGACTGAACTGGTCCTCACTCTGAACAACTTCTCTTTCCAATCCTCCCACTTCCTCCAAACCAAAGGAGTAGCCATGGGCACCCGCATGGGCCCCAGCTATGCCTGCCTCTTCGTCGGATATGTGGAACAGTCCATCTTCCACAGCTACACTGGCACCACCCCCCACCTTTTCCTCCGCTACTTCGATGACTGTATTGGCGCTGCCTCGTGTTCCCACGAGGAGGTTGAACAGTTCATCCACTTTACCAACACCTTCCACCACGACCTCAAATTCACCTGGACTATCTCAGACTCCTCCCTCCCCTTCCTAGACCTTTCCATTTCTATCTCGGGCGACCGAATCAACACGGACATTTACTATAAACATTTCTCCCCCAAGTCCCTCCTCCCTACCTTTTACCTTAGCCTGCTGGACACACTTTCCTCATTCCTGAAGAATGGCTCATGCCCAAAACGTCGATTCTCCTGCTCCTTGGATGCTGCCTGACCTGCTGCGCTTTTCCAGCAACACATTTTCAGCTCTGATCTCCAGCATCTGCAGTCCTCACTTTCTCCTCTAACAAACAGTAGGAGCAAATTACTACAGATGCAACAGCATTGGTGGTTTTCAGTATTGGTAACAAACACACAGTTTAGCTCTGTAGGAGCAATCCTTTATATTCTGATGGGTGGAGCTTATCTTTTAGATTAGATTCCCTACAGTGTCGAACAGGCCCTTCAGCCCAACCAGTCCACACCGACCCTCCGAAGAGTAACCCACCCAAACCCATTTCCTTCTGGGTAATGCACCTAAAACTATGGGCAATTTAGCATGGCCAATTCACCTGACCTGCACATCTTTGGACTATGGAGCACCTGGAGGAAACCCACATAGACACGGGGAGAATGTGCAAACGCCACAGACAGTCACCCAAGGCTGGAATCGAACCTGGGACCCTACTGCTGTGTGGCAGCAGTGCTAACCACTGAACCACCATGGCATCCCTTTTATTGCAAGTTAACCCTTCAGGTACGAACTTCTTCAAACGACATGCATATGTAGATGCACACAGCTCAGAGGTACTAAGAAAATATATTGTACAATACTAAGAGCAGTGTTACCCTAAAGCGTGTGGAAGCAGTATGATTTACTGGTGGAAATGATAAAAACCCACATATCAGTCCAAGGACAAAGCATTAGCATCCTGTTTAGCATGTGGAACGTTCAAATACTATTTCCGATTTAAATGAAGTCCTGAAAGATATATTTTGACAATTGTACATCTTCATTTTAGCTGTAATTGCTCCTGTTTTGACCCGATTATATCACACTTCAGCCTCAACACCAAACAGGCAACTGAGATCCAAGGCCCCTGTAAGACACGTTTTCTGAGGATAAATGCTCCTGGAGCGTGGAGTGAGCTTTGTCAGCCTGACAGGTTACAGGGAGCAGAATTGTACACCCCGCACTGAGTGTCACTGAGATTCAGGCCCTGCTATTTTGACAGATAATTAATTTCGCTGCTCGAACTGATCAGAGATAGGTTCCAAATTAACAAGGGGAAATTGCACAGGCTGATGGATAGTTCAGCCTTAATTATAAATCATGACCTCATTGCAAAAGAACAATACTCTTGTACATTGTTCAATCCAAAACAGCCTGATAATATGACACACACATAATTTTCCACTTGAGTATATGGAGCAGTAATGCAACACAGCTCAGACAAACAGCTCATGGTTTGTTTCCGTAAACAGTTCATAATGGCATGAGCATCGGCAAAGGATCACTACGAGCTGGACTGTACTGCCCTGAGACATGGTGAAGGTACAGAAAATCAGATATTGTTTCAATGCTGCTGTTAAAGAACTGGTAGAAATGCAGATCGAGGAAATGTGGTTCCAGTGTTGTATTTTGTGTTTCAGCTGCTTTGCAACACTTATTTCTCACTTATTTTGTAAATCTTTTAAAAAGTAGACCAATGACCCGGTTTCTGTGTCACAGTCACAATGTGATACCCTCCTGTACCCAAGATTACAGAAAAACATAAGAAATAGGAGCAGGTGTAGGCCATTTGGCCCATCATGCCTGCTCCACCATCCAATAAGATCACGGCTGATCTTTCCATGGACCCGACTCCACTTACCCATCTGCTCACCCTAACCCTTTACAGTTCAAAGATATGTCTTTGCCTTTTAAATAATCAACAAGGTCACCTCAATTGCTTCACTGGGCAGGGAATTCTACCGATACATAACTCTTTGGGTGAAGAGGTTCCTCCTCAACTCAGTCCTAAACCTGTTCCCCCTTAATTTGAGGCTATACCCCCTAGTACTTGTTTCATCCGCAGTGGAAACAAGCTCCTTTCTTCTATCTTGCCTATTCCCTTCATAATTTTGTACATTTCCATATGATCCCCCCTTACTCTTCTAAATTCCAATGAGTGTAGTCAGTCTATTCAATCTTTCCTCATAAGTCAACCCTTTCAATTCCAGAATCAACCTGGTGAACCTCCCTTGCACCCCCTCCATGCTAGAACATCCTTTGTCAGGTAAGGAGACCAATACTGTACACAGTACTCCAGGTGCGGCCTCACCAACATCCTATACAGCTGCAGCATAACCTCCCTGTTTTTGAACTCCATCCCTACAGCAATGAAGGACACTGTTCCATTTGTCTTCTTAATTACCCGCTGCACCTGCAAACTAACTTTTTGTGATTTGTGCAATTTTTTACTATTTAAATAACAGTCCATTTTGCTGTCATTCTTAGCAAAATGGATGACATCACATTTACCAACATTGTATTCCTATTCAACTCCATTTTCCTAAATCCAATAAGTCCTGTCATTGTCTTTGCCTGGTCTTGTTCAGGGACTCTATCAAATCCTAGCTTACCATATATAACATGGCAACTGTGCTTAATGCAGCAAATAGACAGTTTTCCAATGGTACAGAATGTCTGAAAAAGAATTATTCTCGTTCCTTGCCTGTCTTTTCCGAGTGATGTAGGTGACCACAGATTAACATAGCCACTATGTCCACAGAAAGTGTGAAATCCTGCAGTGATAGACATGTTTTCCTTTCACATGCTGCAGTATCTAACTACTGCAAGGAGAAACCAACGGAGCACATTTTCACCATTATCAGGAGCTTGAACAGAATGACTTGTCAAGGGGAAACAACAGTCATTGGTATAGTAAGACACAAAAAGATCTGGAGCGTCTCACATGATTCTGGACATGAAAGCTGCAATTAAAAGAGAAAAAAAGAATATTCCATTTCTTTGAATTGTCCTCACCTTATTGTAGACACGATATTAGAAAATTAAATCAGCCAAATAAAGTGTCACATCTATTTAAGCAAGTAACAGTCGCATTCCTTCAAAGGCAATTGGTTCTAATCTCATGATAATATTTCAATGCAAGTCAATCTGAAGATAGAATTCACATCATCTTTCCTCCTCTTTGCTATCTGATTGTCCTCTATTTCTGCACAATAACATATATCAACATTTGGCTTTTGAAATTCAGACTGAACATTTCTCAGGCAGAGGTGTGAAGTGTTCACATCACTATAACCTTTTTCATGAAGCTGTAGATGCTTGTGGAATACCTATAAGTTAGAGTTGCACTGTCATTCATAAATAAACAATATCCCATTATCCTGCGCTGATTTTTTTTATTGTTAGAAAAGCTCTGCAGAACTTCCAAGGTCTTTACTTCACAAACCTTTCTGAGCTTGTTCAAACTCCTGTGCAACATAAGGATGTTTATTTAACAAGAAAACGAAATAGAGTTGTGGATCATTGATGTTTCAGGTCTCTGGAGTAATGGATTGTAGAAAAACCATAATCTTTATTACCTCAGCATCTGAATTTAACCACTCAACTCCTAACCCTCTATAAACCCGATCTAAGCTCAGGATGACTTACATGTAGTGAAGGTGAGGATTTTTGGCAAAAGCTCGTGGAGCGATCGACCGAAGTCCTGAATTTATGATTGTCCTGGAAATGAGAACAAATGTAGAAGGTTACAAACTCTGTGTACTCCCAAGTCTGATTTATCACATACCCAATCAGATGAGTGGATTAGATAAACCTTCTATTCCTGATCATTTTTATTCTGTGCAAATTAAACATCGACAGGAACAGGCAGACATCCAAAATAAAAATCTCAACATTTATTAAAAAGGAAAGTACATTTTGCTAAATTCAGATCGAAAAGATGATTAGATTCTATGTTCAGCTTTTCTCCTGATGCATTACACTGACTGGCATCTTCGATTAATATTAGTACACATTGCACATTGTAACACACAGCTGAAATGAGCCATCAAGCAGGAACTGGGGAACCAGGGAAGTGAGGCCATAACTGAATGAGACCATATTGTCTTCTGGTGCATCTCATAATGCAATGGGCATACTGATAATCTAATGTTCTCTATGTTCACTCTAGGCAGTATTTTACAGAAAAAGGCTAGCTTGGACAAACATTTGTCCTTTTTAATAATATTTCAGTATCCACGGATGGGGGGTGATTACAGATTTAAAGCAACATTAAAATTAAATATGCTTTAACTGTTTTCCAGTCATGGATTTTAGGGTTGTATCATTACTAGCTCACTGAAAAGGACTGTCACCCTCCATACCTTAACAGGTAGTTGAGCTAATTTATTACAATCAGCTTGTAAACCATCCAGCAAGTAAATAAGTAATTTATAAACAAACTCTCACTTCAAATTTTACCATAAGACCATAAGGCAGAGTAAGACAAGTAGACCATTCAACCCAATGAGTCAGTTCTGCCACTCAATGAGATCACACAGCTGATCTGATAATCCTCACCTCCTCTTTCCTGCCTCTTTCCCATAATCCTCGATTCCCTTACTGATGAAAAATGTATCTCAGCCTTGAACATACTTAACAACCAAGCCTCAACAGCATTCCGAGATAAGAGCACCACAGATTTAGTACCCTCTCAGAGAAGATATTCCTCCTCACCTTTGTTTTAAATAGGTGATCCCAGGAGGAAGCGATTCTGCCTTCTCTTCTTAGACTATCCCATAAAGGGAAACAACCTCCCTGCATTTACTCTGTCGAGTACCTAAGAATCATATATAGTTTGATAAGGTTACCTCTCAATCTTCGAAACTCCAATTAATACAGGCCCAATCTACTCAACCACTCCTCATAAGACAGTCCCTCTACATCCACTAGCAGTAGAGTGGAGTCCTTCTCTGGACTGCCTCCCATGCCAGTATACCTTTCTTTAGATACACAGATCAGAACTGTTCACACTGTTAGCAACAGTGTAATAAATGCAATTTAACTGATAATAAACTTATTATGATCCTCCCTCGAAACACTTCTCAGGTCCACTTCTGGCTTTTCCGATCTAACTTTATATGGTCAGCAAGCTTGGACATACTACCTTCGATCTCTCACTGAAGTCACAAGATAAAGATAAAAGGACGGTGAGATTCAGGTTTTCTGCTTTGTGCCTAGTTGGTCCCCAGTTGCTCACCACATGGGAATTTCAGATCTAGGGGAGAAGCCAAATCATTGGGCTGACTGGATTGTCAAAACAAAGCAGCATTCAGTAGCAGAGATCTGACTAAAATCTTCTACTCCCGAAAATAAACCCTACGTTTGAAATGCATTGAAAGATGTTTTATTGATTTGCCAGAGAATTCGAGCAGGTCCTTTTCTTCCCTCAAGGCTTACTTATGAACTGAACACAAAAGAAGTGCGCAAGGACCAAATAGTCCTTCAAAGAGGTAGCATGGATCCAATAGGCTAAATGTCATCCTTCTGTACAATATGATTTAATGATTCTAATATGCGTGATGAAACCAAAGCCTCACAAAAATCACAGAATCCCTACAGTGCAGAGAAAGGAAACCCACACAGACACAGGGAAAATGTGCAAACTTCACACAGTCAGTCACCCAAGGTGGGAATTGAACCCAAGTCCCCGATGCAGCAGTGCTAACGACAATGCCACTATGCTACTCCAACTGCATTAATCCTCTCACCCTCCTTTTATCTTTATATTGATGACTTCAGTGAGAGATCAAATGTAATATGTCCAAGCTCGCTGACCATATGAAGTTAGATCGGAAAAACAGGCTGGAGGGAGGATGCTTCAGAATAGCAAATCAATTTAAGCAAGTGAGCAGGAACTTGGCAGGTGGAATATAATGTGGTGAAATCAAAGTTACTCATTTCTTTTGGGAAGAATAGGACAACAGAATACTTTTTAAATGGTGAAAGACTGGGAGATATTTGCATTCAAATGGCTTTCTGGGTGCCCTTACATATAAATAAAACAAAATCAGGTACAGCCAACAATTACAAAGACAGATGGTATGATAGTACAATTAAATATTGCTGGAAATCCAGAGATAAAAAACAAAAGCACTGAGTACCTTCAGCAGGTCAGGCAACATCCATTACAGTGTAGGAGTCTAGATTTCAAGCTATTGACTCTGCTACCAGTAAGCAGCGTAGAGTCAGAATTATACAGCACAGAATCAGACCCTTTGGACCAATATGTCCATGACGGCCAGGCATCCCAATCTGACCTAGTCCCATTTAGTCATATAAATATACAGCATGGAAACAGACTCTTCAGTTCAACTCAACCATGTCAACAAGATATCCCAAATTAATCTAGTCCCATCTGCCAGCATTTATCCCATAGCCCTCTAAATCCTTTCTATTCGGATACCCATCCAGATGCCTTTTAAATGTTACAACTTCACCTGTTTCCATCACTTCCTCTGGCAGCTCATTCCATACATGCACCACCCTCTGTGTGAAAATGTTACTCTTCAGGTCTTTTTTAAATCTTACCCCTCTCACCTCAAACCTATGCTCTCTAGTTTGGACTCCCTACTCCTGGGAAAAAGACCACGCCTATTCACCGTATCTAAGCCCCACTTGATTTTATAAACCTCTATAAGGTTTCATCTTAGCCTCTGACCACTCCAGAGAAAAAAACCACAACCCAATCAGGCTCTTCTGATAGCTTAACTTCTCCAACCCAGGCAGGATCCTTGTAAATATTTCCTGAATCCTTTCAAGTTTAACAACATCTTTCCTGTAGCAGGAAGACCAGAATTGAACACAGTATGTTAAAAGTGGCCTCACAAGTGTTCTGTACTGCCACAACATGACATCTCAACTCCTGTACTCAATGCATTGACTTTCGAACTATAATAGGCCTCAGCAACCAGTGTCAACTGTGTTCAACCTGTGGTAGGCCTTTACTCAGCAACGGTGTTGATATGTGACCCCTGGTTCAGGACTTCCCAAAAAATGGCTAACATCCTCCCTGCATCTAGGTCCATCCATCCATTAGAATTTTCTATGTTTAAATCAAATCCCCTTTCATCCTTCTGAACTCAAGTGAATACAGTCCCATTGAACTAATCTCTCCTCATAGGACAGCCCTGCCAATCCTAGTATTAGCCTAGTGAACCTTCACTGCTCTCAGTCTATTGCAGTATGACCTCTAATAAGTCGGGAGACTAAAACTGAACATAATACTCCAGGTGTAGTCCCACCAAGGTGCTGGATAAGAAGACATCCTTACTTCTGAATTCAAATCCTCTGACAATAAAGACCAATTTGCCTTTCTAATTGCTCGCTGCACCTGCCTGTTTTCTTTCATTGACTTTAATAATTCTAAGAAATGTGATGAAACCAGAGCCTCACAAAAATCATAGAATCCCGACAGTGCAGTGAAAGGAAACCCACGCAGACACAGGGAGAATGTGCAAACTCCACACAGTCAGTCACCCTCATTAAAGGGTACGGAAACAGCCACATACTTTTGTACCTCTGCATTTCTCAACATATCACCATTTAACTAATATTGAAGTGTATAACCTCACATTTATCCATGTTGTGCTGCATAATGCATTTAAAACCAACTAGGGAAACCTTGGCAAAAAATATAAATGCATAAATGTAAGGACCCAGATAGATGACCACATTATGTTGTCAATTAAATTATAGTTATCTCATTGCTTGGTTATATTGTCCGTATCACACTGAGTTGCTGGCGACATGCAATGTCTCACACCATTCTTGTGATCACAATGAATGAGTTTGTTGGCCAATGGTAAAGGAAGGAATCACTTGGAACCTAACCTTAAAGAAAGCTGCATTGAGTATCTACCAGTCTTTTTGACATAGAGTCATAGAGATGTACAGCATGGAAACAGACTCTTCGGTCCAACCTGTCCATGTAGACCAGATATCCCAACCCAATCTAGTCCCGCCTGCCAGCACCCAGCCCATATCCCTCCAAACCCTTTATATTCATATACCCATCCAAATACCTCTTAAATGTTGCAATTGTACCAGCCTCCATCCCTTCCTCTGGCAGCTCATTCCATACACGGCCCACCCTCTGTGTGAAAACGTTGTCCCTTAGCTCTCTTTTATATCTTTCCCCTCTCACCCTAAACCTATGCCCTCTAGTTCTGGACTCCCCCACCCCAGGGAAAAGACTTTGTCTATTTATCCTATCCATTCTCCTCATAATTTTGTAAACCTCTATAAGGTCACACCTCAGCCTCTGACGCTCAAGGGAAAATAACCCCAGCCTGTTCATCCTCTCCCTATAGCTCAAATCCTCCAACCCTAGCAACATTCTTGTAAGTCTTTTCTGAACCCTTTCAAGTTTCACAACATCTTTCCAATAGGAAGGAGACCAGAATTGCATGTAATATTCTGACAGTGGCCTAACCAATGTCCTGTACAGCCGCAACATGACCTCCCAACTCCTGTACTCAATATTTTGACCAATAAAAACGGTGGCGCAGTGGTTAGCACTGCTGCCTCACAGCGCCAGAGACCCGGGTTCAATTCCCGCCTCAGGCGACTGACTGTGTGGAGTTTGCACATTCTCCCCGTGTCTGCGTGGGTTTCCTCTGGGTGCTCCGGTTTCCTCCCACAGTCCAAAGATGTGCAAGTCAGGTGAATTGGCCATGATAAATTGCCCGTAGTGTTCGGTTAGGGGTATGGGTGGGTTGCGCTTCGGCGGGGCGGTGTGGACTTGTTGGGCTGAAGGGCCTGTTTCCACGCTGTAAGTAATCTAATCTAATCTAATCTAAAGAAAAGCATACCAAACACCTTCTTCACTATCCTATCTACCAGTGACTCCACTTTCAAGGAGCTATGAACCTGCACTCCAAGGTCTCTTTGTTCAGCAACACTCCCTAGGACCTTACCATTAAGTGTATAAGTCCTGCTAAGATTTGCTTTCCCAAAATGCAGCACCTCGCTTTATCTAAAATAAATTCCATCTGCCACCTCTCAGCCCATTGGCCCACCTAGTCAAGATCCTGTTGTAATCTGAGGTAACCCTCTTCACTGTCCACTACACCTCCAATTTTGGTGTCATCTGCAAACTTACTAACTGTACCGCATCCAAATCATTTATGTAAATCACAAAAAGTAGAGGATCCAGCACCGATCCTTGTGGTACTCCACTGGTCACAGGCCTCCAGTCTGAAAAACAACCCTCCACCACCACCCTCTGTCTTCTACCTTTGAGCCAGTTCTGTATCCAAATGGCTAGTTCTCCATGTATTCCATGAGATCGAACCTTGCTAGTCAGTCTCCCCTGGGGAACCTTGTCGAACACCTTACTAAAGTCCATATAGATCACATCTACCACTCTGCCCTCATCAATCCTCTTTGTTACTTCTTCAAAAAACTCAATCAAGTTTGTGAGACACGATTCCCCACGCACAAAGCCATGTTGACTATCCCGAATCAGTTCTTGCCTTTCCAAATACATGTACATCCTGTCCCTCAGGATTCCCTCCAACAACTTGCCCACCACTGAGGTCAGGCTCATCGGTCTAGAGTTCCCTGGCTTGTCTTTACTGCCCTTCTTAAACAGTGGCACCACGTTTGTCAACCTCCAGTCTTCCGGCACCTCACCTGTGACTATCGATGATACAAATATCTCAGAAAGAGGCCCAGCAATCACTTCATTAGCTTCCCACAGAGTTCTTGGGTACACCTGATCAGGTCCTGGGGATTTATCCACCTTTACCCATTTCAAGACATCCAGCACTTCCTCCTCTGTAATCTGGACATTTTTCCATATCCTTTTCCACAGTAAATACTGATGCAAAATATTCATTTCGTATCTCTCTCATTTTCTGCGGCACCACACAAAGGCAGCCTTGCTGATCTTTGAGGGGCCTTATTCTCTCCCTAGTTACCCTTTTGTCCTCAATATATTTGTTGAAAAGCCCTTTGGATTCTCCTTAATTCTATTTGCCAAATCTATCTTATGTCCCCTTTTTGCCCTCCAGATTTCCCTCTTAAATATACTCCTACTTCCTTTTTACTCTTCTAAGGATTCACTCGATCTATCCTCTCTATACCTTACATATGCTTCCTTCTTTTTCTTAACCAAACCCTCAATTTCTTTAGTCATCCAGCGTTCCCTATACCTACCAGCCTTTCCTTTCATCCTAACAGGAATATACTTTTTCTGGATTCTTGTTATCTCATTTCTGAAGGCTTCCCATTTTCCAGCCGTCCCTTTACCTGCGAACCTCTGCCCCCAATCAGCTTTCAAAAGTTCTTGCCTAATACCATTAAAATTGGTCTTTGTCCAATTTATATGATGAGCATTCCTAGCAAACTGCAGTGAAATCAGTTTGCTACCCAAATAGTCAATCATACAAAAGAATTCTCACAGACAGCCAATCCAGAAATGAAACGCATTAATAATAAGTTTTTTACAGTTTTCTTTACAGCCGCAACATACAAAAAAGCCTTTTTACAAATTAAAATGTTATCATTAATCTTAATGAAAGCATTGAACAATATGCCACAATTACAAGTATTATCTTTTCAAGACCACATTGTTGCTCTGCATTATTCTCGCTCAGGTCACCATTAGAACCCCAATCATTAAACAAGCCTGAACCTTTCTGTGGTTTCTAACAGCAAAGTGACAGCAGAAAATGGATGAACTTGCTGAATCAATTGTCTTCACTGATTAGGGGGGGATATCCGCAGTGTAGCCTCTGATGAACCAGTGGATTGACAGAATGAAATTTCCATGGTAAACCAACTATGTGCTAATCCCAAAGCTCTGGTCACTTTCAGAGCTGTAAGGATGAGGAGCATCAACAGCAAAATGCCAAGACTCCTGAAAATTTGAGACTGTGGCATCACAGAACTTTGTGAGTTATGTTATGGAATTTGACACGTCGGTTTTCAGAACCTGGCTTCAAACTTAAAATTACAAGCAGAAGATTCAAACTGAAGCTAGTTTGTTCCCTTGGACTGAGTCGGCACAGCATTAGAATTCATCATAAGTTTTAAAGACAGGAGCTCCTAGATTCAGCATCCAGTCGCATTAACTTGAACTAATCTTGAAGAAAGCAGAGAGCTGTAACATTGATTTAAAACTTTCTCGCTGCTTAACACTGAACATCGATTGAACAATGCAATCTTTTGACAAAACATTTCAGTTTATTTGATTTACTTACAGATTCTGGAGTCCAATGTAAGGCTCCATATCAAAAGCGTTCAATGTTTGGAGACTCTTCTGGTTCTCAATGTGTCTGTAAAACAGCCAATTATCAAAGAGATTAGAATGGTTCCTGTCTCAGTTTATAATTTTATAAGACAATCCCTAAACGTTTAGGCATGCATCGTGAAACGGGACTACACCTTAACCTCGACAGGAATGTGTAGGTGATTCTTAGCACAAACTCAGTGGTACCAGTTTCCCAGAAGTAGCTCCACTCTGTGGCGCTTTGTGGGGAAGTGGTGCAAAGAGACGTCTAAACTCCACCGACAGAAAGCCTGATGAGTTTTGACTTGCTGTCAATTTTCATCAAACCGATAAATGAACCTGAATGTTGCCATCCGCCAACTCTCACTTGCACCACTTCACTGATGTGTTGCCTCAGTGCAGTTCCCCGCATTTATTCAATTCACACGGCTCAGTGTTTGAAAGACTGGCTCGCCATCAGTCTGGTGAGACAACCTGAAGTGTGGACTCTTGAGTCTGATTGCACTGCTAGCCTTCAACAGGGGATTGAGGAGCCAACAGCAATTAAATGCCTTCCGATAGCTGAGGGAGTCACAATGGAGAGCTGCTGTCTCTTCGATGGTCTTGAGTCTCCCAGACTCGACACAGCATTCCATTTGGGGAAACTTAATATTTTCTGCAAAGATATTTCTTGATGAGACCCAATAAAAATAGTGCTGATTTTTCCTTGAGTTTTGCGCCCTGCAAGGTCGCTTGAAAGGAGCAAATGGAGGAATTTTGATGCAAGTGGCTAATGTTATGCCTCTTCCTAAAATCCCAGAATTCTGCATCACACCACCATTACTATCACTGACCCTAAGAGCAGGAAAATCAATAGGAATCGTGATTTTCCTGCATTTAAGTCCATTTGCACAATTTGAAAACTTTGACTTGTAATTAATATTCTCACTGATCTGATTTATTGCTCCAAGTTCAGTACAGGAAACAAACTACCAAAGATCCAATTGGTCCAAGGGGAAAGACTCAACCAGCCCATCAGAAGACCTTCAGTCACTATCGCCATGGACAGCACAAGATTTCTTGGCAAACAAATGATTTCTTTATCAGAAATCAATTAGCATCTGATGAATAGTGGAGTCCTGCAGTCATCATGTTCCATCTCTCCACAGTCATGTAAAGATTCTGAATGTGCAAGCTGAATGCATTCATGGTAACCAGTGCTGGTAAATGTCAACACTGGTCATTTTATCAATTATCCTTTAAATGCACAGAATTCGCCTCAACTGGTTGATTAATGAGTTGACAACACTGTTTTAATACACAATGTAAAATCCATACCATGTAGCGACTGAATCAATTTGTAGTTGTCAGCAGTGCAGGAAAAATAACATTTAGTTCAAATCGGATTCATCGAATGATTTCTTCCTTACAATTATCCCAACAGTCAGACACAAGAAGATATTACAAGAAGAAGCCTATCCAACATTTCTTTCGAGATCTATAGTTCTCTTCGTGGCACAGAAGAACCTGATTGCGGGAATCAAGTGATCAAAGATATTTCTTGATGACTGACAGAACATTTATCCATGACCAGTCACGGGTTCAAACAATTTACAGCTGCAATAAATTCCATGCCTACAAATGGTTTAATCAATAATTTAATAACAAAGGGAAGAAAAGATTGGTGCGAAACATCCCTGCATTCTGCTGCAAGGTTTATGAACACTTCAGAAGATTAAAGAACCAACCCATTAACTCAGACAATCAAGAGTGAGTAAGAATGAGATTTCATTGTGCTAATTCACTTCAGGGATGCATCAATATTTAATATCCTGCTGAAGAGTCATACACCTGAAATTTTGTCCTCCCTCTCACTGTGGATGCTGTCTGATCTGCCGAGCATTTCCCACCACATTGTGTTTTCATTTCATTTCAGATCCCCAGCATTTTGGTTTCATTTCAATGTTTAATTACAGGGACAGAAATCCAGAACTGCCAACTTCATGTTCACCTGAGCTGGCAGGACTTGGTTAAAATGATCACCGACTTAAACGGTAAGTTTTTATAGGCCCAGCAATTCCCATGGTGACCGGTGTAAGGACCTCTGGCTGGACATGCCTTGGAGGTTTCATCCTCCTGTTTTCAATGTCAAACCCAATCAAACACTTAGTTCCCTTTTTTTTTTACAAATGAAGAAAGCATTCAAAGGTTATATTAATGCCTTTAAGAATTTTCTTTCCAGTGTCCAGGAGTTTCACCTTTAGTTTGCAGGCATTCCAAGATATTCCAGGAGGCTCGATGACTCTATAACAGCAGTCACAATATAGACCAGTGGGTTTGTCATTTATGACCCACTAACAAGCCTGGCGCCAGGGTGAGCAACTGTTAGGAAATAAAGTAGAGGACAATTTGCAATGCAAGCTCGAGCAACAACACCTCATTTTCCACTTAAGCAATCCACAGCCTCGAAGTCTCAATATTAAATTCAGTGGCTTCAGAAGCTGACCATAACATGTCTGTTCTCCACTTTTCATATGTTCTCTCCCCCAGCCCTCTCCCAAAGCCATGTCATGTTTGAGTCATGGTCACTTTGCGCTTCATTGAGAGGACCAATTCTTTCCCTTTCACACCTTTTCACATTTCTTTGTTCTCTTTGCCGATTATCAACAAGCCCTTTGTCTTTTACACTCAGCCTATCTGCCATCTGACCTCCTGCTCCTTCTCTGCCTCAGTCAAAAGTATAAAAAAGGATCTATTTTTCAACATCTTTCAGTTCTAAAGAAAAGTCATACCGGACTCAAAATGTTAATTCTGTTTGTCTCTCCACAGCTGCTTAATTTATTAATTCATACGATGAGGGTATCACTAGCTAGGCCAGCATTTATTGCCCCCCGAGTAATTAAGGGCCAACCACATTACTAGAGTCACATCTACACTAGACCAGGTAAAGATGGCAGTTTCCAACCCGAAAGGACATTAGGGAACCAGATGGGGTTTTCCCAGCAATCATCATCATTAGAATTTTAAATTTTGTTTTTTGTTCAAAGTTGAATTCAAATTCCACCACTTGCCACGGTAGTATTTGAACCTAGGTTCCCCCAGGATATTACCTCGGTCTCTAGATAAACAGTTAAGAGTGTGGTGCTGGATAAGCACAGCAGGTCAGGCAGCATCCGAGGAGCAGGAGAATCAACAGTTCAGGCAAAAGCCCTTCATCAGGAATGAAGCCGTGAGCCAAGGGGGTGGAGAGGTAAATGGGAGGGTGGGGTGGGGCTGGGGGAAGGTAGCTGAGAATGCAATAGGTGGATGGAGGTGGGGGTGATGGTGATAGGTCAGAGAGGAGGGTGGAACAGATAGGTGGGAAGGAAGATGGACAGATAGGACAGGTCATAAGTTGGAAGGTTGGAACTGGGATAAGGTGCATGGAGGGAAAATGAGGAAACTGAAATCCAAGTTGATCCTGTGTGGTTGGAGGGTCCCAAGGCAGAAGATGAGGCGTTCTTATTCCAGGCATCAGATAGTTAGGGAGTAGCAATGGAGGAGGCCCAGGACTTGCATGTCCTTGGTGGAGTAGGAGTGGGAGTTGAAGTAATTTGGCCACAGGGTAGTGGGGTTGATTGGTGTGGTTGTCCCAGAGATGTTCTCTGAAGCACTCTGCGAGTAGGCATCCTGCCTCCCCAATGTAGAGGAGGCAGAATTGGTAGCAACAGACACAATAAATGTCATGTGTGGAAGTGCAGGTGAAACTCTGATGGACGTGGAAGACTCCTTTGGGGCCTTGGACGAAGGTGAGGGGGGAGGTCTGGGCCCAGGCTTTGCAGTTCCTGCAGTGGCAGGGGAAGGTGCCAGGATGGGAGGGTGGATGGGTGAGGGGCATGGACCTGACAAGGGAGTAACAGAGGGAACGGTCTTTATGGAAAGCAGATAGGGGTGGGGGGTGTGAAATATCCCTTGTGATGGGGTCCATTTGTAGGTGGCGGAAAAGGCGGAGAATGATGCAATATACACGGAGCCACCGTCCTCTCCAACCTATCACCATTAGCCCCACCTCCATCTACCTATCACACTCAGCTACGTTCCCCTCAGCCCCACCCCTCTCCCAAATATCTCTCCACTCCCTCGGCTCACAGACTCATTCTTAATGAAGGGCTTTTGCCCAAAACGTCAATTCTCCTGCTCCTCAAATGCTGCCTGACCTGCTGTGCTTTTCCAGCACCACACTCTCAACTCTAATCTCCATCATCTGCAGTCCTCATTTTCGCCTCTCTAGATAAACAGGGCAGCAAAATATCACTGGGCCATCACCTCCCATGCTAAGTTGCTCCAGTATTCTCTGTGCTTGGTAAAGGACTCTCCAACTGGGGTGAAGAGGAAGAGAAACAGGGTTGAGAGGTGAGGGAGGCTGACCATATTCTAACTCATTGAACGAAAGAACTTGTATGTCGTCTGTCGATCTCACAGTTGTATTTGATCACTGCCCCTGCTCCACCTGGTGGCTGATGGTGGGAGTGCAGAGCAATTACTACCCACTGAGGAGCCTCATTGCGGCACCATTTCCATGAGGGCAGTAACAGCCATGGGCTTGATATGCAAACCTGATTCTAGGTCGTCAGGTGGTGTGCTGTGGCTTTCCTTGTTCAATGGTGCCTGATTGAGAGACATAACATCAGAAGTTGGGAGGTTCTGCTGTGATCTCCATTTATATTGTTTTCTGCTGATCCCTCCCAGGCCTTTACCATAACATCCCTCCCTCACTATTTCGCTGCAACACTCATTGTCCTCCCGTCACTCATTTCTGAGCAGTGACAGAGGGGCAGAATGTACGTGTATTTGGAAAGGCAAGGACTGAGTAAGGATAGTCAACATGGCTTTGGGTGTGGGAAATCATGACTCACAAACTTGATTGAGTTTTTTGAAGAAGTAACAAAGAGGATTGCTTAGGGCAGAGTGTTGGATGTGATCCAGTTGGACTTCAGTGAGGCGTTCAACAAGGTTCCCCATGGGAGACTGATTAGCAAGGTTAGATCTCATGGAATACAGGGAGAACTAGCCATTTGGATACAGAACTGGCTCAAAGGTAGAAGACAGAGGGTGATGGTGGAGGGTTGTTTTTCAGCCTTGGAGGCCTGTGACCAGTGGGGTGCCACATGGATCGATGCTGGGCCCTCTACTTTTTGTCATTTATATGAATGCTTTGGATGTGCGCATAAAAGGTATAGTTAGTAAGTTTGCAGAATACACCAAAATTGGAGATGTAGTGGACAGTGAAGAAGGTTACCTCAGATTACAACGGGGTCTTGATCAGATGGGCCAATGAGCTGAGGAGTGGCGGATGGAGTTTAATTTAGATAAATGCAAGGCGCTGCATTTTGGGAAAGCAAATCAGAGCAGGACTTATACACTTAATGGTAATGTCCTGGGGAGTGTTTTTGAACAAAGAGACCTTGAAGTACAAGTTCATAGCTCCTTGAAAGTGGAGTCGCTGGTAGAGAGGATAGTGAAGAAGGCATTTGGTATACTTTCCTTTAATGGTCAGAGTATTGAGTACAGGAGTTGGGAGGTCATGTTGCGGCTGTACAGGACATTGGTTAGGCCACTTTTGGAATATTACATGCAATTCTGGTTTCCTTCCTATCTGAAAGTTGAAAGGGTTCAGAAAAGATTTACGAGGATGTTGCCAGGTTTGGAGGATTTGAACTATAGGGAGAGGCTCGACAGGCCTGTTTTCCCTGGAGCGTCGGAGGCTGAGGGGTGACCTTATCGAGGTTTACAAAATCATGAGGGGCATGGATAGGACAAATAGACAAAATCTCTTCCCTGGGGTGGGGGAGTCCAGAACTAGAGGGCATGGATTTAGGGTGAGAGGGAAAAGATCTAAAAGAGACCTAAGGGTCAACTCTTTCACGTAGAGGGTGCTACGTGTATGGAGTGAGCTGCCAGAGGATGTGGTGGAAGTTAGTACAATTGCAACATTTATTTGACATCTGGATGGGTATATGAATAGGAAGGGTTTGGAGGGATAAGGGCCGGATGCTCTCAGGTGGGACTAGATTGGATTGGGATATCTGGTCGGCATGGATGGGTTGGACTGAAGGGTCTGGTTCTGTGCTGTACATCTCTATGACTCTATGACAATCATCGACCTCAGGTGGATGAAGTCCTAGCAGCTTCCTCTGCACTCCCAATGGTGCTGTAACTCAAGAGATCAAGCAGCCTGCATACTTGATACAAGAAGAAGGCCCCTGCTGACCTGTCAAGTGCTTGGTTGAAACAGACTATTTCAAGCCTGTGATATGCAGGTTAGGTGGATTGGCCATGGTACTATCAAGGGATGTGCAGGCTAAGTGGGTTAGCCTTCTGAAATACAGGGTTATGGGTGTGTGATTGCAATGAGGTCAGTCAGGTGGACCTCATAGAATATGAGATCCCTGACTGGGGATGTTAGATTTGTTACGGTGTGGAAACAGGCCTTTTGGTCCTACAAGTCCACACCGAACCTCCGAAGAGTAACCCACGCAGGCCCATTCCCCTACATTCACTCCTGACTAATGTACCTCACACTATGGGCAATTTAGCATGGCCAATTCACCTAACCTGCACATCTTTGGATTGTGGGAGGAAACCGTAGCACCCGGAGGAAACCTACTCAGACACAGGGAGAATGTGCAAACTCCACACAGGCAGTTGCCCGAGGCAGGAATCGAACCCGTGTCCCTGGTGCTGTGAGGCAGCAGTGCTAACCACTGAACCACCGTGCCGCCCACGGTCCAATCAGGGATCCCTGGCTGACAGATATAAGCAGGAGTGTCGAAGGTTCTGTTTACTCTGAGAGCTGGCTCTGAGGGAGCTGGATCAGTGTCAAGGACTCTCCACGTGTAAATAAAGGGCGACTCGGTGAGTGGATACCGGCCTCTTTGGAGTTATTTCATTGGGGATAAGATGTCGGGGCTCGCTCTGGGTCATATGCTCTTCAGAGGGTCGGTGTAGACTCAACGGGCCGAAAGGCCTCTTTCCACACTGTAGGGATTCTATAATTCTGTGATTCTAAGCCCATTCAAAGGGAGATAGAAGACATCTTCCCAACCTCCAGATCTTGTATCAGTTTTGTGTGGGATCCTTCAAACCTGAAGTGATCTAGTACAAATTGAGAGAGCCACCTTTCTGGTCTAACTACAAGAGTCTTGTTGCATCAACAATACAACATTCATTGTATTACTGAGACTATTTACAGATTATGTGAACGTGACCTGTGTTACTGTATAGCCTGTGAGGAGGACACTAGTCCCAGTTCTGTCTCCTACAATCTCCTTCTTTACTCTAATCACAGCAGTGGTGCTTACTGCACTCAGTCGAGTTCAAATCTTTTCAGACCCATTGACAACAACCTGAAAAATACCACCAACGAAAGAGAATTTCCCAGTCTGTGAGTCTTCAACAAGGTACAGACCATGATAAGTATTGCTCACAGGGCACCTGACCTCCAGGTTTAACAGTGAAACTGTACTTCTGTCATCTGCAGCTTTAACAACTTTAACTTCCCAGAGTGGGGGATGTAACCCCAAGGTGTTGGTGCACTGAAACTGAAGGGTCCTGAGCTCAGTGATAGTGGTGGCTGAGAGATAGCTGTGTACCTGGGCTACTGGCCTGGGCTTCCTTAGCCATCCTACTCCATCCTCACAGTGGGGTCAGAGCAATTCATTACCTCAATAAGTGACCACAATGCAAAAAGGTTTGAGAATCACTGACTTGGAGGCATTTCAACAAAGTGTGTTTTGGCTTCTTTCTGCGACAGCAATATTTTGTCGGGAAGCTTTCTCACTTTTACAAATTCGCTCAAAGGAACAAGACGGCAAATGCTGTTACTCCTAATTAGACAAAAATTCAAAAGGAATGGTATAAGTTAATCCCAGACTTCTTCATCAAAGAAAGATGAGTTCTCCTAAGTGCCCAACAGTAAAGTGTAAGAAAGTCAGCAAAAAACCCCTCCTCCAACTCCGAATATCCTACTCCCCCCACCCAATATAAAGGTTTAGGGAAGTTGACACAATCCTTGCTGATGTCGTGTTTGCGTTTTTGTTTCAGGCAATGTAAGAGCAATGAGTACAATTTTATCCTCCCTCCTGGAATTTAGCGCATTACATTTTAAAAATGAGATTGTTGAAATACAACCACAATAATATCGTCCTTTACAAGGTGTCCTATTTCAGCTACATCTGCGTATCCTCTATCTCCCTTACATTCCCTCTTATTATTGGCACTTCCTCTTTACAGTTTTATACCATAGTGTCTGCTACTGAGTGACATCTTTATATTTATTTGACAGGCAAATTACATTTTGCCTCAGTTATCTTGGAACATCTGCTATGCATTCTTATCACTAGTGAAAGGCAATTTTGCAAAAAAGCACCAGCGCACAGTATTTTGGGAGGGTAAGACCTTTGCACTCTGACCCAGATCTTAATGTCACCTCTAACCTCAGTTTGTCAATTCTGGGTATATGCACGCCTCGAGGTTTCGCCAATTCCCATACGTATCTACCTTATTCATTTAAAAATACTTTTCTAATTAATAAACTAATGTGTTTAAAGAAAATGTAAATATAAAAAATAACTTATTGTAATGACCCCATAATCTTTTTACCCACAGCTCTGACCAGGGGATTCAGTTTTAATTCCTGAAGTGTCCAAGATAATCCTGGAGGGATAAACAATCTCATCCAAAAACTCTAACCTGATGCTCACAGACACTTTAACCCGATCCTAATTGGAAACCCTACCCTGATTGTAGTTGGCAGCCCTGACCCAATCCACACTGGCAATCCGCATAATTTACATAAATTAACTCAGCGATAAGCAAGCCGGTACTTTTCATAAGGACAGCAGAAGGAACGCTTCCCAAAGTGTTTGCCTTTTATCTTTCAAATCATGTTGGATCTGTTATCTGTTTGCGGCAGTTCTCATCTTTCTTTTAGATTTTTGGGGACATTTTCTACAAAGTAATTGCTCGGCGAGCTCAGGGACTGAATTCTTTACAGAAAGTTAACAGAGGACTAAAACATGCAAGAAGCTCCTTGCAAACACTGATCCTCCTGCCATTTGACCAATTGCTATTTTCAATTTCCACACTGCAAATCCACTCTCCCTCAAGCCTCATCAAACATGTGAAATTGACAAGAATTTTCTCCAAAACCCCAGAGAGACAAATTCGAGCAGCTCCTGTTAAATGGGTGTCTAATCCCAAATTAAATACTCAAGTGTGATAATAATGACCTGCCACTCTATCAGGGTGCTAGGATGGGATATGAAAGAGAGACAGATGGATATTGACAACATAACATCACGTTAAGTAATGACAGGCTCTGTCCTTGATCACAGGATACAGTATAACCTGCTTGCATCAGTTGATGTGAGACAAATTTGGACCCATTTTAACCTTTGGGTGACTAACTGGCTGAGTCAAAGTGCTGAAGAGCTCTCCTAGCTTAATTTCAATCTGACAGGCAAACTGCAGTTATGATCATCGCAGCATCAAACAATGCTGCTGTTCACATTTTAAAGGACTTTTGCTGGTGAAATTATAGGCAAGTTGCACTCCAAAGGGTAAATGCTCGAACATATGGGGGCAGCTACTTATTTCAAATGAATTTCAACATTTATCAGCCAAAGAAATGTCAGGCACACCTAAAGTGAAGCGATCCCAGGGACAGAATGCCTGAGCATCTCAGATACAGTCAGTTCTGCTGTCGTCCAATCCCATGTTTTAAGAAAATCGCATAATAGCAGCACCATTTCAACTAATGGGGCCAGAATCGCATTATTACCGATACACGCCTTAAAACTTCATGCTTCAGAAACAGTATCCCCAGTTTGGCAATCAGGTTATAGCGAATTTACATAAACGAAACACGTGTTATAGCAGAATGACTGGTACAGCGATTGTTAGGGTTTCCGTTTTGAAGTGATTGCTAATTGGGTTTGTAGATTTGTCAAGTGAGGATGGCAGCACATATTGTGATTTCAGGGCAGTTTGCTGGAGGGTTTACCATGCAGCAGAGGGAAGAAGATTCAACACTGTCAACAACACCTGGAATAGATTGAAATAAAGACTTCTTTGCAGAATTCCTATTGGTGTTGTGTTTCTCATAATCCAGGGATCAATCCCCACTCAGCGCTGTATCCTCCTCACTCAGTCCAAGACATCTTACAACGTTGGAACTTGGTCTTTGCATCTCGCATGTTCCCACACATCAGGGACAAGTGTCTTCAAGCCTGTAACATAGAGTTGTAAACTGTGCCCTCATTCATTTTTCACAGATGTAAAATTTCACATTACTTCCCAATCCACCAAACTTCAGAATGTGAAGGTTCTTTTTGGTTCCTAGGCTGGCAGACTTGACATAAAGAGTGAAATCTTCCTGGCCACCAAGTGAGGAGAAAGTGAGGACTGCAGATACTGGATATCAGAGTCGAGAGTGTGGTGCTGGAAGAGATGGAAAAGATGTAGGAATCCTGATGAAGGGCTTATGCCTGAAATGTCAATTCTACTGCTCCTCGGACGCTGCCTGACCTGCTGTGCTTTTCCAACACTACACTCTTGACCCTGGTCACCAAATGATGCAGGCATTGGAAAGAAAATTGGAAGAATCATCTGAGATCAGTAGTGTGGCAATTTCTGGTGTCAAGAACAATACGTTCCAGTTTCCAGCCAACTGTTGAACCTCAAAAAGAGCTTCTCACTAGTGAGCAGTAAGAGACCTATTTGCATGAATTAGTGTCTCAGTTGTAAGTCTTCTCACCCCATTGATACACAGTTGCCCATTTCTCCCACCCACCAGATAGAGACTAGATGGTAACAATTCCTCGCACGAACGTCAGCCTGGGCACCTGGTGATGAGAGTTGACCATTTACTCCTCTAAGACACTAGGCATCAACATCTCAGTTTGCACTCCATGGGCATTAACCATGCACAAGGCCAGCCAGGTTTGTATCAACAAAACGGAGTGTCAATTTCCCTCTGTCCATCACATCTGGGGCAATTGATAGGAAGAGGCAACTGCAGGTGGTAAGAAGGAGGAAATGAAACTGGAATCAACTGGAGAAAAAAGCATTGTTCGCCTAAAACAGCAAAGGAAACTCAAAAAGGACAGGATAAAGACAAAAAGTCCTGAATAAACCCCAGCTGCTCCTTGGTGGAGAGGTTTTGATGGGTTGAGCCCCAATTGATACAGACTTTCACATCTGTTACCCAGCAGTAGGATCCATTAGACAGGGTAAGGTAAAGTCACCATAGTCCCAGAGGGTTGCTCTCTCTTAACCTGAGGGTCATCACCCCTCGGGCGAGGGGTGAGATTGCGAAGACCTCAGCTAATATAGGTATTGTTAGCATCTGTCTGCATTGCAAACCAGCTGTCCAGCCCCTGAGATGTGATTAGGGAGTTTTGCCTTCAGTTACAGTTCAGAGGTTTATTGAAGGCGTTGACGAAAGAAACCCAAAAAAGTGCCGTTAAAACAGCAAAAACATTCTATTGTTCACCCTTGCTCCAGTACATTGCATTGTAAGAACCTAAGAACAAGGAGCAGGAGTCAACTATCTGGCCCCTCGAGCCTGCCCCAACATTCAATAAGATGATGACTGACCTTTTCATGCCCTCACCTCCACTTAATTTCCCGCTCACCATAACCCTTAATTTTTTTATTGTTCAAAAAATTATTTAACTTAGCTATAAAAACAATTAATGAGGAAGCCTCAAGTACTTCCCTAAGCGTGGAATTCCACAGATTCACAGCCCTCTGAGTGAAGAAGTTCCTTCTCAATTCAGTCTGAAATCTCTCCTTAATTTTGAAGCTGTGCCTTTTTGTCCTAGTTTCACCCACCAGTGAAAACATCCTCTCTACTTCTATCTTATCTATTCCCTTCATAATTTTATGTATTTCTATAAGATCCCCTCTTATTTTTCTAAATTCCAATGAATATATACTCAGTCTCTGGAATCAACCTCATGAACCTCCTTTGCATACCCTCCAGTGCCAGTACATCCTTTGTCAAGTAAGGAGACCAAAGCTGCACATAGTACTCCAGGCATGGACTCACCAGCACCCTATACAGCTGCAATACAACCTCTCTGCTTTTAAACTCAATCCCTTTAGCAATGAAGGACAAAATTCCATTTGCCTTCTTAATTACCTGTTGCACCTGCAAACCAACCTTCTGTGATTCATGCACACGGACACCGAGGTCCCTCTGCACAGCAGCATGCCGCAATTTTTTACCGTTCAAGTAGTCATCCTTTTTACTGTTACTCCTGCCAAAATGGATGACCTCACATTTATTAACATTGTACTCCATCTACCAGACCTATGCCTACTCACTCCAACTATCTATGTCCCTTTGTAAAGTTTCACAGTCCTCTGCACACGTTGCTCTGCCACTCATCTTTAGTGTCACCCGCAAATTTTGACACATCACAAGTGGTCCCCAACTCCAAATCATCTGCATAAGTTGTGAATAGTTGCAGTCGCAACACTGATCCCTGAGGCACACCACTAGACGCTGATCACCAAGCAGAATAGCATTCACTTTTCCCAACTCGTCAGCCCCATTATGTTTTGAACATTTACAACTGTTTTCATTTGTTTAGCATATTTAACCAAATTAAACGAACAGAAGGCACTTCACAGGAGCACTGTAAAAAGAGCCATGCAAGAAGGAGTTGGAGCTGGAAGGCCAAAAGCTTGGACAACGAGGAACTGGAGGGTCTTCAAGGTGGAAAGAGAAGTAGACAGGCCAAGAGATGGATCTCCAGAGACCAGTGCATTAGATTCAAATGCACAGTCGTCAATGGTGGAGCAATCAAAATCAGGGATATGATATCACTTTACCTTATTTTGCCCAAACAGTGCGACACTTAGGGGATATGGAGGTGTGGAAGATATTAAGCAGCATAGGTAAGGTTCATCAAGAGCATCAAGCAAGGCCAAAGAGCACAGATTAAAAAGAAAAGAGCATTTAACATTACCAGATGACGTTAGTGCAATGAGCAATGTGGACTGTGTGTACAGAGGGGTCAGAAACTACAGACGTATTAAAAATTCAGTTCAATGGTACATCAGGGGTATAGCTTGGGTGGATGAGTTAAATCATTCTGAAAGATCTCGAAGTCCTCCTAAACAGATCTTCTACTGTAGAACTGATGATGAAGGGTTTTCAACAGCACAGTAACTGTACTCTGAAACAAAGAAAAGTGATATTGACACCATAAAACAAGCCAGAGAGGATTCAATCACGGACTGACTGCAGTGAACATAATTTCTTGTCATTTGTGGTTTGATGCCTGACAGAAGTTACTATCAACAAGAACCAGCAGTGGTTTTGCTTCATTTTCAAGTGTTTTTTTATAAAATAGCTGTGATGAGCCATCTTGAACTCGAATCTCCCTCAATGTTGCAGCACCAACCCCTCCTCAGTCTAACTGACCAATTCCTATGTTATCATAGTCTGTCTCAGAATCAGGTGCATTTTCAACATTAACACACCCTGAGCCACAATAAAATACTCGTTCCTACACCATCACAACCTGTCCAGTATGGTGCTGGTAATGTTCTGCGGTGAATTGGATTGGAAGAAACCACGTGGCATTTTGACTTGTTTCAGTAGAGTTCATCAGAGACATGTAATTACAATGTAATGTTAATATGGTCATGTCAAGAAGAGTTCCATTGAATCACTCCAGATCTTTCACTTTATTCATTCATGGGATGAGGGCATCACTGACTGGGCAACATTTATTGCCCATCCCTCATTGCCACAGGGCAGTTGAGAGTCAACCACATTGCTCTGGGTCTGGAGTCACGTGTAGGTCACACCAAGTAAGGATGGCAAATTTCCTTCCCTAAACAGCATTAGTAAACCAGATGGGTCTTTCCTGACAATTGGCAATGGATTTATAGTAGTCATTAGATTCTTAATTCCAGATATTTATTGGATTCAAATTCTACCATCTGCCATGGCGGGATTCGAACACTGGTCCCCAAAACGTTATCTGGGTTTCTGGATTAACAGTCAAGATTAAAGTGGTGCTGGAATAGCACAGCAGATCAGGCAGCATTCAAGGAGCAGGAAAATCGACGTTTCGGGCAAAAGCCCTTCACCAGGATTTCTGGATTAACGGTCTAGTGATAATATTATTAAGCCATCAACTCCCTGATAAGCTCTCTAATGTTTTATGTCATTTGTGCTGGGGTAAAATGAGGCTCCATGGATCACACTCTACAGGGGAGAAAGTCTGTTTGGAATACAAAACGTCGTCTTCCACAATTCCCGCACACATCATAGCAACCTTCTTCCAGGTCATTCCAAGCTTTTTGCTTTCACCCCCACCAGAACATTCCTGGTCATAAGAGAATTGCTGGAAATCCAAAGATGCACTTGACATCTACCAAATACTCATGGGGTGGGAATTGGGGGTGGTGGGGAAATGGTGGTGTAGGCTTAACTCTTGGTGAGTAAGAAGGTCAGACTGAAAAGCTAACTTTTCCATGCATCATTCAATTCAACCCTGCAGGTGATACGTAAATCCTACTGTGGGCACAACACCATCCTTCTTGCAACTGTCATCATTAATCAGATGCATGTAGAAACAACATAGAACCCCACAAATCACTAGGGTGCAGTGACACACAGGCATAAATGAATCGTGCCGGTGAAATACTATGGACATCTGACACATGAAAGCAAACTAGGAAGAGCAGTGCATCTCACAAAGCTGGTAAAGGCCGTCTCTAATGGAGATGTTCAGGAAAACACAGCACTCCTCTCTTCAGGAGCTGCACTTACCCCTGCCGAATTCTCAACTAAGGCAAAGTCAACAGAAGAATTGTATCAATGCAATCTCATCTAAAGTTGCTTAAAGTCTGTCTGAAGTCTGTTAGAGGAGCCGTGGAAAGGAATACGAGGGAGGACATTTGTTGCCGATGGCAACAGGTGCAGTGGCATTGCTGGATGGCAACCCCAAGGCCATTTCTCCCTGAGGTGAGGCTTAGGGCATTACAGCTGCCTGCCATTGATTTCATTAAAAGCCCATAAGGTCTGTCGTCAGTGGCCATCCAGATTTTTTTATTTGGTCTTCAAGTCCCCTGAAGATATTGGGAAACAGTGCAGCAGCCTGGAGCCAGCTTATTGGCCACAGATTGGTGGTTAGTATGAGGAAACCTTACCCTCCCCCACCTCAAAACTATGTCTCATTCTGCCCAAAGGAGGCAGCTGTGCAGTGCTCAGCAGCACCACAGGGAGGCAATGGTTCCTGCTATTCATGGACTTGTTAATGAGAGCCTAAGAATCAGGATAAGGACGCCATTTGGTCCATCGAAGTCCACTATTCAACAGGATCATGGGTGAGAGAATCATTAGAATCCCTGCTGTGCAGATAGAGGTCATTTGGCCCATTAAGCCTATATCAACCCTCTGAAGAACATCCCACTCCAGAGCAATGCCAAAGATGTAAAGTTATGACCTCTGTGTATTTCTTGTATAACCTCAAGATGGAGGCATCCTGTTCATCTTCCTTTCCATCTATCCACTCCACACTTCCTATCACAATCACCTCCTACCTGCACCTACCTATCACCATCCCACCTACCTTTCCCCGAGTCCCATCACCCCCACTTATTTCTCAGCCCCATTCCCCCTCCACATTCCTGATGAAGGGCTTATGCCTAAATCATCTACTCTTCAAAGTTTGGTAGAAGATTTGTAGCTCGGGTGCTCGTTGTTGTGGTTCTGTTCGCCGAGCTGGGAATTTGTCTTGCAAACGTTTCGTCCCCTGTCTAGGTGACATCCTCAGTGCTTGGGAGCCTCCTGTGAAGCGCTTCTGTGATGTTTCCTCCGGCATTTATAGTGGCCTGTCTCTGCCGCTTCCGGTTGTCAGTTCGAGCTGTCCACTGTAGTGGCCGGTATATTGGGTCCAGGTCGATGTGTTTGTTGATAGAGTCTGTGGATGAGTGCCATGCCTCTAGGAATTCCCTGGCTGTTCTCTGTTTGGCTTGCCCTATAATGGTAGTGTTGTCCCAGTCGAATTCATGTTGCTTGTCATCTACTCTCTTGCTCCTTGGATGCTGTCTGGCCTGCTGTGTTTTTTCCAACACCACATTTTATCAGCTCTGACTCTCCAGCATCTTGCAGTCCTCACTATCTCCTACCTCCTCTCTCTCGGCACCTCTCCTCTGGAAATGTGGCAATGTTAATGTATGACTGCTAGGTAGCAAACTCTTGACCCTGGGAGCCCACTCTCTGCTGATTAACTTAACACTGAAAACCTGCTTCAGGGTCTACTTCCAACATGATGCACAGTCAGGATTTGGAGACTTTTCTGGTGTCGGGTTTCCAAATCCGAAGGAGAATCCAAACCGGCATGTATCTCCTGAGGTGGTTGAAACTTCAATGAACACGAAAGGATAACTTAGATTTGGAGGTAGAATTTTCATCCAAGTCCCTTCACAGTATCCTGAGATAGCTCAAATTCACCTCTTCATGGCGTATCATGGTGTGGTTGAAATTATTCTGCTACCATTTGACAGGGATCAGTCTTGAGTAGAATTATTCAACCCAGCATTCAACTTTTAATGTTTCAGTGGTAAAGGAGGAAAGGTTAAGTTGGTACATAGAGTGGCCTCTATTTCAGTTAACAAACTGAATCTTTCTGTTTTCAATGCAGTTTGTGCCTGAAAGTGTGAATTGACATCCATGAGATAAGCTACACCTACCAGGATATAATCCACCAGGAGTGAGCTAACTCATGATTTAATTTGGTTCCAGTTCAGTGTTAGGGCTATGTAGCTGACAGTTCTATGCAGTTACTTTCAAGTAAAATGTGAGATCTTATAAAGGACGCTCATGTAACTTAGATGTAATGTAACTGGCTATTAAATACTATGTTTATCAAGACTGACCCTCACTTTTGCTGAATACTTTGTGTGGATATCCATCTCCATTTGTTATCACTAACTTGAACTAATACCAGCAAGAAGAATTGATGAAGGTGAATTAACCCAACATATCGCAGGAGGTTCCCCTGGATACGATTACAACAGATACCATGCTGGCAGAGGTATTATTCAAACTTGTACCATTGTCTAAATTTGTAAAGGGCATCTATTAAAAACTTGGTTCATCTTTGTCCTTAAATAGTGTTTGGGGACAAGGATGCATGTGTCCAGTTGTTGCTCTGTGACCACTCTTGGTTTGATTATTCACTCCTCCTTGATTAGTGTGATGAGTCCAATTCAATGACTGTAACGTCTGTCAGAGTGGTTAATGCTTCAGGCTAGTATTTGACACTGTGATGAAAGATAGACTGCACTGATAAGGTCATAAGCTTCCTCTGGTCATCCCAACTATCCTTACTGACCTGGAAATTGTAGCTAGTATTTCCAAAAAGTCAAAACGACATCAGTGTCATAGAGTCATAGAGATGTACAGCATGGAAACAGACCCTTCGGTCCAACCCGTCCATGCCAACCAGATATCCCAACCCAATCTAGTCCCACCTGCCAGTACCCGGCCCATATCCCTCCAAACCCTTCCTATTCATATACTCATCCAAAATGCCTCTTATACGTTGCAAATGTACCAGCCTCCATCACATCCTCTGGCAGCTCATTCCATACACGTACCACCCTCTGTGTGAAAACCTTGCCCCTTAGGTCTCTTTTATATCTTTCCCCTCTCACCCTAAACCTATGCCCTCTAGTTCTGGACTCCCCAACCCCTATTTATCCTATTTATCCTAGCCATAGAAATTGCTGGAAAAGCTCAGCAGGTCTGGCAGCATCTGTGGGGAGAAATCAGAGTTAACATTTCAGTTTGAGTGACCTTTCCTCAGAACAGACTTTTCTCTGATTTCTCTCCACAGATGCTGCCAGACCTGCTGAGATTTTCCAGCAATCTCTATTTTTGTTTTTGATTTGCCGCATCTGCAGCTCTTTCGCTTTTTGATCAGTGTGAAGAAAGATTATGGATGGCCCGGGAGGGCATTTCAATTCAAGGCTGTAAAATCCAATGTAAAATTCTCTCTTCTCTATTCTGCTCAGAGATTTCTGACTTGGGCACACAATACCTGAGAGTGGAGTGCACGCCGTGGGCTGAAAGATAATAGAAAAGTCCGGAAGCTACCGTGTGGGAGAGGTCAGTGATGCTGTGCTAATCGCCCAATTAGTATTCCACCTCCGTTATTAACTGAATCAAATTTACCCATTAAAAAAGCCCCCAAAAATAAAACATTTGACTGGATCCAGGAGGGATGATAACCCTTTAATGTTTGAAATGAAAGCTTCGTAAATCAGGTGAGGCTCCTAACAGAGGGGCCAACCTGACAGGGTCAAGGAAATGAAATTAAAATTCTGCCCAATGAGATAAGAGGCAATAACTGCAGTAAATAACTATTATCAGATTGAAATGGAATGAAAAGAGTGTTCACTGGGAAAAAAGTCAGTGACAGCATGACGAGACTACACAGTGAGTATGTCGCACTTCTTCGAATGTACTCATGTAAGTGTCAGTGCATGCACGCAGGATAAATGCTACAGTTAATGAAAGATTCCACGTGAAACATTAAACCGTTATCCCCTTTAAGATGCCGGTAAACCTGCAGTGCGAGTCCAGCATTGCTTCAATGTCATCACTGAGCATCCCATCCAGTGTCTTCAACGTTTCTGTCCCTCAGTCATTGGTGCTCAGTGACAGCAGGTTGTACCATCCCCAATATTGCACTGGAACAACTTGCCAGGGCCCCTCCAACAACACCTTGGAAGCCCATGACCGAGAAAGACATGTAATGGAAACGCCACCACACCCAAGTCACACACCGCCCTCACTTGGAAACCTATTGTCATTCCTTCTTCATCACTGAGGCATCATCCTGGAATGGCCTCACTCAACGTCACTGTTGATGAATCTACACCACATAGAAATATGCAAATCAGGAGCTGGAGTAGCCATTCGGCCCTTCGAGCCTGCTCTGCCATTCAATATGATCATGGCTGATCATTCAACTCTACATTCTGTTTCTCCTTTCTCCCCAGACCCTTTGATCCCTCTGATTTTAAGAACGATATCTTGAGACCATTCAATGGTTTACATCAATCATCACTGCCTCCTGAAGAGTATCAGGGATGGGCAATAAATTGTTTACATTTCACAAATAAATAAAAAGATCATAACTGCAAATGGCAGATAGTCAAATGCTTTAATTACATAATTACTAAGGGCAGCCACCTCATTGAATTAGTTCCAATGGGATCAGTTTGTGCCAGGCAGCTCCAAGTCATGTTCCTGCCTCTGAAGGTAGGCTCCCAGCAGGATGCACCTGTCTAGCAGCAATGGGCAGCTAGGATTGACACTTCATGGGGTAATTAGACCTTGTTGTGGAAATTATTTGCAAACATTTTGCTGCCACCCAGGCCTCTCACTGTCAGAAGTGCAAAAATTGAGCAAAGTTGGCTTCACAAAATTCAAGAGTCAATGTCCAAGTTATTCTCCAACCCTCATAATATCTCTGTCCTTGGCTTGCTGTCAATCTTGGTACCTTGGAAGTAATCGCAGTGCTCAGGTCTCCTCCAAGTAGAAAGTACACCATTGGATCCACCTCCTCGAAATTGATGGCTTTATTGATGTAGTTATCACTGAAAAGCCAGCCACGGGCCTCATGAAGTCACCTCCACATCAGTGCTGTCACTCCTAACATTGGCCTGACATTGAGAGCAGCTGCTGGCACTATCCACATGTCATGTTGGGTAGCCCTCCTGACATGGAATATGATCACCACCCCCAACTGCACAGGCCTTGCAGAAGTAGCTTCATGGAGAAAGTGAGGACTGCAGATGCTGGAGATCAGAGCTGCAAATGTGTTGCTGGAAAAGCGCAGCAGGTCAGGCAGCATCCAAGGAACAGGAGAATCGACGTTTCGGGCATAAGCCCTTCTTCAGGAATGAGGAAAGTGTGTCCAGCAGGCTAAGATAAAAGGTAGGGAGGAGGGACTTGGGGGAGGGGCGTTGGAAATGCGATTGGTGGAAGGAGGTCAAGGTGATGGTGATAAGCCGGAGTGGGGGTGGGGGCGGAGAGGTCAGGAAGAAGATTGCAGGCTAGGAAGGCGGTGCTGAGTTCGAGGGATTTGACTGGGACAAGGTGGAGGGAGGGGAAATGAGGAAACTGGAGAAATCTGAGTTCATCCCTTATGGTTGGAGGGTTCCTAGGCGGAAGATGAGGCGCTCTTCCTCCAACTGTTGTATTGCTATGGTCTGGCGATGGAGGAGTCCAAGGACCTGCATATCCTTGGTGGAGTGGGAGGGGGAGTTGAAGTGTTGAGCTACGGGGTGGCTGGGTTTGATGTCCATGGTGAAGATAAGGCGTTGGGGACTGAGGAAGCGAAAATCCACGCCCTCCACCTCCTCCATCATTTTCGCTTCCCCTGCAACCGCAAGAAATGCAAAACTTGCGCCCACACCTCCCCCCTTACTTCCCTCCAAGGCCCCAAGGGATACTTCCATATCCGCCAAAAATTCACCTGCACCTCCACACACATCATCTATTGCATCCGCTGCACCCAATGTGGCCTCCTCTATATTGGGGAGACAGGCCGCCTACTTCCGGAACGTTTCAGAGAACATTTCTGGGACACCCGGACCAACCAACCCAAACACCCCGTAGCTCAATACTTCAACTCCCCCTACCACTCCACCAAGGACATGCAGGTCCTTGGACTCCTCCATCTCCAGACAATAGCAACACGACGGTTGGAGGAAGAGCACCTCATCTTCCGCCTAGGAACCCTCCAACCACAAGGGATGAACTCAGATTTCTCCAGTTTCCTCATTTCCCCTCCCTCCACCTTGTCTCAGTCAAATCCCTTGAACTCAGCACCGCCTTATTGACCTGCAATCTTCTTCCCAACCTCTCCGCCCCCACCCCACTCCAGCCTATCACCCTCACCTTGACCTCCTTCCACCAATTGCATTTCCAACGCCCCTCCCCCAAGTCCCTCCTCCCTACCTTTTATCTTAGCCTGCTGGACACACTTTCCTCATTCCTGAAGAAGGGCTTATACCCGAAACATCAATTCTCCTGTTCCTTGGATGCTGCCTGACCTGCTGCGCTTTTCCAGCAACACATTTTCAGAAGTAGCTTCATGCCTAGCTACCCTCCAGAAAGAATGATCGCCACTGTCAGGATCAGAGTTCATGCTGGAAATTCAATGCAGAGATTATGACTCATGCGGGAATATTCAGCCCATCATTTTTCTGTGCTCTCCTCCCAGATGACCATTGTTACCACCTGCTGGTATTTGTCTCCTCCACCAGTAGGTGGTACTGGGAAAGGGTAGGGTGCGGTAGTTCACTACCTTACTCACTTTGTTTTGTCTTGAACCTATCTAGCGATTGGTGGTAGACCATATACCACAGTCTAAAAGAGGCATTGTTCTTAGATAGCAAGAAGCATGATCGCAATAAATGCATCTGCAAGGCACAAGTCAGGAGTGTGATGGAATACTCCCTTGGATGAGTGAGACTCCAACAACACACAAGAAGCTTGATACTATCAAGGACAAAATAGCCCACTTGATTGGCACCACATCCATTAACATTCATTCCCTCCAGCACTGACACCCAGTAGCAGCTGTGTGTACAATCTACGCTAAGCACTGCAGAAATTCACCAAAGAACCTTAGACAGCACTTTCCAGACTAATTACCACTTCCATCTAGAAGGTCTAGGACAGCAGGTACTTGGGAAGACCACCTGCAAGTTCCCTTCCAAGCCACTCACCTTCCTGACTTGGAAATACATTGTAATTTGTACATCGTCATTGGGTCAAAATTCTGGAACTCATTCCCTAAGAACATTGTGGGTCAAACTACAGTATGTGGACTGCAGTGGTTCAAGAATACAGCTCACCATCACCTTCTCAAGGGCAACTAGGGATGGGCCAGCCAGTAACACCCACATTCCACAAATTGAGAAAAAAACAACCACATTTAGTCAGACATAACTACCAGAACCTTGGTGGGCTGGGACATATGCATCTGCTCTGTCTGACAGCTAGCGTAGGACTTCTTTGTTTCCACCCACAGACTGTGTATGACATTAGCTGGTTCATGTTCATCAATGTAAGATGAACCATTCCGAACATGAACCATTACCCTTATGCAACATTCTGTTTCAGATGCCAATTGAGCTGCTTTATCTTTGCACACCATTATTTATAACTTCTGACTACTCATGTTCTAGTCAGAGTAAAGCATGAAGATGGCAGAAAGGGAGCCTGTGGACAGAATCATGGAGCCAGAGAGGTCTACAGCACAGAAAAAGGCCCTTCAGTCCATCAAAGTCGCAGGTCAAAGACAAGTTCCTAACAATTCTAATCCTATTTTTGGAGTTGGCGCTGGTGAAAGAGGTGAATAAGTTGCAGCATACCCTGATAAACTGTTTCTTTTCAGACTGGAGCCTGACTTTTCCACACTTATCCTCCTCCGCATCTTCCAAGAAACAAGGGGAATTGAATAAAATGTTGGGATATGCCTGATGTCAGATGCAATCAAGTGTCTCCTCAAAAAAAAGGAGATTGTTCAGAGCAGTTTAGGAAGTAAATAAAGACTGCGAATGTCTTGGCCCTCAGCTGTATGAGGATTCAAACAAGACATTTTCACAGCTCAAAGGACCAGAGCTGAGAAGACACAATCATGTCAAACCGACAGCTATTGATAAGCAAAAAACCATTTCTGTAGCTTTTGATTAATGGGAAGATGTTGGTGTTGGAGATTAGATAAATCATTGTTTTGCTGTGTATTTTAAAACCTTTCAAACTATGGTATATTTAGATAACTTGATTTGGTTTATTTTATTTTCATTTTGTTTTTGTATAATAAACTTCTGTTTTATTGTTAAAACCAAATCTGCTGACTTGTGTGCTTCAATCTCAGTGAAGGACTGCTGTGTTAACAAGAAACAAAATGTGATTTGTCAAGGCAGATTGTATTCTAGGATCTGACTTATCCAGTAGCAACGTCAGCTGGGTTCTAAGCATGACCTTTAATTTCACCTTTACCTATTGGCCAGGGCCTTTGAACTCTCAGTAGCTGACCTCCATAAATACTCCTGAGTGTAAATGAGATGCTGCCGATTCAGAAAAATATGGGATTAATGACATCCTTCCCTCTTTTTGCACTGTTTACATCTGTCTGACAAATTTAAATTGGCCTTTTCCATAATCCACAGCAAATGAAAGTGGAAGATTGGAAGGGAACTTACATGAAAGACACTATGCAACTCCTCTGCAAATACCCTATAATAACATCATGATAAAACATTAATCCCAGGATCATGGATTTGCTGCTTTTTGGATATAGATACGCCATTAGAAGCAAAATGGTTAACTGTACTGTTTCTGCTTTTATCTATAACCCTACACCTGAGAGAATATTGCATGAATATCAGAAATGCCTGCAGGTCAATGCTACAGGCAGTGTTAGATAAGCAATGATATTCCCTATAACCTAATACCATAGATGTAACAGATATCAAGGGACACACTAAGGCAGGCTTATGTGTATCTGTCTGTCTCCCCACCCACTTAATGCTGGACAAATATGAATAATTCCCTGATAGTCTCACAGCATAGTTGGGTTAACCATTGCTATCTGCTGTGATCCAGATGGATCTGGAAATATGGGCCTATGTGTGAGACCACTGAAGCTTCAATCCTGAAAGTGGAATGTTTTTATCCTTCTAGACTGAGGTGCAACCCACTGATTCAATTGTTGTTATTCAGTTGTATCCGGCTTGTTTGATTGATTCTGCTTGTGGTCTGGGATTAAGTTTCCCTCAACTCAAACAGCAGGGCTTCCTCAGCCAAATCTTGGATAGCTGTACATGTGAGGACTTATCTCAGTGGGGTTCTATAATTCTATGGCCATCACTCATCAGATATGTAAATATAAATAGATTTTATGATCAGTATTTCAGCAGCAAACTGAAACCAGGCTGCATCCTTGGGGCAGTGAGCCGCAGTACATTTACATTTCACTGCTCACAAAACTAAAATACATTTTATACACAATCACAAAATACTGCTAAATTCTATAATATAAACGACTATATGCAAACTAATATATACATACTTGTTAATGTATTCAGGATTACTCCCAGTGGTATGAGCTAGTAGGGGAGGAATAGGAGGATAAAGCAGATAAATGCGTGGCTGAGGAGCTGGTGTATGGGAGTTGGATTTACAATTTTGGATCATTGGAATCTCTTTAAATTTAGATTCGATTAGAATCCCTACAGCCTTCGGCCCAACAAGTACACACTGACCCTTCAAAGAGAAACCCACCCAGACCCATTTCCCTCTGACCAATGCACCAAACACTATGGGCAATTTAGTGTGGCCAATCCACTTATTCTGCACATCTTTGGATTGTGGGAGGAAACCAGAGCACCCGGGGGAAACCCACGCAGACATGGGGAGAATGTGCAAACTCCACACAAACAGTTGCCCAAGGCTGGAATTGAACCTGGCGCTATGAGGCTCTTCTGGGGTAGAATGATCTGTACAGGAAGGACGGATTGCACCTGAATTAGAAGGGGACTAATATACTGACAGGGAGCTTTGCTAGAGCTGCTTGGGAGGATTTAAACTAGTAAGGTGGAGGGGTGGGACCCAGGGAGATAGTGAGGAAAGATTTCAATCTGAGACTGATGCAGTTGAGAAAAGAAGCGAGTCAAACAATCAGGGCAGGCAGGAACAAAGCAGAGATCAAGGGCGGACTGATAAATTAAACTGTATTTATTTCAATGCAAGACGCCTAACAGGGAAGGCAGATGAACTTGGGGCATGGTTAGTAACATGGGACTGGGATAGCATAGCAATTTCAGAAACATGGCTCAGGGATGGGCAGGACTGGCAGCTTAATGTTCCAGAATACAAATGCTATAGGAAGGACAGAAAAGGGAGGCAAGAGAGGACGGGGAGTGGCGTTTTAGAAAAGGGATAGCAATACAGATGTACTGAGGGAGGATATTCCTGGAAATACATCCCGGGAAATTATTTGGGTGGAACTCAGAAATAAGGAAGGTATGATCATATTATCGGAATTGTATTAGATACCCCCGAATACTCAGCAGGAAATTGAGAAACAAATTTGTAAGGCGATCTCAGTCATCTGTAAGAATAATAGGGTGGTTATGGTAAGGTATTTTAACTTTCCAAATACAGACTGGGACTGCCATAGTGTTAAGTGTTTAGATGGAGAGGAATTTGTTAAGCACGTACAAGAAAAGTTTCTGATTCAGTATGTGGATGTACCGACCAGAGAAGGTGCAAAACTTGACCTACGTTTCGGAAATAAGGCAGGGCACGTGACTGAGGTGTCAGTGGGGGAGCACTTTGGGGCCAGCGACCATAATTCTATTAGTTTTAAAATAGTGATGGAAAAGGATAGACCAGATCCAAAAGTTGAAGTTCTAAATTGGAGAAAGGCCAATTTTGACGGTATTAGGCAAGAATTTTCGAAAGCTGATTGGGGGCAGATATTCGCAGGTAAAGGGACGGCTGGAAAATGGGAAGCCTTCAGAAATGAGATAACAAGAAGCCAGAGAAAGTATATTCCTGTCAGGGTGAAAGGAAAGGCTGGTAGATATAGGGAATGCTGGATGACTAAAGAAATTGAGGGTTTGGTTAAGAAAAAGAAGGAAGCATATGTCAGGTATAGATAGGATAGATCGAGTGAATCCTTAGAAGAGTATAAAGGCATTAGGGGTATACTTAAGAGAGAAATCAGGAGGGCAAAAAGGGGACATAAGATAGCTTTAGCAAATAGAGTTTACAAGAATCCAAAGGGTTTTTACAAATACAGTAAGGACAAAAGGGTAACTAGGGAGAGAATAGGGCCCCTCAAAGATCAGCAAGGCGACCTATGTGTGGAGCTGCAGGAAATGGGGGAGATACTAAATGAGTATTTTGCCTCAGTGTTTACTGTGGAAAAGGATGTGGAAGATATAGAATGTAGAGAAATAGATGGTTGCACTTTGCAAAATTTCCATATTACAGAGGAGGAAGTGCTGGGTGTCTTGAAATGCATAAAAGTGGATAGATCCCCAGGACCTGATCAGGTGTACCCTCAAACTCTGCGGGAAGCTAGAGAAGTGATTGCTGGACCTCTTACTGAGATATTTGTATCATTGATATTCACAGGTGAGGTGCTGGAAGACTGGAGGTTGGCTAACGTGGTGCCACTGTTTAAGAAGGGTGATAAGGACAAGCCTGGGAACTATAGGCCAGTGAGCCTGATGTCGGTAGTGAGCAAGTTGTTGAAGGGAATCCTGAGGGACAGGATACATACGTATTTTGAAAGGCAAGGACTGATTAGGGATAGTCAACATGGCTTTGTGCATGGGAAATCTTGTCTCATAAACTTGATTGTTTTTTGAGAAAGTAACAAAGAGGATTGATGAGGGCAGAGCAGTAGACATGATCTGTATGGACTTCAATAAGGCATTCGACAAGGTTTCCCATGGGAGACTGGGTAGCAAGGTTAGATCTCATGGAATACAGGGAGAAGTAGCCATTTGGATACAGAACTGGCTCAAAGGTAGAAGACAGAGGGTGGTGATGATGGGCAGTTCTTCAGACTGGAGGCCTGTGACCAGTGGAGTGCAACAAGGATCAGTGCTGAGTCCACTACTTTTCAGCATTTATAGAAATGATTTGGATGTGAGCATAAGAAGTATAGTTAGTAACTTTGCAGATGACACCAAAATTGGAGGTATAGTGACAGCGAAGAAGGTTACCTCTGATTACAATGGGATCTTGATCAGATGGGCCAATGGGCTGAGGAGTGGCAGATGAGTTTAATTTAGATTAATGAGAAGTGCTGCATTTTGGGAAAGCAAATCTTAGCAGGACTTATATACTTAGTGGTGATGTCCTCGGAGTGTTGCTGAACAAAGAGACCTTGGAGTGCGGGTGAATAGCTCCTTAAAAATAGAGTGCAGATTGATAGGATAGCGAAGGAGGCATTTAGTATGCTTTCTGGTATTGGCCAGTCCATTGAGCATATGCGTTGGGAGGTCAGGTTACGGCTGTGCAGGACATTGGTTAGGCCACTTTTGGAATATTGCGTGCAGTTCTGGTCTCCCTCCTATCACTAGGATGTTGTGAAACCTAAAAGAATTCAGAAAAGATTTACAAGGATGTTGGCAAGGCTGGAGGATTTGAGCTATCAGAAGAGACTGAATAGGCTGGGGCTGTTTTCTCTGGAGTGTCAGAGGTTGAGGGGTGACCTTACAGAGGTTTATAAAATCATGAGGGACATGGATTGGGTAAATAGACTCCCTGGGGTGGGGGAGTCCAGAACTAGAGAGCATAGGTTTAGGGTGAGAGGGGAAAGATATAAAAGAGACCTAAGGAGCAACCTTTTCACACAGAGGGTAGTGTGTGTATGGAATGAGCTACCAGAGGAAGGGGTGGAGACTGGTACAATTACAACATTTAAAAGACATCTGGATGGGTATATGAGTAGGAAGGGTTTGGAGGGATATGGGCCGGGTGCTTGCAGGTGGGACTAGATTAGGTTGGAATATCTGGTCTTCATAGTCGAGTTGGACCAAAGGGTCTGTTTCCGTGCTGTACATCTCTAAGACTCTGCATTCAAGGAGCCAATGACATATATAACCTATGTGACTCATTATAAAAATGAAGGGTGATTGGTCACGACCTGTCTGTGTTTCACAATATTAATTGCCTGCACGGTGGTGATTTTATTTTCTGAGATATGGATCATTCACTCTGAAATCTAATGAAATTCATAGCTCTGCTGTGCAGCGACCAGCCCCACACCTCCCTGTTACACGATGCACACAGAGATAGTTGTTGGTTAAGTAAGTAGATGAAACATTGGCAAATGAAGCCTAACGTGGGAAAATGAGAAGTTGTTCATTTTGGAATGAAGAACAAAAGAACAGCATATTATTTAAATGGAGAAAGATTTTGCAGGAAACTACAAAACAAAGGGACTTGGGGAAACTTGAGCATGAAACATAGAAAGCTGATGCATAATTGCAGTATTGGACTTGTTGGACCAAATGGACTGTTTCCACACTCTAGAGATTCTAGTTAGAAAGGCTAATGGAATGTTGGCCCTTATCTCAAGCAGGCTGATGTATAAGAAAAAAATTATCTCACTACAACTACAGAAGGCAATGGTGAGACTACATCTAGGAGTACTCTGCACAGTTTTTGCTCCCTTATTTCAAGAAATATAGTATTTCATTGAAGGCAGTTCAGAAAAGGTTCACTAAGATGATGCCCAGTATGGAGGGATTGTGTTATGAGCAAAAGCTAAACAGGTTGGGACTCTACTCATTAGAAAATAGAAGAATGTGAGGTGACCTTATTGAAACATATACTGTTCTTAAGGAACTTGACAGGGTAAATACTGAGAGGATATCTTCTCTCATGGAAGAGTCTAGGACCTGAGAGCATAGACTCAGATTTAAGAGGCACCAGTTTAAGACTGAAATGAGGAGGAATTGCTTCTCTCAGAGGTTTGAGAGTCTTTGGAACTCCTGTGGGAGCAGAGTCCTTTAAGATTACAACAGATGAAAGGAATTTAAATTTAATGGGTTTTTTTTATAATCAAAGAGATAATCTTTTTGGAAATACTGAGTTTATTATTAGACTTGATCTTAGCATGGATCCTGAAACCTGTCCACTGGCAATACTAGATGAATTAGAATGGATGGTGCAAGGGCAAAAGGAAGTGATTAAAGGGAATGGGTTGGTGTGAGATGGTACCAAGTTGGTAATACAATGCCATGGTGTAGAACTGAGCATAGGTTGGCATGAAAAACGTGAATGATCACAGGGAGTTAGCAGAGGGCATATCGAGTCATACAGCACGGAACAGATCCTTCAGTCTAACCAGTCCATGCCAACCATAATCCGAAACTAAACTAGTCTCACCAGCCTACTCCTGACCCATATCCCTCCAAATCGTTCCTATTCATGCACTTACCCAAGTGTCTCTTAAAAGTTGTAACTTTGTCCACATTCATCACATCCACATGTGATGGTTTATTCCACATTTTGTAAAACCCCCTCTTTGTAAAGCATTTGCTCCTCGTTTTGTTGTTAAATCTTTCTCCTCTTCCCTTAAAATTGTGCCCCCTCGTCTTGAAATCTCCCATCTTAGAGAAAAGACACCATACCAGCAACCCTCCTGGCCCTTTCTGCAGGTGACAAAAATTCAAACGTGCAGAGCACATTTTCCCATGTTGGGAATTCCCTGAATTCTGTGTTCCTCACTTAAAAGCAAAAATTCAAGCTGAAACGCATGAAGATCACCCTAAACATACAAGCATTTTCAATAGAAATCTGAAACTAAGAATGAAAATATTTCGTCAGACTGAATCAGTTCAAATACCATCATAAGATTTTCACTTAAATTCAACGAAGCTTATCATTTTGATCTTGGAAGTTATCATAAATATATATTCCGCTGTGTCAATAAAAGCCCAACTGTTTCATTCCTTTTACCTCCTGCTGGCCTGATCTGTACATCTATTTTTCATGCTCTCTGATGTGGACAGGGAAGGTACACTGGTGCTACCTCCGACAGTAAGCACTTTCGTGAACTGACTAAAAAATTGGAATATAGGAGGCAAGTCTGAAATTCCCAGGAACTGGAGAAATAAAACAAAGCAGGATGTTCCATGGAATTCTTAAATAATTTCACCCAAATTCTCTCTCAGGGAGGGACAATCTAATTTCTCAGCAAAAGCAGGAAAAGACTCATTCAGGATCTGTAAGTCGTAATTTCTGAATTTCCAGGTTACTTTTCCCCATGTTGGATGATAAAACAATCAGCACTCCGTAAATTGTCTAAGTCTGGACTATATGACACATTTCTGTCACAAATGATTTAAAATGCTTTCATTTCATTCATCCTGGTTTTAAAACAAGCAGTGCTCTTCATATGGTCTATTCTAATTTATGTTTTTCATGGAGGGCTAATAATTCTGTTTGACTTCCTGTATGACCTCTGTATGACAAACCACAATGCTCATAGATGCGAGAGGGAATTGACAAAGTAGATACAGAGAGGTCGTTTCCTCATGCTGGGAAGCCTAGAAAGAGAGGTCAGAGTTTTAGGATAAGGGGCAGCAGATTTAAACCAGAGGTGAAGAGAAATTACTTCTCTGGAATGTGGAATTCACTACCCTAGTGTGCAGTGGATGCTGGGACATTGAAAAGTCTGAGGAGGTTGAAGGGTTAAGGAGAGCTGGCAGGAAAGCAGAGTTCAGGCCAAGATGAGTTCAGCCATGATCATATCAAATAGTGGAGCAGGCTTGAGGCCTAGTCTGACTCATGGTTTTTACATTCTTATGCATCTGCCTCCACCACATGGAAAGGCTGAGTGGCTGAACTTTGACTGTCAGGCAAGCAAACTCTGATCTACATGTCAAATACTTCCATAAATAGTGAACTATAATGTTCAAGACCTTTTTTAAACCACAATTCTTTTATTGTCTTTATGCTACTTTTTTTCGCAGGGATTTCTCATAGCGGTATCTGGAAGATTAATTAATTCCTGCATGTTTGGTAATTTAAACTAGATTGCCAGAATACCTTAATGCACAGGCTTTCTAGCGGCAAGCACGAAATAATAATCAGACCAAAGAAACTTGCCTGACTTATTTGCCCTTTTCAATTCATTCATAGGATGTAGACATAGCTGGCTGGGTCAGCGTTTGTTGACTATCCTCAATGACAGTGGAGCATGTGGTGAACTGTCGCAGTCCTTGGGTTGTAGGGTTATCCACAGTCCTGTTAGGAAAGGAGCTCCAGAATTTTGACCCATCAACAGTGATGGAATGGCATCTACATCTACATCTACATCTTTGGACTGTGGGAGGAAACCGGAGCACCCAGAGGAAACCCACGCAGACACGGGGAGAACGTGCAAACTCCACACAGTCAGTCGCCTGAGGCGGGAATTGAACCCGGGTCTCCGGCGCTGTGAGGCAGCAGTGCTAACCACTGTGCCACCGTGCCGCCCACGGTGCTTTCAGAGACTGCCCTCAGGCCTAAGTCAATCAAGCCCAGTGAACATAGGTCAGTCAAGAGAGCAGTATAACCAAACACAACTCAAATAAACCACTGAACATTACACAAGAATGCTGTGGGAGTCTGGCACTCCCTAAGCCCAGTCCCACACTTTGTTGACCATTTCAACAAAGGCCAGAGATGTTTTTGAACCTGTGTGTCTCAGTACTACACAAGGCAGTACAGGGCAGACTGTGGGTTAAGCCAGGAATGCAACTTCTCACAGCTCGTACTGCCTTGAAGGAGCTTCTGCTGAATTTCTACTGGAGCAATGTGAGGAAATGAAGAAAACACCCATCCACAAGCAGATGAGAATAGAATGGGGCTGAGCTGTGCTGCATCCCTTGGTTGAACATCCAGCCTAACCACTCAGCTTCTGGATTCATGGCTTACGTGGTAGACCCTGGAAAGTGAATTCCTTCAGGAGCAGAAGGGACATTGAGGCAGGCACAGACATTTCAGTCTCAGCAGCTCACAATGCGGACTGACCATCGTCAGTGTTCCCACTGTATGAGGTTTATTTCACTGGTCCAGCTTGCAATTCATGGTAATCGTTCATTTCCATTAGGCAGGTCAATAAAATGTTGTTTAAGCAAATAAAAGGCAGAAAGAAATTGTAATGCGATAATCATTCACAATTCCATTATCCTGCAGGTGAAACAGATAGATCAGCAAGACGTGAAAACACAAACAAGCTCAGAAAGTTAATCAGTGGCTGCTTCTTAACATCAGAGACTGGGAGATGTTAGATTAACTTTTGATTAGATTTTAGAACTGAGAACACTAGAAATAATTAGTGAATTAAAGGTTTACAATCCACAATGCAGATGATTGGCAACTAGATAAGTACTAAGAAGAAGTGGACTTGAAGGGCAATGTAGTAATATCTCTATCTCTGGGCCAGGAGATTCAGGCTTAACCCCCACCAGATCCTGAGGAGTGCAATGGCATCTCTGAACAGGTTGATTTTTTTAAAAAATTATAAGTGGACTTGACTTCAGCACAGTCTCTGGGACAGGTTTCCACATAGGCAAACCTCAAGGAACACTTCGATCATCATTTTCATGTCTATTTCTAACTATTTATTTTACTTATTCATGGGTTGTGAGCCTCATTATTATTTATTGTCAATCCCAATACAAATCATGGGTTTTCAAGGTTAGTCCACAAGTAGTCAAAAGTCAACATAGCACGAATTGTGAGCACTGCTTCAAGATTTATTCATCTGATTTTTTTTTTGGTTTTGTGGCTGATGTTAAAACCATAGATTGATTGGCAAATTACATATGTGGAACCTGCAAGCCCAGAAAGCAGCAAGTTAATTCCAACAATTGACTGACAGGTTAATCTTGTTGCTCCATGTGTTTTATGACACCAGTGCAGTTTTCTTTCGGATGCTCAAGATGAGAAAGTCCAGAGGATGAAGGAATTCAGCCTGCCAGTTGTACACAATCCAGTGGGTGTGTAAACTGGTCCGCTCTCCTCATTACCTATTGATACCCTGCTTTGGATACATTAAGATGCTTAAAGTTTCATTTTACATCTTCTGGGCACACAAAATTGGGAGTGAGGTTCCCATGTTCAGGATGTTTCTGGAAATTTCAACATTTGGAACAAGCTCAACTTAGGTCACCTTTACAAGTAGGAGCAAAGGAGAAAATTGGGCAGCACATGTTAGCACACCTGCTGCTGAATCCACTTGATCTTCCTTCCATTTTAATTAATGGAATTTAACAGGATGAGTTATGTTTCTTGCATCCAGTACTCCCCAAGGTTGTCATCTCAACATGCCGCTCAGGTAATGACAAAGGGTCCAAGCACTAAAACTCACAGCCGACTCCCATCTTTCTCGCCACCTATTGTCATATAATGATGAGGCTAATGGCATTTCCGATTATTCATGGGAAAATGCTACAGCGATGTCAAGCAATAGGCAGATGTGTGGTTGTAGTTAAACCTCCAACAATTTCCAAAGTTGTGCAGCCTGTCAGTTAGCTTCAAGAAAACTGCATCACAGCTAAAATGCATTGGACAAACAAAGTTGCTGTGTTTGTGCAGAAGGTACAAACTTAATGTAACCACAAAACCATTGCCCTCTAAAACTCTTCCATCAATGTGATAAGGATGAGTTACTGCTAGTCAATCTTTCCAGTAATGAAGGTTAGCTTTTGCAAGTGTACGGACTCATTCCTTCATGCTTAACTGTTGGAGATTTTAGAAACATAACAATTGAAATGGACTATTTTTAAACTTTCTGTTTTTTTTAAGTAGGCTCTTAATCTAATCTTTCCTTCCTTCTCTATTTCTCGCTGTACCCGATTTGGCATTGAATTCATCCACCTCTCTTCGAAATCTTCAATTTGATTGCTAAAGGAGAATCAGAGTTGCTTCGCGCAATGAGATTATCATTTCACAATTTCAGCAACTTGCCACACAAAAAATACGTATCTCACAGCAGGCGTCATCAGAGCCCAATTACAGTAAATTATACAATTCAATTTTCATCCAACTTGTGGTGTCAGAATTATCCTTTGTGGTTTTACAATTCGAGATTTTAGTTCAGAAAAAGTGGGCATGTGTGCTCACACGCGTGTGCATGTCAATAAAGATGATGTATCCTGCATGATCAAGTCAATATTACCAGACATGCCTGAAAGTATGTCAATATTTCCAGCAGACAATTTTACAAGAACTTTTCAGAAGTGTGCCAATATTTTCAGGAACCTGGCCTTTGAAATGGTAGCAATCATTTAAGAAGGTTTACTGGAATCTAAAAATATTTGGTACTCTCCCGTGTTATTATCTCATGAAGAAAATAAGTCAAAATTTACAGGAACACCAACTGCTCCAGAAGTATGCGAACATCTGTAATTAGTACTCAGGATTTTGCCAGAATGTACAGCTCCAGCACATCCTCAACCCAATGGGAATATGAGAGTATTTGCAGGGAGCCAACACCTTCTGCCATGTAATCATCGATTGAAACCATCCAGTGGAAAAGGTTGTAAAGCACTGGGTGGGCGTCAATAGAGTGTGTGGTTCTGCTTCAGAATGAAGAGGCACTCAAGAATCTAAACTTAATACAAAAGTGAAGCATTGGTGTAGTACTTAATAAGACAATCAACCAACAGGACTGAAGAAAACTTCAACAGTGTTATTCAACTTGAATTTGATTGCAAACTCCTAGATTTTGAATCCAACAAGTAAATCTTTTAGTTCAAGGGGAAGCTGTAAATCCTGAATTGGTGAAGAGTGTGATGAGTCATATAACAAATAGAAGGAAAGTATGAGAGAAGTTAGTTAAACTAACAGATGATAATGTGTTGGAACTTGATTGAATACCATATATCCAATAATGCGAAAGGAAATGACTGCAATCCTGGCAGAAGCCAAAGAGATTATATTTTTGGTTGAAGTTGATTGTGCCTGAGTATCAAGAGACTAGAAACCATCTGCTATAATGTCAGTTTTAAACAAGTGAGGCAGCTAGTTAAATTGATACTGATGAAAGACAAGAACTCGGATTCCTTAACTAAAGATGGTATTTTTATATATTAAACAGAAGAGGCCATCACAAATTTCAGAAGATTATCCTTGAAAAAAAATTCTGTTTAAAGTGATAGCATAGAGGAAAGGCAGAGAATGTGGCATTTATGGATTTTCTGAAAGCACTGGACAAGGTTCCAGACAAAAGACCATTGGAGAAGATTATGGGGAATGGAAACACAGGGAAGCATAACAAAAAAGGATTTAAAAATAGTTGGAAGGGAGCAAATAGAAGAGTTAAGGCAGTTTTACCAGAGTGACTAGAAGAAGATAGTGTTATGTACTTGCTGCTGTGCATTGTAGTTATTTGTCATCCACCATCTTGGGCAATCATTTCCTCAGCAGGACTTGATTAACTATGTGGGTTAGTCTATTCACAACAATAAAGCACGTTATAAGCTATAGAGAAGACAACACAGCAAATCAACTGATTTGCGAGAGAAGGCAGTGTACAGACCCATAGCTGCCAGGCTGAGTTGCAGCACTGTATACACATAGTAGATTGCGTCCTTAAAGATGAACTCTTTTAAAGGCAAAGTATGAAAACAATATGCACTACCTACAAAATTTACAGCATCGTTCATCAAGGCTCCTCTGACAGTATTTCCTATCACAACTACCATCGAGAAGGATGAGGGCAGCAGCTACATGGGAACACCACCAGCTGAAAGTTCCCCTCCAAACCAGTCACCATCCTGACTTAAAATTATATCATCCATTTTCTCACTGTCACTGGAATGCTCTTCCTAACAATACTGTTGGTGCATTTACACCATTAAGGCAGTTCAGGAATACAGCTCACCAGCACCTTACTAAGGTTAACTGAGATGGACAACAAATGCTGGCCCAGTCAGTGATGCCAACATCCCATGAATGAATAATAAAGAAAACACTGGAAATGGATCATTAAGAAGCAGTGTTGAAATCTTCAACTGGTACTAAATTAAAAGGCATTGAAGGAAATTCTCAGGTCCAACCTGAGCTGATAGATAAGGTGGAGCAATAGGTTAAGAGCTGCAGACGGAATTCAGTAGGTGTGAGTTGGTGCAATTTGATTACTCAGTAAGGAATAATTTGATTAAGGAAAGGTTTGCCATTACGCAGAATTTTACATTACAGAAGGCTCATTAGTCCCAGCCAGTATATGAGTGCTATATCCTACATCAATCTTTCTTCACCTCACTCTCTTAGTATTTAGAGGAGATAAAGGGCTATAGATATGACAGAAGAAAGGGGAACACAGAAACTAATATCTGTCATTACCATAAAAAGGGATAGTTAGGTGAAGGTTTGAATTGTGACAACTTGAAGCGAGATCAATAATGGGAGCATGAATCGGTTAGCTGATAGTCAAGACAAGGGTCAAGAATAATGAAATAAGAGATATTTCAAACAAGGAACAAATTAAAAAGATAGGGATACATCATTTTATCATAGAGTGGCTGGAAGAATCAAACGATTTTTTTTGAGCAAAGTAGAAAGAGCAGACACCAGCTGAAAGAATACCAATTATTGTAGGGGTCAAGTTTAAAGTGATGATAAGCCGTACAAAGAATCAAATATTCGGAAGGAGAACAACTTTAAGGCAAATTTGAAAATGTCTCAAAATCTATAAAAATACAAAGGTCAGTTTCATATGAATTATGAGGACTCAATGTTATTCATTTTTAGAATTCTCAAGCCAATGAAACTGGTATATTTTCAATTTCACTAAAAAAGAATAGTTATATTATCCACGAATCTTGTCATCTCAAACAAAATCGGTAAAATGCAAATGAGAGAACTTAGTCAGAAACCTGAAAGGAGGAAAGAAATTCCAGATTATTTTCAGGGAATCAATGAATAAACATTTAACAAGCGTACATCTGCGTGGTTAGTGCTGTTTCAGATCAATGCATTCTAATATATGCGTAATTAAGCCAATCCAGCAGAGATGCAATACTTTTCAACCACACTGGCTCTGACTATAAGCTTATGACATCTGAAATTAAGTCATTATATGTGTGCCTGAATCTTTGACCCCCAGCACAGGAACATAGAGTTGGAATTGTCCCTGTTTCCACAAATCTGACCTCTGAGAAAATCCCGCATAACTTTGGATTTTGTTTCCAGGCAGAGGTGGATTTAGAGGCTGTAGAGAACCTTGGCAGGTAACCGTTGAAAAAATACAAAGGCTGCCAGGTGCAGAGGCATGCTGGACTAAAGGTCTGCCTCAGTATTTTCTAAAACAAAGTACACTTCTCTGGCTCTCATGCCTCACATATTCCCCAGACTGCATCCATGCTGCCATATGTCATGCTTTGGCTCCTTATATCCTTTTTTACCTTTTTCCCATCCATCTACCTAGCCATCATGGTCCCTATGCTTTCTGTGCCACCTCATATCCCTCTAGCCATTTCCCATGAACATCTATAGCCCTTGTGCCAAAGTAATGTCAAACCACGTCAATCCATGCACCCCACGCCCCACTCTTTGCCCTGACATCTTCACTTTGTATCCAACAGAAGCAGACCTCAAGGCCTAAGCTGAACTTAAATAAAGTTCTTAAATGTCTACAAATGAATTCACTGTTTCAAAAATAACTCTAATGCATAACAACTCATTCATTATCTCTGTATTCCTTCAGCTACATAATCCCTTATGAAAGTATTTCATTCAAATGCTTTATCCCTAATAAAACTAAACATTGGAATTCCAGTTCAAAGAGTCTACAATCCCTTGTATCAATCAATAAAACTGTGAAATTATGATAATAGAAGGTTGTGAAATCAGTGCAGTAGCACAAATCCATCAATGATAAAGCTCAGGTTTATATCAACACACAGAATGAAATTTTAAGCGATGATTTTACTTGACAGTGCATGGAGTTCTTTTTGAATGTTTAAAGAGCAGAAATTTTAAAGGCTTGACAGCTGCCATGTTTCTTTGACAATTACTTTTGATACTACCTTTTTGACAGCTGCCTTGACAATTCCAATGAGCTTGACGGTCCAATGTGTTACTGCGCATTTTATGTCAAATTTAACAATTGCAAATGGCATCTATACGGCATTAGAATAGTTGGGTTGTTGTTTTTGATTGCCACAAACTCATAGGGAGAAAATGAGGATTGCCAATGATGAAGGTCAGAGTTGAGAGTGTGGTGCTGATAAAGCACAGCATCCGAGGAGTAGGAGAGTTGATGTCGATTCTCCTGCTCCTCGGATGCTGCCTGACCTGCTGTGCTTTTTCAGCACCACACTCTCGACCCACAAACTCATAGGGCCCTTCTCCTGTGCTGTAGACCTTTATGACTATATGACTCTGGCAAAACCCACTGGGCCTTTTCCCAGAGGTGGCTCTGGACCATATCCAAAAGGGTAACTTACCTCTCCAAAGGGACATCTCACCTCCTCCCCAAAAGACTGCGCAAAATCTAAACCATACACATTTTGTTTCCCGCTGCGGGTTAATGAAAATCAGACATGTCAAGGGCCAGCTGCTCTGTTATGTGGGCAGCTGCCTCCACAAGCCTCAAATCTGCAATTTTCAAACTGGCCCCACCAACCCTCCCTTCCCCACCCCTAACCACATACCCTACCCCACCACCCCCCCCCCCCCCCCCCCCCACCGCTCCTCTCCCTCCAAAATTCTTGGGAAAATGGTGGGCACAGTGTTTAGAGACAGGACTCCTGAATTTTGGATTCCACTGCCATTCTCTTAATGACAAAGAGGCTCTCTCTAATTGCGAAAATTCAGGAATTAAAGTGCAGAGACGTATGGCATTGCTTTGTTCAAACTACATAAAATACGCCAAACGTTAGAATTGGAGAATAAAATTAATTTTGCAAAGGAGATAGTGGTAAAATGGAAACCCTCTGAAGAATTATTTGATATTTAATGCTCTTATCTCGCACCCCCATAATTTGGAAATCTGTAATAAGTACCGTACTTTATTTAATCCAAAAGGAAATAATGGATTTTTCTTTATCATGCTCCTTCTCCTAGTAACCACTGTTAATTAAAACTCTGAGAAAATCATTTTAGATTCTTCTTAAATAATCTAAAAGCAAATTGAAAATTTCAAGCCAATCTTTTTGACCATTTTATCATTCCTTCCAATCCAGTTCTCTCCACCCCATTCTATGAAATTCCCCACCTTCTTCTATTTAGTTAAAAATCACACAACACCAGGTTATAGTCCAACAGGTTTAATTGGAAGCACACTAGCTTTCGGAGCGATGCTCCTTCATCAGGTGATTGTGGAGGGCTCGATCGTAACACAGAATTTATAGCTTCCAATTAAACCTGTTGGACTATAACCTGGTGTTGTGTGATTTTTAACTTTGTACACCCCAGTCCAACACCGGCATCTCCAAATCATCCTTCTATTTATTCTGACACCTACATGTTGCCAAATTATGAACCTGGCAAGTTCTTCCTTTTCGCCATCGCTGGCCACACCCAATCCCTGAGTCATGACTCAGGGCTAGATATTGGCCAGGACACCAACAGAACTTCCCTGTTTATAGTCCTGCTGTTCTTTGAACTGTAGAGGTCATGTGACACAGCAAGTAGGTAACCCTCCTTCTGAGTCAGGACCCCTAGGTTCAAGTTTAGGAGAATGGTGTTACCACTAGATAATTAATCCATAGATCCTAGGAATGTTCTGGAGATCCAGGTTCTCACCCCACCCCACCATGGCAGATGGTGGAATCTGAATCCAATATAAGTCTGGAATTAAGAGTCAAATAATGACCATGCAATCGTTGTTGAATATAATAATTTGGTTAATCAATGCCCTTTAGGGAAAGAAATTTTCTGTCCTTAAATGGTCTGGCTAACATATGACTCAGGGCCCACATCAATGTCTCAGCTGTCCTCAGAGCACTTAGGGATGGTCAATACATGCTGGCCTGGCAAACGATGCCAACATCTCATGAATATAAATTTTTAAAAAAATCTCACCAGCACATGATGGTTGAGAAATGTACGTGTGAAATATAGCCAAACAGCTTAAATATCAGCTAGTAAATCCTTCCAACACAGCTCAATGGGGGGAATAAAAGTAAGAGAGGTTTCGCATCAGCCAAGTGGTCTATGTCATTGCGAACGATTGCAAGTCGATTAATCTATCAGTTAGATTTCCTCCGGGTGCTGCAGTTTCCTCCCACAATCCAAAGATGTGCTAGTCAGGTGAATTGGTCGTGCTAAATTGCCCATAATGTTAGGTGCATTAGTCAGAGGGAAATGGGTCTGGGTGGGTTACTCTTCGGAGGATCGGTGTGGTCTGGTTGGGCCAAAGGGGTTGTTTCCGCACTGTCGGGAGTCTAATCTAATTGTTATTCTCATGCATTTTTAAAAGAAGTGATCAATTTGTTGTCAGTTAGTTCATAACTTAAGAGATTTCCACATTTGCTTCAAAATAACACAGCAGCATTTGGGTAGTGAAATGATTCAGTGGAAGTTGACACAGACATGTAAGCAGATTGAGGGATGTGTGTACAATAAGTGCTTGCATATTCACACATGCATCATGCAGAACATCATAAAAGCCTCAGTGAGATCAGCTTCAAGGATAAAATTAGTGTCAAGCAATTCAGTGTAATGAACAAAGTTAAACATCACACAACACCAGGTTGTCTGGTAATCACCTGATGAAGGAGCGTCGCTCCGAAAGCTAGTGTGCTTCCAATTAAACTTGTTGGACTATAACCTGGTGTTGTGTGATTTTTAACTTTGTACACCCCAGTCCAACACTGGCATCTCCGAATCAGTGTGATGTAGGCAGTAACCTTGCATCTGCTGGAAAGGATTTGGGTGGTTGTCAAATCATGTCAAATCCCATGTGACCTCATCAGCACAGCTAAGCCAAGAAGGATGAGGAAAAAATAAATGAGCTTGAATTCTTGATTACATGTGATATGGAATGGCATTGATTGGGAAATACTCTGAGGTTTCTCAAATTCTCACTTTTTATCCTCACAGACCAAATACTTTTAGCTACTATTAACTGAGATCTTTACAGAATGATATCCTCAAGGCAAAGAAACTTAGCGGTGTCACAACATCCAAATGTTTTTAATAGCCCCAAAATATATTTGACCTGCTGATCAGGGTTTTGATGGCAGGTTTGAATGACTTACACATTCATTCAAACTGTGCAAATTGTTTGAAAAACTTTGTGCCCTCCTCCTGCCCTATGACTCTCTGAGATCTTTGTACTCATCTATTTCTCTAACCACTCTGAGGCATCTCCAATTTTAATTACTCTGTCACAGATGATTGTGCCTTAACTTTTCTTTGCCTCAAAATCTGGGAGTTCCGATTTAATCCTCTCTGTCTTATTTCCTGTGTCTGCTCCATTAAAATCCTTTTCCAGACATAACTGTTTGAACAAGGCATTTGCACTAAAGTGTTGCTTAGTGTCAAATTTGCCTCCTTTGTAGTTTGCCTTGTAACTGTTTAAAAGAAACAGGTGCGAGATAAATACAACTGGTCGTTTTAATATAAACTGGCAATGCATTGGTTGACAATGCTGTTATGTTCAAAATGTATTGTTATTATATGAGAACCTTGGTTTTAAGGTGGAAGAAAAATGGATTTTAATTTTTCAGTTCTGTGAAGATTTTTTTTTAAAAGGACTGGTCAGAAAATTGTTTTGAACACAGAGCTTGCAAGAATTTGCAAGAACTCATATGACTTCAACTAAGTGACCAGGAAGCCACACAAGGAGGTAATTGCCAAGTTGTTTACTGGTTTGGGTTTTTAATGGCATCCAGAGAGAGAGAGAGGATGGATCAGAAGCATATTCATACAGAGAGAAGAGAACCATTACAGTAATGGGAGCAATTTTCATGAAGTCCGGGATGGGGAGAAATCTTGAGTCGCTTAAGGGTCAGTGAAAAGAAAACTCCAAAAGCAAAAAGCTATGAAGGTACTCGGGAGGAAGACATTTAACAAAGCTGTTGTGACATGAATTTAGGAACCCTTGTAAGGGGATAAGTGAGTTGAGTTAGCAGTTTATTTTCAGGTTCTAAGGGAGAGACATTAACTAAAGAAAACAGCATTGAGTGAATGTGCAGGAATTTGCCAAAAGGGAACTGATTACGGCTATGCCAATAGAGTAAAAAGCTTCAATGTGGAAATTTTCATTGAGGCTTTGAGGGTCTATTATAGAGACAAGGGCTATGAATCAATCGTTCTGATGTTTGTAATGAGACTGTTCCAATTGTTCTGATATAGTGCATTATTGTGCTTTTTAAGCAATGAATCTTTATGTTCTTTTATTAAAAGTACATTGGCAGCCTCTTGTGAATATGTTCAGTGACAGGCCTCCATGGTAAACCAAAAAACCTTATGGTCTATCAAGCCAGGTTTCTGTCTGGGAAATAACTTGTCCGGTATTTACAGCAGCTAGGTCATCACAACATTCAAATAAATTGGTTAACAACTAAATTCAAATAGCATACTGCTATGAAGATGTGTTAACTAAAATATTCATTCATAACATCCTAAATTGTACATCTTAAATTCAGGAAGTCAAAATGTGGGAACAGATTGAGTAGAAGTCAGAAATGATAAAGGTGAGAAGCAACTTGTTGAAAATGATGGATAAGATTCCTATCAGTAATCATACGGTCGGGTGGAACATAATGGAAGAAATAATTAGAGCTTGTCAGAAAGGCATAGAGATAATCATTAGAGATTTTAATCCATATATAGACTGGAAAAGTCAGGTAGTCAATGCAGCCTATTTCAAGAGTTCTCAGAATGTTTCAGGATAGTTTCTTAGAACTCCATATCTGGAGCTGACTGGAGAGCAGGCTATAGTAGACCTAGTATTGTGTAATGAGATGGGGTTAATTAATGAGCTCATCGTGAAGGTGCCCTAGGTAGCTCCAACTATAATATAATTGAATTTTACATTCAGTTCCAGAAAGGAGCAGGCCTGAGACTATTTATTAAAATTTAAATAATGGGAATTATGAGAACATGAAAGCACAGCTGGCTAAAGTGAATTGGCAAATTAGGTTGAAGGATAGTGTAATGGAAATGCGATGACATACATGAGAGGGCATATTTCAGAATACAGCAAATAGATATATTCCAACAAGTAAGAAGAATTCTAAGGGATGTACCCAGCATCTATGGTTAACTAGAAATGTTAAAGCTAGTATCAAATGAAAACAAAATCATATGGCTGTGCAAAGAGAGGAAGCTGATTAGAAGTCAGAACAGGATATTAAAAAAACAGCAAACAATGACCAAAAAATTAATGAGAGAAAAAATTATAGTACTAGGGAAATGTACTCAGAAATTTATAAACAGTTAAAAATCTCTGTAAACATTTAAAGAAGGAAAACATTAGAGGTTAACAAATTGAGTGTTGGTTTTATAGAAAGTGAAACTGGTGAATCAATATGGAAAATAAGGAAATGGCGGGTGAATTGAACAGGTCTTCTTGCATCAGTTTTCATCATAGAGGATGGAAATAAAATCTCAGAAACAGCGAAAATCAGGAAATAGAAGGTAGGCAAGAACTCAGGGAAATCACAATCACCAAAGAAGCAGTACAGAGTAAATTGGAGAAGCTGTAAATACTCAGGTCCTTGTGAACTTCACCCGAGAGTCTCCAAAGGAGTGACTAGTGAGATAGTTGACGCATTATTTACAATTCTCTAAAACTCTCTTGATTTGAAGATGGTCCCATTAGATTGAAAGATAGCAAATTTAACTCTTTTATTCAAAAAGGGAAGGGGACAGAAAGCAGGAAACTATATCCTGTTCGCCTAACATTCACCATTGGGGAAAAAATTCAAAGCTTTTATTCAAGCTGTTATAGCAGGGCATTTGAATAGTTCCACGGTAATTAAGCAGAGTTTTGCGAAAGGGAAGTCATATTTGACCAATCTACTAAGTGCTTTGAGGAGATAATAGAGAAAGTGGAACCAGTGGATATACTGTACTTAGATTTTTAAAAGGTGATAGAGTGCAAATCAAAGATTATTGGGAATCAAAGATTATTGGGAAAATAAAAGCTCATGGTGAGCCTGTGATAAATATTGGCAAAGACATAAGATTAACAGACAATGAGGAAGTAGAGAGTCATAAGTTGTTCTTTTTATGCTTGGCAAGATGCGGTGTGCCACAGGAATCGGTGTCGGGTTTGGTTGGCAAATTTGCTGCTAACACAAAGAGAGGAAGGGAAGTAAATTGTAAAGACAGCATAAGAAGGCTACAACATAGGGGGATAGGTTATATTAAGTGAATGGGAAAGATGTGACAAATGGAATACAATTAGAGAAAATGGGAAATTGTACATCTTGGAAGAAAGAATAAACACAATTTCTAAATGGTGAGAGATTGCAGAGCTCTGAGATGCAGAGAGATCTGGGTATCCTCATGCACAAATTATAAAAAGATCAGTATGAATATACATGATGTAATTAGGAAAGTTAATAGAATGTTAACATTTATCACAAAGGTAACCACATACAAAATTAGGGAGGTTATGCTTTATTTATTCAGGATACTAATGAAACCACATTTGGATATTGTGCACAGTACTGAACACCTTTCTTTAGGAATGGTGTAAATGCATTGGAGGCTGCTCAGAGAATTTTTACCGGAATAATATTTGGAATGAACAGGCTGTCATAGAAGGAATTGTTCAACAGGCTGGATTTGTAACTGGTGGAGTTTAGATGAGTAAATTGAGTTTGTAGAAATGTATAGATCCTGAGGAGCTTTCACAGGATAGATGTGAAGAGAATATTTCCTCTTATCAGAAAATCTAAAATGAGCAGGCATTTTTTATGAATCAGGACTCACCGACTGTAAATAGTGTTTAGGCAAAATGTTATCTCTTAGAGGGCCAGGGATCTTTGGAACTCTCTTCCACAAAGGGTGGTGGAAGAAAAGTCCTTGAATTTTTTTTAAGGCAGAGGTAGATAGATTATTGTCAAGCAAAGTGCTTCAAATGTTATTAGGGGTACGTGTGAATGCAGAGTGCAAGCAGAGCTGCCATGACCTTATTCAATGGTAGGGCAGGCATGATAGGCCGAATGGCCTACTCCTGCTCCTAATCTGTATGTTGGTGTGCATGTATGTTTTTTTATGTGACTCTCCACCCTTTCTTGAAATTATCTGTACACATTTCCCCACTACTGAAATTAAGCTGACGGATTATGGTCCCAATACTAATATATGTTCTAGCCAGATGCTTGTTTTATGAACATTGAGGTTGCTATAGCAAGAAGAAAAAGGTTTCAGAAGGAGAAGCAACCATAGTCACCAAACAAAATTGTAAGTATGTAAAAAAAAGTGCATTCATTAATCATTTAATTATGTCTCCAGCATCTGTTTTTGTGAAATGCATTCATCTATGAGGCAAACTCAATCTTTTATGTATTAACATATCAGTAATTTAAACAGAAGAGCATGACCAAGCTTTTGGAACTGATCTATTCAGTAACTTGAAGCTGCATTAGTCCCAGGAGAATGGCAGAACAAAGTATGTGTTCTTAGAAAACAGTATTAACATTTGCTCTTTTATGCAATGTTGTGAAGTATTAGATGCTTCAAGCCTTCAGAGGAAAGATGTTCCAAAAGGCTTTTGTTCAAAAATCAAAAACACCGTACTTTGAAAGTGAAGAACTTATTCCGTAATGGAATGGTTCTGCCCACTCCTTTCTACAACTCTTCATTTGAATGTCTAAAGCTCTTTTGAATGGTGTTAATTCTTTCTCCCCCTACTGTACAACTCCACAAGCAAAACAATGCAACTGAAAAAAAAATGCAAAAAATGGAACAGGTTGGACTCTAGTCCAGTATCTGTAATTCTCACTATCTAATAAAGCCACCACAGAAGTGATATTGATGAATTGAAACAAATACAGGCAAATCCACATCCACCCCACCCCCACCCCCCCCCCCCCCCACACACACACACACACACACACCTAAATGTAACCCAATGTAGGAAACATGGACACAGAAAGAAGAAGCATTGCAGAAAAAAACAAAAGGTGGTAAATCTGGAAAGACAGAGACACAAAGTGAAATTGGGAAATGGTCAGCATTAACATTTTGAATGAACTGCAGTTCCACATATTTTGGACAACTTATTGTAAAATGCAACTCAACACAAATAAAAGCTAAATACTGTGGACGTTGGAAATCTGAAACAAACACAGAAAATGCTGGAAAAACTCAGCAGGTCTGGCAGCATCTGCAGGGAGAGAAACAGAGTTTGCATTTCAAGTTTGATATGATTCTGATATGCACATAAATCACAAGGGCCCAGGCAAAACCAAGAGCCTGGCCTGTGAAATCTAACTGCCGGACATCAATAAGGACATCGAGCAACTGATGAAGTCCTGTGAAGCACATCAACTCCATCAGTTTCAGCAATCAAGAGAACCTCTCATTTCTCATAAAATTCTTGGTGTGAGAGTGTAATTGATCTGTGTACAAGAATTGGAGTACACGCTGGTGACTAATTAATTCACTAGATTTCAAATAGTGAGACAAATCAAAGAAACCACAAGTCCAACAGTTGTTGACAAATTGACAGCCACATTCAGTATCTTCTCAACAAATTGTGTTCAACAATACACCAGGACACCTCCCAAGACATGAGCAACAATTGGAGTAATCAGCAAAGCACTTTGTGGCCTCACTATGTTCCATCTAATGGTCTCATAGAATGTACTGTTCACACAGTGAAGTTCGCAGTTATTAAATGCAGAGCTACTTGTCAGGATTTTTATATCGCCATGTAAAATCTATGGGCTATTTCTCAAGGCAATGGTTTACTCTCAAGGGAAGTTCTTCATGTTTGGAAAGCAGACTACACTCATGGTCCTTCTATCAGACAGTCTTCATCCATATACATGTGCACAATACATATTGGAAAGATGGGATAAAACATTACAAGCGGCTTTTAATCAAATTGCCCGTGTTAAGTGAATCAAAGAGAAGGATATGTCTATTTTTACCTCATACAGTGTTATGCAAGAGTGATGGAGAGATATGCCAGGTATGTTGAACAAGTACAGAAGGTTAATCAAATGTCTGCAATACTCTGACATATATAGATGGGCATAGGTCAAAGTATTTCACTAAGGAGAAACTTAATAACTTATTGCCAGAGAATGAAAGACGTGAATGTTTCAGCATGAGAGCTGACAAAGATGCAAAGTACCAGTAGATTATAAGCCAAACCTCAACTTCCTGTCCTTCACTAGATATGTCTCCAAACACCATGATCAATAAGCATGCAAACAATTATACCAACCTGGACCAAAACAAACCATTAAGGTTCACACAAGTACATGGATTCTGGAAAGTTATGATATCATTGTGTCCAGTGCAGATCATACAACGTTATCACAAAAAAGTGATCAAATCTGACAATGAGAGAGACAACACATTCACGTTTTATCATGCACAACAATAACAATACATCTTTAATGCACGATACATGCCCATTACCAATGGCAGGTAACAGAACACTGAGTGAGGCTGCACAGCCAAATTGTAAAAAGTGCATATGGACTAGGTCAGATCACATTGTAACTCTGCCAAAGTGTCATCTTAATGAATAAACATAATGTATTGATGTTTATCATTAAAAAATAATTATTAAAATCGATTTCCTGTTCCTCAAAGTGAAAAAGGGGTATGTTGCATTATTGCACAGATTTCAGAAAAGCAGTATACTTTTAAGTTACGTGATCTCATATAATGCACGACTCTCCAGTATAAGAGATCTCCATCTAACTCTCTGTGCATTCACTCAATTGACAGTCAGTCAGTCAGTAAGTCACCCAGTTAACAATCTATGTAACATATAGTAATCAGAGTAAGCATATAAACTAGACTGTATATTTTAGTCAAGGATGTCATGATTGTATACACCATTATTTGTTCATACACTTCCAAATGATTGACTCAACATGAAGCAGACTCATTGTGTTAAAATGTTGAAAATCTACAAGCACATCAACCTCCAGGATTGACACCTAGTCCCTGGAGTCCTAGCCCCTCCTACTCTGATTGGATTAATCTGTGACCTTCTCACTCAATTTCCCACTGAATCCTGACTACTGACTCATAGGCACAACAAACCCTCCTGACTACTGATTGGTTGCCTTTTGCTAGATGTTAGAAATAATGCTACTTTGAGCTTGGCAAGGCTACGCCTCTCTCTCTATTCCAATATGCCATTTTGCTTATTTGGCAAACTGCCCGCGACAGATATCCTGTTACACAATAGCTGACTTTTCAGTGCAGCTGTGAATCTGGCCTCCTGAAATACTTATAGATGAAAATGGTTCATGACAAATCAGTTTGAAGCTCACTGAAGATGATATAGCAATATATAACATCCTTTAACCTGTGCCTACTCCAAACACAGCAGAAAGGTGTCAAATCAAAAACCTAGAGTCTCCAAATAGAATGAGCTGCGAAATATTGTGTGAAAACTCCTAAAAATTGGCACACCCGAATTTCTAGCTCAGAGACTTTGGCCTGTAAAGGAGATCTGAAGGAGCTTGATTAATAACAACGCACCATCTATGGAAACTGGCACTAAATTTTAATGTATATAAAAAAATCAGAGCGACTGCTGTGAGCTGTGGGCACATCTGTAGGTCCAGTCCACCTATTGACTCTGAATTTTCACACATCTATTTAAACAACCATTTTCCCTATCACCAAGCACAAACAACGCACAGCTCCTTTGAGTCCATGCTAAATCCCCATATCAAAACGATGATTTTGAAATAATGAAAATCCGATTTGCTGCAGAACAGAGAATATTTCCAAATTTCGATTTAGTTCAATACCATTTACCAAATCATACCCACTCACTGAACCAGATCTAAATCCTCCGCTGTCAGCACACATGTTATTACAAGGGAAATCCCACCATCTTAAAAATATTACATCCGCAAAATCCGCATTCATTTATTCATAAGACCCTGTTTACTTTTTCATGTATAAAATATGCGTATATCTTTAAATTTAAATCTGCTGGGCAAATATTTTCCTGTCCCAATTACTAAATATTTGCTCAGTATTTGTGTTTAAGATCAGACTTGAAATCCCAGTAAATCCTCAATGTTAAAGTTTTTTTTCATTCTGTGAATCTAATACAAAAAATGGAAGCCTCTCATGTAACAGTTTGTAAATCTCCACACTAAATTTGTTGGACGGCTCTATGTTATTTTATTTAATGCTCAGTTGCTAAGCTGATAGCAGTATAAGCAGCCTTTCTGTTCTGTTAAACCCACCATAAATAGCTAATCTCATTATTACTTTGATATCATAAAGGCTCCATCTTAAATACTCATACCAATTGGACTATATTGATATCTAAGAAAGCTTCAGTAATAAAGACATTGTCAAAATGTTAACAAACACCAGCTTCATTTGCAGCTCAAGCTTCATGTTCATATTGGTCTAAAACCATGTGAGCAAGGGTCTCTCAGAAGCGCGATACACCATCTTGCATAGTGTCAAGTCTTCCATTACAGGCACACCCATCCCACCTTATCTACTGAGTCCATCAATCTCAGACTGGCTTCTCTGTTATTATGGGAATGGGTCTTGGAAGACGTTGCTTGGGTGCAGTATCAGAGATACTGCTGAATTTAGGCTGCTTGCAATATAATTTTTTTCAGAGAATCCCTACAGTGTGGAAACAGGCCATTTGTCCCAACAAGTCCGCACCGACTCTCCAAAGAGTATCTCATCCAGACTCATTCCTCAACCCTTTTACTTTATTTCCCCTGACTAATGCACCTAACCTACACATCCCTGAACACTATGCCAATTTAGCCTGGTCAATTACCAAACCTGTACATCTTTGGACTTTGGAAAGAAACAGCAGCCCCCAGAGGAAACCCACGCAGACACAGGGAGAATGTGAAACTCCACACAGACAGTCGCCCAAGGCTGGAATTGAACCAGGGTCCCTGGCACTGTGAGGCAACAGTGCTAACCACTGAGCCACCATGCTGCCCCTAATCTTTTTACTTAGCATACAAGCAATAGTTTACAGTCTTAAACTTAACAGAAGGCTGTACACAGGATTTTCCCTTGTCAGAGTCTACTGTCATGTGCTGTCTTACAGCACCACTAATGTGAGTTGACTCTGTACATATTTGAGCATTAACACTTCACAGTTTTTTTGCTCCTTCATCCAATTGATCCTGTGGTTTGTGGTTTGTGGACAACACATACAGCCAAATCTACCGAAACCTACCACCATTTTCATCAACCCACCACTGGATTGTAAATATTTCACAAATTATTTAAATTCAAGTAAACTTTACCCAAGTATGATGCATTATTCAACGACACTGGAGAAGATTCGTACATGACCTCTCTCTTCTTGGCAAGGAATTGAGAGCCATATTTGCTCACCTCCCACTTCTTGAACTTTGCACTGTCCCAATGTTGAACTCTCAGTCCTTATGAAAGGGTGAAAATTTTGTTATAGTTGCAGTTAATGCGAAGTTAAATTTTTTTAACCTTTTGACAACCATGACTTAGAGGGTAGCCCTCTCACTTCTGAATTGGAAGCTTGCGGGTTTGTAAGGCCGAAAAATAAAATCTAGGCTGGCACTTTGTTGAAGTGTTGCATTGTTGTCTCATCTGAAAATGTGGCTTCCTGTTAAACCAACGTCTGGCTTCTCAGGTGGGGGATGTTAAAGTGTCAATGGCAACATTCTGAAGATAGCAAAGAGAAATATCCTGGCTGTCATGTGCTTTGGAATGCCTTGAGGTCATGAGAGGCCTGATGTAGAATCAAGTCTTTCTTTTTTTGGCTGAATGATCTTCCACATTTACCAAGTTACTTACTCTGCTCGAATAATGCTGCAGTACATCGCTCACTGAAGCCGGGCTATGGGCCAAGATTCAAGCTAAGCTGCTTAGATGCAATGTGACCTTCTGGGCTTGAAAAGAGATGACGTCCGGGATCTTTTTAAACGGATAGATTGATGCCAGTCTAACATAGCCTCTTCCTGCTCGACAGCATTCCAATTAGCCTCGTCATGTACTTGGCATTCCTTTCAGGATACTAATGAAAGGGCCACTTGGATGTCAACCAGTTAGGGGCCTGACATGCCAACTGGTGTTTTTTGTCATCGCCTTCAACTGATCAGGAGAATCAGTCGACGCTCAATTAAAGTAGGCATTATTACATCGAGCTAAGTTGAGAATCAAATAGGTGAAGCTATTCAGGAGAGTGATAGAAGCTTTAACCTGGTAACACAGGAACTTACTTCACTTTCTCATTTAACTGTTCCTACTTCAAGTCATCATTCTGAAAAGCAGACATCCAGGGAACCTATGTTCAGTCAATGACCCAATTGAACCACAAGGTTTGGATTTAACTGAAGGGAGGGGGTATTCAGCATACTCACCCACCAACCCCCTCCCCCCCCCCACCCAATGCCCCCACCCCTAGCACATCCCTACAACTGATCATTAGTCTTTCCAAACTGGAATAGAACAGATAGGTGAGCCATAATACACTGACAGTGGTCTGAATGAGGTGAGAGGGCAATGTAAATGACCCTCAGTGGGAAGAAGTGTCACTTTGAGGGCTGCTACTAACTAACTGGCCAGCAGCTCCAGAACTCTGGACAATGCCAGGCCTCAGTTGTAGGTGCTACCAGATCTGTGAGATAAAGCAGGAGTATGATGACTACTGGAGACAGGTATATCCAGGACACACATAGTGGGAGGGGAGGGATCAAAGACCCCTGGGAGTGGGCAGTGAATGGGGTGAAACCAGGTTTTGGGGGACAAGTTGTGAGGAACAAAGAGGGGTGCAAAATCTGGGATGAGGTGTCCCTACTTCCACCCCTCTCCCCCCACCAAAGAACCCCCAAACGATGTGTGCAACCACATTCATTCTTGCTTTTTTCAACCTGTTCCCAAAAGCTATTGACCTGACTGGGTGGCAAACACCATTGATTTTTAATGACGAACCTAGATATGGCAGGTGGGTTGTCAGTTTCAGAAACTGACAGTTACCGTATGAAAGAGGACAGCTCAGGGCTGAGCAGGAAGGTGATGGGCTGGTCAGCCCTCGTATTTAAATGCTTCCTGTGTTTCACCAAAGATTCACCTCACAAGGGACCAGAAAATTCAGGTGTATGTGCTTATGAAAGCGCTGTCCACACCTTTGGGAGAAGTTGATTTTAAAAGTATCTATTTGCCAAGATGTAGGGGTTGCAAGCCCAAGCTTGGAATACGGAACTTCCACCATCATCCATCTGGGAATTCTGAGTTTGAAAGGATGCATGCTCTGGAAGCATAGAATCATATGTGAAATTGAAACCCATATTCCCATTTAGGTTGTTAATGTTTTAAGTTTCTAATATTGACCAGTTACGGTGCTCTGTTTAAAGTTTACCCAACAACGCTAAAAACAGCCCTTTTCCAACCACAAATCTAAGTGGGAATAAAAATGTGAGAAAAAATACATTTGAGTTACCTTAATATTGAGATTTAGGTGGCTACATTTGATCCTCGAGCTATTGTATTGGGTAACAGTTCTGAAAGAGTTTGAAATGAGGTAGACCGAGCTCCACCCAGTCTGAAAATACCACAAAGCTCTGAATGGAGAAGCATTAGGAGTCTTATACTGTCTCCTAATACAGGCTCACATGTCCTTAGTTCTTGCTTAGTTATTATGGCTAGGAGTTAATGCAAGCTAAAATAGCTACTGATAAAGAACAAACTACTGATATCTAAGTGGTCATGTTTTAGAAGTGACGTGTATAATGTGGGCGGCATGGTGGCTCAGTGGTTAGCACTGCTGCCTCACAGCACCAGGGACCTGGGTTCAATTCCTGCCTCAGGCAACTGTCTGTGTGGAGTTTGCACATTCTCCCTGTGTCAATGTAGGTTTCCTTCGGGTGCTCTGGTTTCGTCCCACAATCCAAAGCTATGCAGTTTAGGTGAATTAGCCATGCTAAATTGCCCATTGTGTTCGGTGCATTAGTCAGGGATAAAATGTAGGGGAATGGGTCTGGGTGAGATACTTTCTGGAGGGTCGGCATGGACTTGTTGGGCCAAATGGCCTGTTTCCACACTGTAGGGAATCTAATCTAGACTAATCTGAAAAAAAAGACAAGAGTCTGTTCTGCTCAGACTTATTTGTAATCCAACTTCTACCACAGACCACTGATTAGCCCATCAGACTAGGACAGAAGGGATGATTCGTGGTAATAGTATGCCCCAAACATAAGCTGCCAGAGATCAATACCCAGGCAATGGAGTGTAATACAGTCAGGTATTAGTACCTAATTCCATTGGGGCTGTGGATTGGATAGTGTAGTCTCAATAGCTTAGGAGTACCTGGTTAGGAACAAAGTACTACTTGGAAATAGTTGACCAAAATCTACCTCTCCTCACCAAAGCCAGTCCTCCATCTACAAGGCACAAGTCAAGACTGTAATGGAATTACTCCCCACTTTCCAACAACACTCAAGAAGCTCAGGATCATTTAAGACAATGAAGCCCAGTTAGTCTGTACCTTAAGTATTCACTCCTCCCACCATCATGGCTGCAACACCTGCCATCTTCAAGAAACACTGCAACATCTCATTAAGGCTTCTTTGACTGCACCCTCTAAACCAGTAAACTGCATCACCAAAGAACAAGGGCAGAAAACACGCTAGACCATCAGATGCAAATTTCCCTCCAATCTTGATTTGAAAATATATCACTGTTACTTCATCACTGTTGGGGCAAAATTCTGGAGCTCCCTTCTAAGCAACATCATGAACATACCTACTTCAGATAGACTGCTGCAGTTCAAGAAAGTGACTCACCATCACCTTCTCAGATCACCTAGGACTGGTGAATAAATTCCAGCCTTGGCACAAAGAAAGAACAAAGAACAATACAGCACAGGAACAGGCTCTTCGGCCCTCCAAGCCTGTGCTGACACATTTTGCCTTTCCATATGAAAACTGTCTTCATTCACTGGATCTGTATCCTTCAATTCACTTCTTATTCATTTATTTGTCCAAGTGCTTCTTGAATGCTGCTATTGTGTCTGCTTCCACCACCACTTCTGGCAGTGCATTCCAAGCACTTACAACGCTTTGCATGAAAAATGTGCCTTGCACATCTCTTTTAAACTTTCCCCTACCCCCGCAGCTTCAACCTGTGTCCCCTAGTAATTGATCCCTCCACCTTGGGAAAAAGCCTCAAACTTTCCACTCTACCCATGCCATTCACAGTCTTATAAACTTCTATCAGTGAAAACAAACCCAGTCTATTGAACCTGTTTTCATAGCTAAAGTCCCCTGCACCAGGCAACATGCTACTAAACCTGTTTCTGTACCCTCTCCAAAGAATCCATATCTTTCTGGTAGTGTTGTGATCAGAACTGTACGCAATTTTCCAAGTGTAGCCTAACTGAGGTTCTATAAAGCTGCAGCATAACCTGCCTATACTCAATGCCACTTTCAATGAAGGCAAGCTTGCCATAGGCCTTTTGTACTGCCTTATCTACCTGTGCTGCCACATTTCGTGATCTGTGGACCTGCACACCCAGAACACTCTACATATCAATACTCCTGAGGGTTGTGCTATTCACTGTATAATTTCCACCTGTACTTGACCTTCCAAAAACCATCATCTCACATTGACCTGGATTAAACTCCATCTGCCATTTTTCTGCCCATGCCTCCAACTGATCTATATCCTGCTGTATCCTTTAACAATCCTCCTCACTATCCACAACTCCACCGATCTTGAGGTGTTGAGCATCTTAAAAAGTATTAGGATATATAAGTCCACTGGGCGTGATGGGATCTATCCCAAAACATTAAGGGAGGCAAGAGAACAAATTGCTGCAGCATTGACAGATATCTTTGTATCCTCTTTAAGGGAATTGGGGCTTACATGCGGAAATGGGGTTAATGTACATGTGCAGATCTTACTGTATGTTGAAGGAGGCTCAGGAGATCACATGACCCACTCCTGCTCCTGTTTCATACATAGCCTTGTCAGTGCACCACTGCTGCCAACCAAAACGAATCCACCCAAGGACAGCTGGCATTGTGAACAAAGGCACATCAATATGAATGATACATTGGAACATACTCTGGGGGATTGGATAGTGTTTTTCTTTTGTAATATGAGAACATAGTACAAAATACAAAACAAGTTCCAAAGCACAGTCAAACTAACAGTAGCAGCATTCCTTCTCAATTAATATGCAAACGTATTCAGTTTCAAACAATTTGGTCAAGTAATTAACATTTTCATTTAATAAGTACCTGACACAGGTTGACAGATTCTAACTCATTGCCATTGTTTGCCTTCATTCATTTTAATGAAACTCTGAATCTAATTGTGAAATTCACCTGAAATCTCAGGTTAACATTCAATTTATCCACAACACCTCAGCAATCCTGCAAAATTACTGCAATACTGATCCCATTTTTATACTCCCTGCCAACAATACCATGGAGCGTGAATTGGAAATTAACAAAGCAACAGTCCAAAGATAAGAAATACAGCATGAATCATTTTGTTAGGAAGGACTAGGGGAGCAAAAGGGGCAAACTCTAAGGGAGCACAGGTGGAAAGGAAACTATGTAGCTTGTGTTCAAATAATTGAGGATTGCAATAAGAGTCTATAACTAGGACAACAAGTACAAAAATAAAGTTCTTGAGATTTATGTTGATAATGTACTATTATTAGTAATCTTAAGCTCTGAAATAGAAGTAACTGTGTTTATAGCTCTGTGAAACTGTTTATCCAAAGGTCAAAAACTCTTCTTTGGGACAGAAGTGGGGCAAAATAACAATTGCAAGAAATCATAGAATCCCTACAGTGTGTAAACAGCCATTCAGCCTATCGAGTCCATACTGATCCTCCAAAGAGTAACCTACCCCACCCCTGTATTTCCCAAGGCTAATCCACCTCGACTGCACATCCCATAAGTCATCTAACCTGTACATCTTTGGATTGTGGAAAGAAACCAGAGCACCCAGACATGGGGAGAATGTACAACCTCCACCCAGACAGCCACACAAGGTTGGAATCAAACCTGGGTCCCTGCTTCTGTGAGGTACTTGTGTTTATGACTGAGCCACTGGGCCTTAAGCTAAATGATTAGACAAGCTACCCGAGGTGTTTACTAAGTGGAGCTTTAAAGACACAGGGAAATAGAAAGAGAAGCCAGAAGCAAATTCAATTCAGAAGAAAAGAAATCATACCAGATGTGCTGTTTAGCAGACTGAAAACAATCAAAGTAACTGGGGAAGCTCCTCATCTAAGAGCCTTCCAGTACTGGTAATGTTTACAAGTTGGACATCAGTTAACCTTTGACTTCTTATTGATTTATCTCAACTTCTCTCCTTCTCTTGTTAAACGTCTGAATTGTGCACATCCATCTTTCATTAATAATGTAAAAAAAAATGATTCTTCCCATCTAGTTTCAAGCATTCTCAAATTATTAAATATCTGGCCGTCTCTGTTGAAACATTAACAAACATGTGCTGCTTCCCAAAACCAGAACTGAGTTCACAGAATTCATACATTCACTGTAACCCAAGATGACTAAAATTAATTTTGGCCAATAATCCCCAATTCTCTTCCTATGCCTGGTCTTCATTGCTCCCCCTTAATGACAGCTATGTCTTCAGTTGCCAAATGCTTAACACTGGAATTTCCATCCAAAGACTATCCCACCACTCTATGCATCAGTCCTGAAAACCTACATCCTAGACCATGCTTTTTGTCACCTTCCCTTATATTTTCTCCAGTCTCCTTGGACCATTTGATTATGTGGCAGCTGCTGTATAACTGCAAGTGGATATCGTTGTCATCCTTGACTTTTCACCATTCGAAGCTAAACAAAACTTTTCTTACATAAAGGCACACAGGGCTCTTGGATTTTACCTTCAACAGGAGAAGAGGAAATTAAGTTGAGCCAGTTATTCTCTCTCCATCTCTTGCGCACTCTTTCTGTGCCATTAAGATAAATGAGACAATTGAAGAATTCACTGATTTGCATTCAGTCCAGCTCTGTCCTTCAGTCAATGGGAAACATTTTGCTCAGCTCTCCTGGATTAATTACTGGTTCAACGGGCAGGTCAGGAAGAACATGAAATCTACTTGGTTCCACAGCAGAGTCTTGGCTAGGGCGCTGTATTTTTTGAATTCAACTCAATTCTAACATCTTGATGTCGATGGAGCAATTTCTCAATACTCCACCTCTTGCAATTAAAAGAAACTGAACCTTTGAAAGTAAAATAACTGCAACTGAAATGTGAAAACAGAGGGATAAAGGCTCATGATTCTGGCAACACCAAGTCAAATTCGAGCAGTTAGCCTCATCATTCACAACTTTAGCTCATTAAAAAAATGGCCCGTATCAAAATTTCATTTCATTGTTGAAACTAACTGAAAGGAATAAGATCCTCCCAATATTAGCATGGAAAAATTCAAAAGCCTATTGGTCCACAGATTAATCCAGACGATTTTACAACAGGCTGCTTCATCTAACCCAATAGTCAAGATTTAGCACACAGTCAGAGGCTTGGTATACCTGGACCATCTTGGTAAGATTCTCCTTTGCAATCATCCATTTGGGATTTTTCACAGAAGGTATACAATGAGTACAGTCAATGGCCACAATCATTTGAAAGGTTTAACTGATTTTTCTTCAACAAGGCTTTAGAGAACAAGGGGATTAAGGTTTATGGGAGGTTGTTCCAGTCACAGAGTCATACAGCATGGAAACAGACCCTTTGGTCCAACGAGTCCATGCCAAACATAATCTTAAACTAAACTAAGCCCACCTGCCTGCTCCTGGCCCATATCACTCCAAACCTTTCCTATTCATGTACTTATCTAAGGGTCTTTAAAGTGTTGTTACTGTGTCTGTATCCACTGCTTCCTCAGGAGGTTTATTCTATAAGCCAATCACACTCTGTGTAAAATAAATTGCCCCTCATGTCTTTTTTAAATCTCCATCCTCTCACCTTAAAAATGTGCCTCTAGTCTTGAAATACCCCATCCTAGAGAAAAGATACCTACCACTAACTCTACCTATACCCGTCCTGATTTTGTAAACCTCCCTAAGGTCATCTCTCAACCTCCTATGCTGCAGTGAAAAAGTCCTGTCTTTAACAATTCTTCGGGTAAAATAAGTTAACAAAGGAATTGTTGTTTGGTAAGGTTTATTTTGCAATCTTCCATGAGAAATATTTCATTGGAGATAGTTGACGTTTATTTAATGACATTGTTAAGTTTGCTAATGTTTTTATTTGTGGTTAAGAAACAACAGATGATGATTATTAATCACTTGAGCACATATATTTGAAGCAAAAACAGAACTTGCTGGAAAAGCTCAGCAGGTCTAGCAGCATGTGTGAACAGAAATAAGAGTTAATGTTTCGGGTCTGGTCAACCTTCCTCAGACCCTCTGATTAATTAACTCTGATTTCTCTCCACAGATGCTGCCAGACCTGGCTGAACTTTTACAGCAAGTTCTGTTTTTGATTCTGATTTATAGCATCCGCAGTTCTTTCAGTTTTTACACATATTTGAATATCTAACATTGGGGAATAGTTTGAGCTGTGCGATTCTATAGTCAATATACTCCATCCACTAACGAAAGGTGCTTTGAGTCCTAATTCTCCAAAAGTTTGGGATTGAATGTAACAGCAATGCACAGATGAATGCACTCAGTAGATGCAGTTACTTCCCCACCATGGTCAGCACCCTACTGAGAGACAATGTGGTATCAATTGTCATTGTTTCACAAATATAACTTTTAGATATAAAAGTTTGTGTAGACAGACAAATTGATTCAAGAACAGTTTCATCCCCACAGTTATTAGACTTTTGAATGGACCTCTCAAATGTTAATTCTGATCTCTCTCTCTCTCTCTCTCTCTCTCTCTCACTGTATCTTCTCTGCAGTCATAACACTGTATTCTGCACTCTGTTCTGCTACCCTGATGCACTTTGGATGGTACGAAATTCCTGTATAGCATGAGGAAAGACATAAAAGGGATCTAAGAAGCAACTTTTTCTGCAAAAGGTAGTGCATGAATGGAAAGAGCTGTCAAATGAAGTGGTGGAAGCTAGTACAGTACAATGACGAAGGAGCAGTGCTTCAAAAGCTTACAATTTCAAATAAACCTGTTGGACTATAACCTGTTGTCATTTGATTTTTAACATTTAAAAGGCATCTGAATGGGTACATGAATAGGAAAGGTTTTGAGGGATATGAGGCAAAAGTGGGTACTGCAGATGCTGGAGATTAGAGTCAAGATGAGAGTAGTGCTGGAAAAGCACTGCAGGTCAGGCAGCATCCAAGGAGCAGGAATATGAGCCAAGTGCTGGTAAATGGGACTAAATTGATTTGGGATATCTGGTCGGCATGGACTACTTGGACTGAAGGGTCTGTTTCTGCATTGTACAACTCTATGCAACAATAATAAATTAATCAATCAATCAATACTTACAATACAATATAAAGGATATAGAGTTAATGGAGGTGGGAGGGGCAACACGAACAGGGGATCGATGAGATTTTAGATTTTATTAAAGCTTAAGAAGCTTGTGCATCTTTTTACTGTGCTTTTAAAGGGAGAGGTAAGTAATGACAAAATGATTCATTGTTAAATGCCAGTAACTGGTATTCATATTGTATCTTTGGTGTGAAAAAACAGTTTAAAGATGTTTCAAATGACATCTCCAATTAAGCCTGACAGTAACAAGGATGGGATTAAGACTGGAAGCCACAGTGGAAGGACAAATAAACTCATAACCTTGGATTAGTCAACTCAACTGAAAGAAAAGGCAATAAAAACTAGGAATAATTTTATTAGAGACTTCAAGTTTTTGAGGCTATAGACCAATAAACACTAATAAATTGTTTGACTTAATCACAAACTGCAATCAGGGATATGCTCAGAAAAGAAAAGTGCACAATCATCTGAGCTATGTGTAATTCATGCAGAAAGTCGGGAATCTGTGGTACAGACTGCCAAGCACATTGGTGGAAGCAGGTAGCACCATTAAATTCAAAAGGGAATTAGATTTTTGACAGGCTATCCAATTAAGTGTATAAGGAAAGAAAGAAAAACAAAGAAAGAGGGAGTCTTCATATTTTAGGATTGGCTACTTTTTCTACGAGTCTTTTCTGGTTCTGGCAAATTCAACTGCTGAAGGCCATAAGACATAGGAGCAGAAGTAGACCATTTAGCCCATTGAGTCTGCTTCACCATTCAAACATGGCTGTGCTGGTCATCCTCAACTTCACTTTCCTCCTTTTTCTCCAGAACCCTTCATTTTGTTACTGACCAAACACCTAATCTGTCTCAGTTGTGAATACACTTAATAGCTCAGCCTCAACAACTTTCTGTGGTAAAAATTCTACAGAGTCACTATCCATTGAGAGAAGAAATTCCTCCTCATCTCAGTCTTAAATGTACAACCCCTTATTCTAAGATGATATCCTCTGGTCCTAGATGCTTCCACAAGGGGAAAGAATCATTGCATATCTATTCTATCAAGTTCTCTCAGAGTCTTATATACTCTATTTCAGGAAGGTCACCTCTCATTGTTCTAAGTTCTAATGAATATAGGCCAAATGTATTCAACTTCTCCCAATAACACAGTCCCTCTATACCTAGTATCAGCCTAGTGAAACATCACTGGACTGCCTCTAGTGCTAATATATCTTTCCTTCGATAAGGAGCCCAAAACTGATCCCAGTATTCCAACTGTGCTCTAACTAATGCCTTGTATTGTTTTAGCAAAGCCTCCCTATTTCTATACTCCATACCCTGTAAAATAAAGGCAAACATTCAATGTGCCCCCCACTGGACTTGGATGCTTGTTTTATTTGCAATTTATACACGAGGATTCCCAAATCACTCTGTTCCGTACGTTTCTACAGCATTTCTCCATTTAAATAATACTCACCTCCTCTATTCTTCCTGCCAAAAGTACATTACCTCATGTTTCCCACAATATATTCCATATAACAAGTTTTTGACCATTCGCTCAACCCCTCTGTGGACTCTTTGTTGAGCAAAGCAAATGTTGGTTGAAAGCAAAATGATTAAGAATGAAACCAAAACAAGTGATAGATAGAATAAACAACAACATTCAAAAAGCGTGACACCATCCAGGACAAAGCAAGCCACTTGATTGGCAACACATCCACAAACATTCAATCCCTCTACCACTGGCGCTCAGTAGCAGCAGTGTATACTATTTACAAGAGGCACTGCAGACATTCACCAAAGATCCTTAGATAGCACCTTCCAAATCCATGACCAGAAAGAGCAGGAAGGACAAGGGCAACAGATACGGGGGAACACACACCTGTAAGATTCCCCTCCAAGACACTCATCACCCTGAAATATATCACCGTTCCTTCACAGTCATTGGATCAAATTCCTAGAATTCCCGCCTTAATAGCATTGTGGGTCAACTCACAGCAAGTGGACAGCAGCGGTTCAAGAAGGCAGCTCACCACCCCCTTCACAAGGACAAATAGGGACAGACTATCAATGCTGGCCAGCCAGGGACACCTAAGTCCCACAAATGAATTAAAAAAAGAACTCCAAATCAGCAAACTTCAGAGAAAATACCAGGGCAAGTCATAAACCCAGCAGTCCAGACCAGATAATGAAATCAAACACATAGAAGTATCATATACAGGTAACCCAGCCCAGGCGTAGCTCAGTATCTGGTTTAAAAATACGCAATGCAAGTAAGCAGTCCTTGGAGAGATACATTCAAGTTTTTAAAGTGTACTTGTTCTAACCAATACACATTAGTGAAATTGAAACATGCATTTAAAACTGAACACGATGTGACAATTATGTACTATTACGGTTGAAGGTAGCTGAATGAGTAAGTAACACTGGTGGAATTAATTGCAAGTCAAGCTTCTCTCTTGCTTCCAAAAATATTTAGCAGCTTATGTTCACTAATTATCTTCATTTCCAGCCTGGGTTCCTGTGGTGGGTTTTGTCGATATCCATTTGTAACACTCCAATGTGGACTAAGGTTCAGCAAGGGGACCTCTGACTGCCAGGAGATCAATTACTGCTGAGCTTTCATTTCCTCTTCCCCCAGAGTCTGTCAATACAATTTAATGTGAGAGAACTTTGAAGTGGAACAGTTGCCAGCCATTAGAAGAAAAAATGTTGACACAAGTGACAGACGCAAGGAAAGAAGCAGGTTCAGGTTCAAATCGAACTCTGCAGCTAGGTGAATAAATTGAAGGCAGAGCTTCACATGAACTTCTCAACCATGAACTCGCTATTCGATCTAGGTAAAAACAATGACTGCAGATGCTGGAAACCAGATTCTGGATTAGTGGTGCTGGAAGTGTACAGCAGTTCAGGCAGCATCCAAGGAGCTTCGAAATCGGCATTTCGGGCAAAAGCCCTTCATCAGGAATACAGGCAGAGAGCCTGAAGGGTGGAGAGATAAGTGAGAGGAGGGTGGGGGTGGGGAGAAAGTAGCATAGAGTACAATAGGTGAGTGGTGGAGGGGATGAAGGTGACAGGTCAAGGAGGAGGGTGGAGTTGATAGGTGGAAAAGAAGATGGGCAGGTAGGACAAGTCATGGGAACAGTGCTGAGGTGGAAGTTTGGGACTGGGGTGAGGTGGGGGAAGTGGAAATGAGGAAACTGTTGAAGTCCACACTGATACCCTTGGGTTGAAGTGTTCCGAGGCAGAAGATGAGGCGTTCTTCCTCCAGGCGTCTGGTGGTGAGCGAGCGGCGGTGAAGGAGGCCCAGGACCTCTATGTCCTCAGCAGAGTGGGAGGGGGAGTTGAAAATTTGGGCCACGGGATGGTGTGGTTGATTGGTGCGGGTGTCCCAGAGATGTTCCCTAAAGCGCTCTGCTAGGAGGCACCCAGTCTCCCCAATGTAGAGGAGACCACATCGGGAGCAACGGATACAATAAATGATATTGGTGGATGGGCAGGTAAAATTTTGATGGATGTGGAAGGCGATCTAGTCTGTCACACATAATAATATCTTGATACGCTTTCTGTTCCTACCAAAGTCATGTGATCATCTGGAAGTGGGAAAATAACATTTTAAAATCCCAGGTCAGTTTGGATGGGAATAAAATGGTGGAAATTTCTTTCAGACCCTTTCAGACAATTAGGTTAGTCCAAGGTATCAGGCTGGGTATGTCGATCTGTGCCTTTAAGGGAGATTTGTTTTGTTCTGTTTCTCTTGAACAGAGTTGTAAACCTGATGCCAATATACAGAATACTCCGCAAGGACTGCACCAAACACTACATTGGACAATCCAACAGGAAACTAGCCACCAGGATGCATGAGCACCAACTAGCCACCAAAAGACATAACCAACTATTACTGGTATCCATACACACTGATGAAGAGGGACACCAGTTTGACTGGGACAATGCATATCTTCTAGGACAGACCAGAGACACGCATGGGAATTCCTAGAGGCCTGGCATTCCAGCCGGAACTCCATTAACAGACATATAGATTTGGACCCCATTTACCAAACTCTCAGAAACAGAATAGGAAATGGTATCACCCACCTCAATAAACCAAGACACATAAATAGTAAACAGGATAGAACACCAGTGCTTCACCGCAGGTTCACTGATAATGTTACCTAGCATGGTGACAAAACGCCTGAGAACAAACCTACCAGCTCAGCGAGCAAACGTACAACCTGATCCAATCCCTGAGCTCCAAACTTTCTCCAAAATCTCCAAGTGTGTTTTGTTCAAAGCCTAGTACAGGGGAACCTTGATTATTGGAAGGACACGGACAGGGAGTATTAAGTTCAGTTAATCGAATGCCAGATAATCAATGTCGGATAACATAGTTAGCCAAGCATCAGGACCTTGTGATCTTGTTCAGATGATCCAAAGTTCAGTTAATGGAATGCCGGTTGATCGAGGTTCCTCTGTAGTTTGACCAATCAAATACACTTGGAATGCAGCACTTTCACTTGCCTTTAAATAAGATAAAGGTTAGTGTCTGGGCTACCTCTTTGATATGTTTTGAGGGGGGTTTGGTCTCATCCTGAACACTGGTCCTGCTAATTCTTAGCACAACCGTGACAGTAATAGGTAGAATTGCAATCTATTGATGGAATACTCCCACATTAGTTTACCTAGTCCCGATTATACCATCTATTCCAGTAATCCCTGAGTCCTCCATTGCTCAGTAATTATGAAAATAACTCTAATGCTCCAAGGACTCCAGTTAGGCCTAATAATCAGTATTCCCATTTGAGTCATGGATTAGTCACATTCAATCATCTTCAAATCCAGATTTAAAATAGATTAAGGCTGACTCAGAAGTGGTGGGGGTGTCTGCAACAATTTTAAATAAAGAGGAGAACAAGTTTAGTGATTTTGGTAGGATTGAAACTGTGTCGTCTTTAGCCTGAAGGGTGGATGAGAGAGCTAAAAGTGTGAGTCATCCCCATGCCTCCTGTGGTGAGTCGAATCTGCACAGTGTACAGCCCACAGGAATTCAGACTGTGATGCCAACCCTCAACAGGTATGTCACTCATCAAACTGGCTCATCTGAGTCATCAAGAAAGAACACAATAGGCAGACACTAAACAGCTAAAAGAAATAATGCCCAATTCAACAGCTAGCATTGATGTAGCCTCTACTGTAGTAAAATGCTTCACGCGTATGGTATCTAACCAGTTTTGGGTCCAGAGGTGAGGATCTGCAGTTAAATGGGCAGGTCGGAGAAATCGACCCTGTTCTCTTTGAGGAAGGGGAGATTCGATGGGGATGTTCAAAAGAAGATCAAGCTTGAAACAAAGTATACAGGGAAAATCCACTCCCTTTGGAAGATGTATTGAGAACCAGAGGACATCAGCTAAAGGCGACTAACAAAAGAAGTAACGGCAAAATAAGAAACTCTTATCCTAACAACAAGCATATGGTTCTTGGGTTTGGATGACACTGTCAGGTTTTGGTAGATCCAGTTCTAGCCTTCAAAGGAGAATTGAATAATTATCTGAAGAGAAAATATATGCAGGGCAATGAAGAAAAGATGAAGGAGTGGGACTGGATAAATTGCATGGTGAATCAAATGGTCTGCTGCTGAGCTGTACTATTCTATGATTCTTGGAGCCACACAAGAAAATGTTAGGGTTAGTGAACACAAGTTTGATTAGCCAGCAAGACTTGAAACAGCATCTTCCAAAGGTGAAGAATAACACAGGTTCAGGAAGAGAATTCCAGAGCTTCAGACATAAGCAGCTAAAAACAAAGTTGTCAATGATTCGATTTGATTTGATTGATGTTTTTGTCATATGTGCCTAAGTACAGTGAAAAGCTTTGTGTGCGAGCAGTACAGGCAGATCAAGGTAAGCAAGGATGTACACATCATAGGGTGAAAAAACACTTCGACAGAGGCATGCAAATTACATTCTACAGGGTGTGTGCTAGGCAAGGTCAACATTACCAAAGTCAGTATTAGTTGAAATTAGAGAGTCCATTCATCAGTCTAATAGTAGGCAGGAAGAAACTGTTCCTTAACCTGCTGGTGTGTGTGTTCAAGCTTCTGTATCTTATGCCTGATGGAAGAGATTGTAGGAGAGCACTACTGGGAAGCAATGGGTCTTTGATGATGTTGACTTTTCTGCAGCAACGAGCTGTATAAATGGAGCCCATGGATTGGAGGTTGGTTTCCATGATGATCTGGGCTGTGCACACAGCCTTCTGCAGTTCTTTTACAGTTCTGGGCAGAGTAGTTGTCATACCAGGCTGTTATGCACCCAGACAGAATGCTTTCTGTGGTATATCTGTAAATGTTGGTGGGGTGGGGGGGCCTTCTGGACAAACTGAATTTCCTGAGCTGCCTGAGGAAGAAGAGGTGTCGTTGTGCTTTCTTGACCTTCGCATCCACTGGGGATGTCCAGGACAGGTTGTTGCTATCGTCATTCCCAGGAACTTGATGCTCTCCACCCTCTCAATCCGCGCTCTGTTGATGTCAATGGGGGCATGTTCTCCTCCTTCTTTTCTGAAGTCAATGATCAATGGAATCATGGGAATTAAACTTGGCAGGAAGCCAGAAAAGATCTGAGAGGACTGTCAAACTGAAGAAGATTGCAGAGATAGAGGGGAGTGGTCCCCTAAGAGTTAACAGGTTTCTTCACGGCCCATGGGTCACCTACATTTCGGGACTGACCGTGGTCATTTCAGATCAGATTCCTGACCTGTACTGATCCAGGTCAGAGGTAACATTACATTCAGCATCCCTTGAATTCTGACAGAATTCCTGAGTTTTCAGCTCCTGGTGAATAACCAGTGAGTCCTGTTGGAAAGTACACAGTAATAGGGTATCACTGTCCCTACTCACTGTCCATGAGGGTGACACATTGCGTGAGACAGGAGAGAATATGGCTGATACAGTCATGCTACATATTCCTGGCTGTGTGTTCAGGAACAAAGCAGAGGGAAAGAATGGAAATTGGAAGAGAATTACAGTTCAGCTAACAAACCCACACAACAGTGATGCAGGCAGTTCTCAAAGAATGCTGCATTAAAAATGAAAAATAGAGCCCCAGACAAAAGCAAGCAAATAGATCAAAATAATGAGTAAGCACTGAGAGGGTGGCTGTGGGGGCGTTTGGGGCTGTTTTTAAAAAACACACACAGATTTTCTCCATCCCAAAGATGCATCAGCATTGCAGCATGATAGTTAATATTCTGTTAGCAAGGAACTGAGCTGAACAACAGCTCGCAGAATGTCACACCATCGCCCCCAACAATGTATCACGTCATACCTTAAAGTATCTTTTTGCCATTTAACCCTCCTCCACATTATGGCTGTCCTGATTTCTAGATTGAGCTCAGTTCTTATTAACTTCAAATGACATTAAACTTTAAACAGTTACATACCAACAACCTCTCCCATAACTATTGGTTAGTAATATATTTTAATAACTCTCTTTCCCATTAACCTATGAATGTGAAACATTCCCTTCATTTCCTACTAATTTCAGTTTGCTTTTTGCATTGTCTCATATAAATTCTTGATTTATCCTCTTATATCTTTTATGCCTTGTTAATGCCCTCCATTCCCCACTGTGGGCTTCATTCTGCACACCAGGCCTCACTCTGCACCCGAGGCCTCATTCTCCACTCCCCGGTCTCAATCCACACACCAGGCCGTACTCTGCACCCCAACCCTAACTCCGAATGCCAGCCTTCAATCCAAACCCCACATTGCACTTTTGGGTTGCCAACTAGAATCCCTACAGTGTGGAAAGAGACCATTTGGCCCAACAAGTCCACACTGACCCTCCGAAAAGTAACCTACCCAGACCCATTTCCCATTACACTACATTTACCTGCACACCCCTGAACACTGAATAGCCAGTGAGTCCTGTTGGAAAGTACACAGTAGTAGGGTATCACTGTCCCTACTCACTGCACATGAGAGTGACACATTGTGTGAGACAAGAGAGATAATGGCTGATACAGTCATGCTACATATTCCTGGCTATGTGTTCAGGAACAAAGCAGAGGGAAAGAATGGAAATTGGGAGAGAATTACAGTTCAGCCAACAAACCCACATCTTTGGACTGCAGGAGGGAACCCATGCAGTCACAGGGAGAATGTGCAAACTCCACACAGCCTGAGGTTGGACTCAAACCTGGGTCCCTAGTGCTGTGAGGCAGCAATGCTAACCACTTAGCCACTGTGCTGCCCTATTGTTGGACCTGTGTAGATCTGACTTTAGCATGTGGGGTGTAGTCGACAGCGAAGAAGGTTACCTCAGGTTACAATGGGCTATTGATCAGATGGGCCAATGGGCTGAGAAGTGACAGGTGGAGTTTAATTTAGATAAATGAGAGGTGCTGTATTTTGGGAAAGCAAATCTTAGCAGTACCTGTACACTTAATGGTAAGGTCCTAGGGAGTGTTGCTGAACAAAGAGACCTTGGAGTGCAAGTTCATAGCTCCTTGAAAGTAGAGTCAGAGGTAGATCAGATAGTGAGGAAGGCGTTTGGTATGCTTTCCTTTATTGGTCAGAGTATTGAGTACAGGAGTTGGGAGGTCATGTTGCAGCTGTACAGGAAATTAGTTAGGCCACTGTTGGAATATTGCGTGCAATTCTGGTCTCCTTCCTATTGGAAGAATGTTGTGAAACTTGAAAGGGCTCAGAAAAGATTTACAAGGATGTTGCCAGGGTTGGAGGATTTGAGCTACAGGGAGAGGCTGAATAGGTTAGGGCTGTTTTCCCTGGAGCATCAGAGGCAGAAGGGTGACCTTATAGAGGTGTATAAAAATATGAGGGGTATGGATAGGATAAATAGACAAGTTTTTTTTTCCCTGGGGTGGGGAAGTCTAGAACTAGAGGGCATAGGTTTAGGGTGAGAGGGGCAAGATACAAAAGAGACCTAAGGGGCAACTTTTTCACGCAGAGGGCGGTACGTGTGTGGAATGGGCTGCCAGAGGAAATAATGGAGGCTAGTACGATTGCAACATTTAAAAGGCATCTGGATGGGTATATGAATAGGAACGATCTGGAGGGATATGGGCTGGGTGCTGGTAGATGCGACTAGATTGGGTTAGGGTGTCTGGTCAGCACGGATGAGTTGGACCAAAGGGTCTGTTTTCATGCTGTACCTCCCTATGACTCTATGTGGAGGCATAATTGACCACATGCATGAAACAAACATGGAGAGCAGCCCAGCAGCAGTATGGTGCTGCGGGTGATGGATTCAAAGCCCACCTCAGCACCATATTGCAGATTCCCGTACAATATTATAAAGCATGACAAATAATCACAATGGGATGGTAAAGAAAGGAACACTTTGAACATTTTCCAACAGGAAGTGTGTATTTAAGAGAATCCACTGGCAAGGTTTGTACCCAGCCAATATTACAGAGGGTGATGAATGCTGAGAGAGACCATTTTGGACCTGGGCAACGATATAGAAAGTAAGGAACAGAGCCTGCGAAGCAGTAATCAGGCTTCTTGGGGAATATAACAGGTCCACAACAGGAGGTTAGCTGCCCTGATAATGCAGATGCACAAGATGAATTCTGCTATGTGGACCTTATGACTAATTGCAATAAAACTAATTTTAAATTGGATACGGGAGAATGTATCCATTCTCTCAAATGAAATATCATGGCTGTGGGCATGAATTCTTAGTCTCTCTTCTGTACAATCTTGAGACACAGGAGACATTAGAATCAGAGTGGGAACCAGATGAATGCTAGATTTTGCAACAATGGGAACAAGGTCACAGAAACCTTTTTGTCCTTCCTAATCATCACTCTCCTTTATTAGGTGGAGATGCTTGTGTGGCTTTGAAAATTATCTGGTTAGCAGTCACAGAAACAGCAACTCACTACTACACCAAGAATCAGATTCCCGTACAGAAACATTATCCCCAGGAGTACAGGAAAATGGTGCAGATTTTTCAAAAGTGAATCCGAAAATGGCAGGAGAAGAAAATACTAATAATGAAGGTGACCAGCCACAAGAGAGCAGTCTCAATGTTCATTTGCTCTTTCAAGACAGAGAAGCAGTCCAAGGAACCTACCACTCATCTTGTTCATTTTGTGGAAGCAGAGTTCCCGAACCTTTTTCTGCTCTTAGAACTCGCTGGTCATGTTTGTGAAGTCTCTGTTGCCTTTTTTGAGGAGAATCACACATCACTCAATGAGGGTAACAAAGAATCAAAATTGCCTTCTGCTTCCATGCAGCCCAATAATGGCAAGTGAACATAACTACAGCGTCAGCAAATGCAACTAGATGGGGACCGTGCTTCTGAAGCACTACAGAAAAGAAAAGGCAGCCTGTTCTATCAACCTTTCCTCAAATGATCTTCACCAAATCATAGAATTCCTCCAATGTGGAAGCAGGTCATTTGGCCCACTGAGTCAATACTAACCCTCCAAAGAGTATCCTACCCTGTCCCTGTAAAGCTGCATTTCCCATGGCTAACCCACCTCGCCTGTACTTCTCTAGACACTACAGGCAACTTAGCATGGCCAGTCCACCTAACTAGCACATATCTTTGGACTGGGGAGGAAACCAGCGCACTCTGAGGAAACCCACGCAGACATAGAGAAACCATGTAAACTCCACACAGACAGTCGCTCAAGGGTGGAATTGAACCCAGGTTCCTGGTGCTGTGAGGCTACCACTGAGCTACCGTGCCACCCTATTGTTGCATGGACTAGGATCCAGCTTCCATTGCACAGCACCAATGCATCCTCCTTCCCAGAGAATAATAAACACGGGAGCACATATGAATCCTGCACAATTTCCAGTTGAACTGAGAAATGCTGTTAGAGATGCATGCTTTTGTGGAGGTGTGGGATCATGATAAGAAGGAATTACATGGAAACTATAAATCATCCATGAGGTTAAAGTTGTGGAAACTTGTAAGTGACATGTCAAATAAAGGGTTAACTGTTCTCTTACTCTAATAGTTACCGAGCATGTGCATAAAGATCTATACTGTATTGACATCAGATCACATGGAACTGGGATATGAATTTATACCAGAGATGTCCTGACTATCATCCCTTGTATCTAGTTATGTTCAATTAAGCCTGTTAATGCTCACCCAACCAGAGCATAGACCTGATGTTATTACAATTCCCAGAGATTTCATCAAGTGACCTTGAGCTGCCAACCACTTCGCACTCACACAGCTACCATTGATCACCTAAGCTGTTCAAACTCACAGCTCAGAGCCTTCCCCCACCAAGCGGAAAGCAAAACTGAATTCTCATTCTTTTCTCTGCTTGAAAAACAGCTTTTCTCCCACAATCTCAATCATTTTTAAAGGCAATAATTAAAGGGGTTCAAAGGACATGACATGGGGCTGAATGAGAAGCAATAGGCCCCACCCACTGGCTACAACGTTGGCAGCGCAGCTACATCATCTGCAATCAGATGGCTGGCACCTTCCCGAGTCCCTGCAGTGGCACGGGTTGGTGGTGGGGGGGGGGGGGGGGGGGGGGGGGGGGGGTGGTGGTGGGGGTAGGAGAGGAGCAGGGGAGACGGGTGATGGAGCACTGGTCACCAGCTGGGTGGCTCTGTCAGAGGCCTCCTATGGGAGGAGGCTTGGTGGGGCAGGAAGAGGAGGTGGGGATGTTGGCAGTTGTCAGGAGGAAAGCCAGGACTTGCCTGCAAGATAATGTGGGCATTCTCCTCAGCCAAAAGATGGCAAAGTGAGGGCTGCCTTAGGGCATATGGATAGCACAGTGCCTACCCTGGAGCTGCTCCAAAGAAAATCAGGAGAGGTGGGCTGGCCATAGGGACAGAATCCAGTGCTCTCCCCACCCCCTCCCACTATCCGAACTGATTTTACCCCCATTCAGCCTGCCCTTGGCATCTGGTGTAACATTTCGGTCACTGTTTATATGGGGCAACCTATTGGGAAAGAGCTCATCAGATCCAATTCGTACAAATGTCACAAAAGCAGTTAGTAGTGAGTTTTGTATTTATTCAGGAAGGATAACTGCTTTGAATTTACATTCAAAAGGGAAGAATTAAACACTTCAGAGAGTTGAATGGTTGCACACAGCTGTCACATAACCTCTGCACAAACAATTCTGGAATTTTCTGTAGCAGAATGCATGAATCAAGCAGAATGAATGATCATTGTGCAATATTCAACAGCTCTGACATGGGTTAAAAGGACATGTCCATTGCAAAATAAAGCTCTTATAAAAGCTTTTTACTGTTTATAACTGGCTACACAATTTAAATCATTGCATGGGTTATTGTTTCAGGTCGCGCGACCTGAACTCAGTTCTGAAGGCTCACTGAACCCAAAACATTAACTCTGATTTCTCTCCACAGATGCTGCCAGACCTGCTGAGCTTTTACAGCAATGTCTATTTTTGTTTCTGATTTACAGCATCCACAGTTCTTTTGGTTCTTATTCAAAGATTGCATTTTTCATGTACGGTGTGAAGTTTAAGAAAATGATTCAGACAGATTCATATGCCTCCCAATAAAAAGAAATTCCTATTCCAATATTTATGAATGCAGTTCCCCTTAAGAGGCACCTCTTTTTGCACTGTATTCTGCAGTGCATAATGAAGCAGCTTTTCAGCAGTAATACAATGAACTAACTTTACACATGTAATCCTCGAAATTATTGTTCGCAATGTTGGCAAACAGTGGGTGAGACAAGGGAAACAAAAGAGAAGAGAGTGGAAGGAGAATGTGAGAGATGGAGATAAGCATGACCTGGGTGATTGAGAATGATATGAGGAAGGGGATAAGAATGAGAAACAGAGATGAGAGGCAGGAAAGGCAAACTTGTGAAAATATTGAATGATTGCCACTGCTGAAATAAATACAAAGATTATTTGAATTACGTTGGAAGGTGAAAACAAATAAGAAGACAGGGTTAATTTCATGGGGGCTTCACTTCTTCAGTTGTCCTACTCTTTGACACATGAGAAATAGGAACCATAAAACCACAAAGCCACAACTTTGACACCCTGGGTAGCATTTTCTCTGTAGGCTTCTGAATCCCACTATCTGACTCAAATGGTGGTCAGGAGTCTGCATTGTGTGGGCAATAGAGGCCATTTCCCTCAAATTGGCCAATTCATGGCCAGAGGACAGACTTGCCATCCCATTGGGGTTGGGGGAGTGCATCTCAAAGCTGGAGCACCTCAGTACTGAAGAAGCAGAGACTGGCAGATGTAAGTTAAGTGATCTAGTAAATACTGTAGGGGATTTGCATGTTACCAACTCATTAGTACTGCCTACTAATCTGTCCACATTGAAACAGCGATTCCTATTGAACTGGAGGATGATTCAAGTCACCAGCCAGATACACAACATACTTCAATTAGAATTGGGTGAGTCGAATTCACGTAGAATAGGTTCAGATTCTGTTTGATTCACGCAATCATCAAATTGTTCAGATTTCTATCATCACCATATCTGTTATCCTTCCCCAGGCATTTTCCCATCCAGACAGATCAACATAACACCAGCCCATTCAGCTCTGTTCATATTGGAATCCAGGGCAGCACAGCACAATCCTTTCACATGAAACCATGATCACCTACAACATCGCGTGCTACATCATCAGCTTTTGTGATGCAGCCTCCTCTGGCGTGGGGCATAGACAGTGCTGAGCATTTTACTGAACATCTCTATTCAATCTGAAGGTGTGAGCTCCTGCTCTCGGTGCAGCATAATTTGTATTCCCACTCCGACCTTTCCTGCTGCTCATTCCCTACACTCTTCCAGCCAAATCATTGGTAAACATCAGGAATGGTCTCATATTTTACACCTGATTCCCCTGCAGTTTCTGATTAGAATACTGACAAGAGCAACTTCAAGCCTTCACTATCTTTCTGTAAATTTTCCAAATATTTTTCACAGTGACTCATTTTGCAATCATTTTTATTTCCTCCTTAATCTGTCTAAAACCCTTTCACTCTCAACAATTATCTATGACCATTTCCCAGATTTTTAAAAAAGGTAAGCATTTGCTCACATGGTCTACAGCACATTAACTTCCAGCCAAAGGTCAATTTATTTTTAATGCTTAAAGCTCAAGCTGATGGTACACATCAGAAAATCACAGAACCGAGAATTAGGCATGTACTCAGATGATGATATATGTTTCATCATGCGTAACTCAGCACTGAATGTGCAAGAGAAGAATATTTACCCTAATGTGATTGGAATGTTGATACTGTACTTGCTTCTTTTACCAAATCACCTTTCTCTCCTCTCAGTCTCATTAAAGGGTCATTTATGTTTCAGTTTCCAGCTTTGAGGAAGTTCTGTATCCTAGAAACACAAACTCATCTCTGTTTAGAATGCTAAGGACCTTCTGTGTAGTTCCAGCATTTTGCTTTTCTGATTCCAATTATTGGGTTTGAGCTGTTCCAGTCCAGTTCATAATGCTGTCTCAAAGCAAATCCTGGGTTTTTAAAGGCCACCTTTCGGAAATTCCTGTGTTGAATCATATTCAATGAACTTATCTTTATATACATGTAAACATGACCATTCTTGGTTTGTACCTTCAATGACTTTAAACAGTCATTGGAATATCAGATGGTTTGATTTTTGAAAATTCCGTATGAACTTGAAGAGTCAAGGTTTGAATCTGTGTTAGGCCCCATTCACAGATGACATGCTGATGAAAAATAAAAGCAGAAAAAAAAATTCTCCCATCTACATTGATGTCCCTGGTCCTGTTTTTTGTCTCAATAATAATCTCCAGTTCCAGTTTTTCTGTCTGTTCTTCACCAGTTCTTCTATTCTGACACAAAATCCCTCCATACTCCTCCGCCGTCCAGCAATAGTTCTATGTTTAATCTTCAATTTAATTGTAACCTCCCCAGCCCTTCTTCACAAAAATGCATTTATCTCCTTCAGCCTTAATTTGTACTTGGTTCAAATTAACCAAACTGGCAGGCAGCTCAAAGCCTCTCTCCATTGTCTCTGCATCCTTTCCCAAACCTGGCAACCACAACTAGACACAGCACTCAGTGTGAGGTTTCATTCATGGCATCAGTAACACTTCCAGGGACTTTTATTCCACTGATTTACTCCCATGCAATACTTTGAAACTGTTGCCAAATACTGCTCTCAGAGGTCAATCTTCTTGGCCAGAGTCTTTTCTGGATGCACTTTGTTTGTTATGTCCTTTACTCTCTAACCCTGTTTTGTGTTTCATGTGCAAATGAGCACTACTTTGTTGTAATCAACTTATTTCTAACATGCCTCTCCATTTCCAATGACACTGTTGATCTCTCTGGAGTTTAACACTTGTTATCTGAGCATCCTGCTTCTCCAACAATGTGTTACTTCCACATTTAGACATTAATGCTTTCATCTGGTATAAAACAAACAGCAAACATCTCTTTGACTGATCTTGATTATAATTTTTGCCTTATTCTACCCAGCATGAAACTGAGATGGATCGGATAATTGCCTGATCTGCACATGGTCGGATTTTCCTCTCTGTTGAAGGGAGTGGAAGGTAGATATCCGACTGAGGCAGTTAGCCATTTTGAGCAAAATCTTAAAAGTAGCCCCTGTGGCTATTCCACACGACCCTTGGCAACACATTCTGCGACAGCCTCAGGGATTTCAGCCGATTCGTTAGACATGAGTTGTTAGCTGCTTTGGAAATTTTCATTTATTTTGACACATTCTTTTAGAAATCGACTGCAATGTTTTCCAGCTGCCAACAGCAAGTTAACAGAATGCTCAGAATTGAGCTTCTGGGAAAATGAAAACAATTTGTAATTACTTTCTTGTTTTCTGCTACGAAAGCTGCAGATTAGCCCGACTGCTTCCTTATCTCTTTCTCAGGCTAGACAAATAGACCGAAGAGAGAAAGGAATTAAAATTGCGGGTCGGTGAACATCATAAAGATGACTGGAGAAGGAAGATCATTTTGGGTTGCCACTTGTAAAAAAGAAGCTAGTTGGTAACTGCAAGTGGCCGGGATCTGGATGGTCAATAGGTCGACATGTATTTAATAGTGTTGCTTTGTCTGTCCTGAGGAAGCCAGAGGTAGAAAATTTGTCCTTCTGATAGTGCAGAATTGATGACACCCCTTATCCAAAAGCTCACGGTGATTCCAATGTATGGAGGGAGCATTGGAGCAAAGCCTCCTCAGAATAAATCAGACATCAATGGTTCAGCAATACACTATTCATCCAGAGTTAGTAATACAGAGATATAGGCCTGGAACTTTACAGTCCTTGCCATTACCCATGCCGCTTCAGGAACCAGGTTGGAAGGCCAGAGTAGGAGGTGCTCAGAAAGATCTATCTGTCCTTCCGCCAATTGAAGCCAATTGTGGTCCTTAAGGGCCAACACTGGGTAGTGGGCTATTCTCTTGAAGTGGATGTAAACTGCAAACCCAGGAGGGTAACTGCCTGGTGACTCTGCAATAGTTGTAGTTTCCCAGGCTGACAGAGCCAGGGAACTGGTGAAATCCACATTGACTCACATTTCTCCTCCCCCCACCTCTACCAGATCCAAACTTCCAACTTGGCACTGCCCTCTTGAACTGTCCTAACTGTCCATCTTTCTTCCCACCAACCCGATCCACCCTCCACTCCAAACTATCACCTTCACCCCCACCTTCATCTCCCTATCACATTCCCAGTTACCTTGCCCCCAGCCTCACCTTCCTCCCATTTATCTCTCAACCCCCTCAGCCCACAAGCCTCATTCCTGATGAAGGGCTTATGCCTGAAACGTCGATTCTCCTGCTCCTTGGATGCTGCCTGACCCGCTGTGCTTTTCCAGCACCAGACTCTTCAAATTTTCAATGAATGTACCAGCTCTGTGAAAACCTGTGACTGTAAATTCAAATTCCATGCTGGGAAATTCAAATTCAATCAGTTTAATAAGTTTCTAAAAAGAAATGTTATATCAATGGAGGTGAATAAAAAGTTAGCATTTCATTGTAAAAACCTATTTGTCCTTTAGGGAAGAAACATCTCCCATCTTTACCCAATCTGGCCTACACATTACTGCAGACTCACAGCGATGTGGTAGCCTCAGAGTTACCCTCTGAAATGGCCTAGCAAGAAGATTGAAGAAAGTGATTTCCAAGGGCAATTATGGATTGACATCAAATGCCAGTGAGGTCCCAATGCATTTTAGTAAATGGCAGACACCAAGCAACACTTATGAGCCAATCATAAGCAGTTGGCCACTGCAGAGCTTCAGTACAAATTCAAAGCTGATACTTTAGTCCTGTACTACGAGAATTCTGAAATGTAAAAGGTACTGTCTTTTACACGAGATATTAAGCCAAATTCCCATCTGTCTCCCTGCCTGATTGTTTCTCTCCATCAACCATCCATCTATTCCTTTCAGTGCAAATCATGATCATCAAATGACTTGCCAAGGCTCACATTCAAAGACTGAACTAGTGACATTAGACCCTCCTGGTACATCTGCGACGTGGGTGTTGTTTCTTCACAGGCATCTCTTGATTTCACAGTTATAAGGAATCTGAACCCATCCCTCGTTAAGAAGCTACATTCTCATATAACTCTCCAGGATGCCTATTCCACACCTGATCGATCCGTAACTTCACTACATACTTATCTATCCAGCAGTTGTCATGAGCATGTACAAAAAATAACTCCTGCAGGGAACTTGATGTTCAGCATGGTTTCACATTTGAAAATTACCACTGGCTTTCATTTTGTGCCATTGGCCTTGCAGGCTAATGTCACAATGAATCCTGTCTTCTTGTATCCTGTTCTTTCACTAGAATTGTTTTTGATCCTTGCCACTCCACGGTTTGATTGCTGGGCATATCAAAATTCATGGGTGCTTCATCGATGTTGACAATGACCCTTCAAAGATATGCGTGTTTTCCTAGTGTTCTTATTGATGAGCTGTTGGAAACTGATAATTGTGGCCTTAGGCTCTCTTGCTAGTCTCAGAGTAATCTTTATCTGCTGTCGCAACACCAGGATATTTTGTTTCATATAAAGCTGCTGCACTAACTAGCTGTTGGTCTGAAATCCTTTCTAGTCTCTGGGTGTCAGTTAGTTCACTTAAATATATACACACACATCGCTTCTCGGATGACAATGTAACCATTTTAACAATCCTCAAGGAGTCAGACTGATCTAAGCTTCACAAAATCAGACCAGTTGCTGTCCCTGTTCTCAGGCCAAATTTCATCTCGGGAATCTTTTTCAGGACAGGCTCCTTTTTTCCATTTTTGCACCAGTTTCTCATGAACAATGAATTCCCACACTGCAGCGCAGTTACTTGACGGGGTAGCAAATGCTATGACCTCCAGCTTAAAAGCAACTTTGTACATCATTCTCTTTGCTAAACGCTCTATTTCTGCTCATCAGCTGCACAGACTGCTCTCTGTGGTTGTGCATCTTTTTTTTTAACATTAATTACTACAATACATGGTATTCAGAGATATAAGAGAATGCAAACTTATTCTTACCTTAATTGTAGAGTCACAGAGTCATACAACATGGAAACAGACCCTTCAGTCCAACTAGTCCACATCAACTGTGTTCCCAAACTAAACTAGTCCCACTTGCCTGCATCTGGCCCATTTCCCTCTATGCCTTTCCTATTCATGTACTTATCCAAATGTCTTTAAAATGTTGTAACTGAACCTGCATCCATCACTTTCTCTGGCAGCTTATTCCACACACAAAGCACGCTCTGTGTAAAAATGTTGTCCCTCGTGTCCTTTTTAAATCTCTCTGCACTCCCCTTAAAAATATGTCCTGTGGTTTTGAACTCCCCCCATCCTAGGGAAAAGACACTGGCCATTCAACTTATCTACACCCCTCATCATTTTATAAACCTGTATAAGGTCAACCTCAACCTCCTACGCTCGAGTGAAAAAAATTCCACCCCATCCAGTCTATTTTTATATCACAAACCCTCCATTTCCAGCATCATCGTGGTAAATATTTTCTGAGCCCTCTCCAATTTAATAATATTTTTCCTATAGCATGGTAACCAGGACTGCATGCACTGCTCCAGAAATGGTGTGCTTCTACACTGTAGGGATTCCATGAAGCAGCTTCACTAATATCCTGTACAAACTCAATATGACGTCCCAACTCCTATACTCAGAGTTATCGGGACCATTATTTAAGCAATGTAGACAAGTATGCTAAATCTCCTTCTAACCACCCTGTCTAGCAGTGACACAAATTTGCAAGATTGTCCAACAACTCTACTGCTTAATGCTAGGCAGCCCAGTCCTCAAGCTCCTCTGCTTGTGTTCCTCTATTCTCCTCTTCACTCTGCCCATGCTGTACTATTTCGACAAAGTGAAGAGCATACCGGGACACCATCACAATACTCCTCCAGGGTCCTGAAGGTCTTACATAAATCTCCTTTCCAGATTTTTTTTAAACATATCATAAAAGTTAACATTTATTTAGATTCTCAAATTAATTAACAGTATTACTGCTTTTTGCAACATTACGGTACATTTCTTTCCTTTTGTCTTTCAGTTTTCTCGAGTCTTTAACTTAATTCATCTATATGAATCCTGGGTCAGGGACCCGGGTTCGATTCCAGCCTCGGGTGACTGTCTGTGTGGAGTTTGCACATTCTCCCTGTGTCTGTGTGGGTTTCCTCCAGGTGCTCCGGTTTCCTCCCAAAATCCAAAAATATGCAAGTCAGGTGGATTGGCCAAACTAAATTGTCCATAGTGTTAGGTGCATTCGTCAGAGGGAAATGGGTCTGGGTGAGTTACTCTTCGGAGGGTTGGTGTGCACTTGTTGGGCCAAATGGCCTGTTTCCACACTGTAGGGAATCTACTCTAATCTAATCATATTGGTAGGCCTGTCAGGAAAGTCTATAACAAATTATAACAACTCTTGAAGTAAAGTTGGTGAGCCTTCTTTGTCTCTGCTGACCTCTGTTAGATAAACAGTGCTTACTGAGGGTTCTCACATTGACGTAATCACAGGAATGTTTGGAGAATGTGGAGTTTTTTTTCTGACATTAGGAAATTGGGTGATGGTGTTAATGCTCTGAGGAAAAAGTGAGGTTGTTTGTTTGGGTTTTTGTTCCTCATGTAAAGAAACATGTTCCACTGCACAATTGATACGTTCTTTGAATATCTGTTCCAAAGCATGAATATATATGTTAGCTTGGAAATAATTTGCTTTGATGCTTGTTGTGTTCTTTAGACTACAGCATAGCTTTGATCAAATTTTTATTCCCAATTTTTTCAATCGATTTACCTTAAGCCTGTTTTTGAAGTTTTTTTTAGCTTGTTTGTTAACTTTGTGAACAAGTCAAGAGGTTAGAATTTGTTAAAGCACTGATAGACATATTTACTCTGATGCCGAGACTGGGTTTTCCTGTGAAAGTATAACTTTTATTTTTCTTTTCTGCTAAGGGAAGATACGGGTGGCATGCCTCAGGATGATCAAAAAGTAGACAATGTTAGGAATCATCTTTGGGATCGGGATGTTTATAATACTTTTCATTACATATTTAAACTACCAATTAAATACATGGTAGTCATTGACATAGCAGGCTCTAATATTGCAATTATGACACTAAAAGACTAGTCTATGTATTTTGCTACCTAATGCTTGTGCTTCTTTCTTCTTTTCTTAACTCTGCCCACACTGTGCTATAAATGTCCAATGAGGGCTAGCTCTGAGACATCATCACAATTTTGCTCCAGGGTCCTAAAACCTCACACAACAGTCCCAGCATCACAAACGTACGCCACTGCACCAGACGCCAGCTAACTATACAAGCAAGTGAGGAAATATTTTCTTTAAAAATCTTATCATTCAAACTCAATTCCATATCATGAATTTATATTGAGTTCCTGCCTTCTCAATAAACATTGTTCACCTTAGTATTCAGACTGCTTTTCAGAAATGTACAAGGAAAATAGGAGCTGCTGGAGATTATAAATAAGTTCAATATGAATGACCTGTTCTATAAATCTTGTAAAACCATTGCAGCAACTTTTCTGAAACCACATTATTTACATTCCATCACACCTCCCTGAGGTTTGGAGAACTCAATGTTAGAGCAGATGGGCTCACAGAGCGAATATCTTTCACCTCATCAGGAACAGAGTAGTTACAAGTAAGCTATTGCTGTTTTATTACTCATGGTGATAAACCAGACTCGCAAAGCTTCCACATCACAGCCCAATGATTATAGAACACTGCAGCACAGAAGGGACCATTGGGCCTTCCAGGGTCCAGGATTCTGACAGGTCAGAATTGACTGCAGCAGGCAACCCTGGGGGAATGTAGTGAGTTATTGAAAATATTGTGGAACATTTTAATCATATTGGTAGGCATGTCAGGAAAGTCTACAACAAATTATAATTAAATTAAAGTTGGTGAGCCTTCTTTGTCTCTGCTGACTTCTGTTAGATCAATAGTACTTGCTGCCAATAAAGTTGGTTAGTTTTGGGTCAGCTGTTAACACATGATTCATAAGTAGGGGTAGGCCATTTGGCCCATCGCATCTGCTCCGCCATTTCATAAGATCTTGGCTGATTTGATTGTAACTACAAACCCACATTCCCGCCCATTCCAAAAACATTTCACCCCCTCGAACCTCACCTTTGCTTCAAAAGAATCCATCCACTTCTGTCTCAAAATTATACCAGGATTCTTGTCATTTATATAAATGATTTGGATGAGAATTCAGGGAGGATAGCTAGTACATTTGTGGATGACACCAAAATTGGTGGTTTAATGGAGAGTGGAGAAGGTTTACCTAAGATTGCAAAGAGATCTTGGACAATTAGGCCAATGAGTGGCAGATGGACTTTAATTGGATAAGTGTGAGGTTTTACATTCTGGTAAAACAAACTAGGGCAGGGCTTATACAATTAATGGCCGGGCCCTGGGTACTGTTGTCAAAGAGAGGAACCTAGTTGTTCAGGTACGTGATTCTTAGACCTTAGGTATACAAGGTGGTAAAGAAGGCATTTAGCAAGCTTGCCTTCATCGCTCGGACCATTGAATATAGGAGTTGGACATCATGTTTCGGTTGTACAAGACTTCAGTGAGGCCACTTTTGGAGTACTGTGTCCAGTTCTCCTTGCCCTATTTTTGGAAGGCTATTATTCAATTAGAGAGGAAGCAGAAAAGGTTTATCAGGACATTACTGGGACTGGAGTGTTTCAGTTATAAGGAGGAGCTGGATAGGCTAGCACCTTTTTTATTAGAGCACTGAAGGCTGAGGGGTGACCTTTTAGAGGTTTATATAATCAAGAGGGGTATAGATAAGATGAATAGAAATGGCCTTTTTCCTAGGGTAGTTAAAAACTAGAGGACATTTTTTTAAGGTGAGAGGAGAAAGGTTTAGAAGGGACCGGAGGGGCAAATTTTTCACACAGAGGGTGGTTTGTATGTGGAATGAACTGATGAAGTATTGGGGCAAAAAAAAACTGCAGATGCTGGAATCCAAAGTAGGATGCTGGAAGAACACAGCAAGCCAGGCAGCATCAGGAGTTTCAGGTATAAACCTTCTTCAGGACTGGGGTGGTGTAGGGGGACCTGCAGATAAAGGGGGTGGTGGGGCATGGTGGTGAAGTAGGGAAAGGTGAAGACAAGCAGAAGGTACGACCTGGTTGGGCAATGGGAGAAATGAATCTGGTTGGTGGCAGGGAGGAGTGGGAGGGATGAGGAGGGGCTGGGAAGGGAGTCAGGGGATGGGAAGGGAGGTTATTTGAGATTGGAGAACTCAATGTTGAGTCCTTTGGGCTGTAGGCTGCCCAGGCTGAAGATGAGGTGTTGTTCCTCCTATTTGCGGTTTGGTTCGTTGTGGCAATGAAGAAGGCCGACGATGGTCATATCAGAAAGGGAGTGGGTTGGAGAATTAAAATGGGTGGTGACTGGGAGATCTGGTCAGACCCTGTGGGGCCTGGCTGAGACGCTTGGTGAGCTATTCCCTAAGTTTATGTTTGGTCTCCCCGATGTAGAGAAGACCACATCGGGAGGACCTGATGCAGTAAACTAGGTTGGAGTGGCAGGTGAACAACTAGTTTCCAACTAGACACCACCCACAAGAACATTTTCCCCTCCCCACCCCTCTCTGCCTTCCGCAAGGACCATTCCCTTTGACTGTCCACTCTCCCCACCAACACCACCCCCACCCCCAAACCTCCAGGTACCTTCCCCTGCAAGTAGAAAAGATGCAAAACCTGCTGACACACCATCCCCCTCACCTCCATCCAGGGCCCCAAACAGTCCTTCCAGGAGAGACAAAGTTCACCTCCCTCTCCTCCAACCTAGTTTATTGTATCTGATGCTTCCGATGTGGTCTTATCTACATCAGGGAGACTAAACGGAAACTCAGGGCATGTTTTACTGAGCATCTCAGCTGGGCCGGAGGGGCTGACCGGATCTCCCAGACACCGCCCATTTTAACTCCCCTTCCCACTCCCTTTCCGACATGACCATCCTCGGCCTTCTCAATTGCCACAACAAACCAAACCGCAAATAGGAGAAACAACACCTCATCTTCCGCCTGGGCACCAACAACATGGAGAACTCAACAATGAGTTTTCCGATTTCAAATAACCTCCCTTCCAATCCCCCGACTCCCTTCCCAGCCACTCCCCCTCCATCCCACTCCTCCCAGCCACCAACCGGATTCATTCCTCCCATTGACCAATCAGGTCGTACCCTCTGCCTGTCTTCACCTATCCCCACCTCACCACCCTGCCCCCGATACCCCCTTTATCTGCAGCTACACCTACCCCCACTCCCAGTCCTGAAGAAGGAATACACCTGAAATGTCAACTTCTCCACTTCCTGATGCTGCCTGGCTTGCTGTCTTCTTCCAGCCTCCTGCCTGTCTACAGAGAAAGTGATAGGTGCAGGTACAATTACAATATTTAGAATACATTTGGATGGGTACATAAATAGGAAATGTTTCGAGGAATATGACCAAATGCAAACAAATGGAACTGGTTTAGTTGAGGAAGATTGGTCGGAATGCACGACTGGACCAAAGAGTCTATTTCTATTTCTATGACTCCATACTACAATCCCAATAAGGTGATCATCCCTTTCTTATTTCTCAGTTCCACCCAAAAAACTTCCCTGGATGCATTCCCAGAAATATCCTCCCCACATACAGCCGGAACGTTATCCCTAATCAAAATCACCACTCCTCCCTCCTCGCTTGCCTCCCTTTCTATCCATTCTGTAGCACATATACCCTGGAACACCAAGCTGTCAGTCCTGTCCATCCCTGAGCCATGTTTCTGTAACTGCTATGATATCCCAGTCCCATGTTCCTAACCATTCCTTGAGTTCATCTGCCTTACCTGTTAGGCCTCCTGCATTAAAATAAATGCAGTTTAATTTATCCTACCTTGTTTTCTGTGTTGTTGCTGCCTACTTTGACTTGCTCCTTTTCCCAACTGTACTGATCTCAGCCTGATCTCCTTCCCCAGTATCTCCCGAAGTCCCACCACCACCACCACTCACCCCCCGCCATCCCAAACCATCCTAGGTTAAATCCTCCCAAGCAGCTCTAGTAAATCTCCCTGCCAATATATTAGTTCCCTTCCAATTCAGGTGCAATCTGTCCTTCTTATACAGGTAACTTCTACCCAAGAAGAAATTCCAATGATCCAAAAATGTGAATCCTTCTCCTCTGCACCAGCTCCTCAGCCATGCACTCAGCTGCTCTATCCTCTTATTCCTACCCTCACTAGCTCGGGGTACCGGGAGAAAAGATTTGCAAGGATGTTGCCAAGATCGGAGGGTTTGAGCTATAAGGGAAGGCTGAATAGGCCTGAAGTGTTGGAGACTAAGGGGTGACCTTGTAGAGTTTTATAAAATCATAAGGGGCATGGATCTTTTCCCAGGGTGGGGGAGTGCAGAACTGGAAGACATACGTTTAAGGTGGGAGGGGTAAGATTTAAGAGGGACCTATGGAGCAACTTTTTCACACAGAGAAAAGTATGTACATGGAATTAGCTGCCAGGAAGTGATGGAGGCTGGTACAATTACAACATTTAAAAGGCATCTGGATGGATACATGAATAGGAAGGGTTTCGTGGGATATAGCCAATGCTGGCAAATGGAACTAGATTAATTTAAGATATCTTGTTGGCATGGACAAGTTGAACAGATGACTCTATTTCTGTGCTGTATATCTCTATGACTCTATGACTCGGCATCCATCACCTTTTCATAAAGTATGTTCCAAAGATTCATGACACTCTAAGTGAAAAACACATCACCCCATCACTGTTTAAATGAGTGACCCCTAATTTTTAAAAAGTAACCTATAGTCTGGATGTTCCCACAAGAGGCAGCACCCTCTCTATGTCAGGAGACGTCTCAGAATTTTTTCAATAAAGTTAGTTCTTACTCTCCAAAACTCCAATGGGTGCAAGCCTCGCCTGTCCAACCTCACCTTATAAGACCACCTACTCAATCCAGGCATGAGACTCGGAAGCCTTCTCTGAACAGTCTCAATTGCAATTACATCCTGCCTTTAATCAGTTGACAATACCGCGTAAATTAGCTAAATGCAGTCTCACGAGTGCCCTGTATGACTGTAACATTACCTCCCTATTTTTGGACTTAATTCCTCTCCAATGAATGATAATATTCTATTAGCTTTTCTGATGACTCATTACACCTGCATACCATCCTTTTGCAATTTGTGCATGAGATCTCAGAGCTCTGTATCTTTCACCATTTAGATAATAATGCGACTAAATCTTACTGTTTTTTTGAGCTGTGTGTCAGTTTTGTTATGTTTTATTGAGGGTTTCTCTTCAATAGACCCAGCAGGATGTCTTGACTGTAACTTACCAAACGAACCTCATTCAATACTAACCCTATGGTGCCCTCCTCACCAATCCCCGCCCTATTCTACCATGTGCGGCACTTAGAACAAGTTGCCACTGCTGGAATATCTCAGAATGGACAGGCACCACTGGCACAGTCTTTAAAAGCCCATGATGCACTGTCAGCCTGAAGCTGCCCGACACGATTTCTAATATTTGCACCTGTCATGGCAGACATAGAAAAATTGGCACCTGCTTTCCAGGCAGGTGCCTGTACAGTGCCTGAACATCCTGGTGAACAAGACGGCCAAATGTTCACTACCCCCCAGAGCAGCGGTGGAGGCTACCACACCAGACCATGCCAGCCTGGTACCAGGTTGCTACCTGGGTCAGTGCAGTGTCATCCATCTAGAGGAATGCCCAGTATTGTAGGAAGAAAGTCAATGACCTTTCCCACTACCACCTTCTCTCCAAAGCCTCACCCTCACTCTATCTCTGCATTCATTTCCCATCCAGGTTTGTGCTCTGTCACTCTCACTGCAGCATCTTCCTTCCCTCACTAACGCCCAACCAACTCCTGATACCCAATAACCCTGCAAGCCCTGGGCGCTGCCCATCACCCACTCACTCAGGACACTTTCCCACCTGCACTGACAATAGCAACAGTGCCAGCCACTTCGATCTCCCTTAATACCCGTCCCTCTCTCAATCCAAAGGGAAACAGCCCATGATAAAGGCAGAAAGAGTCAAGACAGGCTGCTTTCTTGAGGATCCTTAGGATGACAATTACTAACACTACTTCTGAGGAGAAACTTCTTCACCCAGATAGTGGTGAATGTGTGGAATGCTCTGCCCCAGAGGCCAGTGGAGGCCCAGTCTCTGGATTCATTTAAGAAAGAGTTGGATAGAGCTCTCAAGGATAGTGGAATCAAGGGTTATGGAGATAAGGCAGGAACAGGATACTGATTAAGGATGATCAGCCATGATCATATTGAATGGTGGTGCAGGCTCGAAGGACAGAATGGCCTACTCCTGCACCTATTGTCTATTGTCTATTGTCTACTTCAGATAAGTCACAGAACTGCGGAAGTCTTACAGTCTAGGAGGAGGCTATTTAGTCCATTATGCCGATACCTGCTCATTACCTAGTGCCAGTCTCCTGTTTTTGCTCCATACCTTTGCACATTATTTTTATCCAAGTAAACATCCAATGCTCTCTTCAATGCTCCAATTGAACCTGTCTCCACCACACTTTCTGGCAGTGATTTCCATACTTAACCACTCACTAAGTGAAAAAGTGTTTTCTCGTGCCACTCTTGCTTCTTTTGTAAATTGCTTTCAATCAAAATCCTCTAGCTCTTGTTTCATTTGCAATTAGGGGAAGTTTCTCTCGATCTACTCTTATCCAGCCTGCTTGTGAATTTGAAAACAGATCTCCTCTTAGCCTTCTTTTCAAAGAGAACAGTCCCAACTTCTTCAACCTATTCATATAATTGACGTTTCTCATTTCTAGAGCCTTTCTTGTAAATTCTTTCAGCACTCACTCTAATCCGTACACATCCTTCCCGTAATGTGGCTTCCAGAACTGTGCACAGTACTCCATCTGAGGTCTAGTAAAGGAAGAGCACAGCAGGCCAGGCAGCATCCGAGGAGCAGTAAAATCAACGTTTTGGGCAAAAGCCCTTCATCAGGAAGGGCTGATCCTGATGAAGGGCTTTTGCATGAAGCATTGATTTTACTGCTCCTCCATTTCTGCCTGGCCTGCTGTGCTTTTCCAGCGCCACTCTAATCTTGACTCTCATCGCCAGCATCTGCAGTGCACACTTATGCCTAAAGTCACAATAGTCCTGCTGCACCATTGGGCTGCTCTCTCATTAGAGAGAGAGAGAGAGAGAGAGAGAGAGAACTGGTGGTACTTTAACCTGAGGGATACCATGCCTCAGATAAGGGGCGTGGTTGAAAAGGTAGGACTTTCATGGTAATCTCAACTAGTGCTGGAGTTGCAACTCACACTGTTGGCATCACCCTAACCCAGCCAACTGAGCTAACCAACTCCTTAAATCTGAGGTCTACAAAGTATCTTGCTCTCATGGTAAAAACAATGACTGCAGATGCTGAAAACCAAATACTGGATTAGTGGTGCTGGAAGAGCACAGCAGTTCAGGCAGCAGATGCTGCCTGAACTGCTGTGCTCTTCCAGCACCACTAATCCAGTATCTTGCTCTCATGGTCTATTCTTAAATGAATCTCCAGGTTCTGAATTATGTTTTAATCAAACAACACCAAACATCCATTCTAAATATTTCAACATAAATTAAACATTAAATTAGACTCATTAATGGAGAGATATCAGTCACTTCTACTTCAGATGCAATCTGAACCTATTGAGTCTCACACTGATGAGGAATGAGGTGATATTACTTTGTTGTTTCATAACCATCCTTATCTCCTTTTATTGTCTTGTATTGGTATTAAGTAGGGATTGACATTTGGGTTCTATCATTGAAATCAGAGCTAGTTATCTTTTCTTTATTATTGAGCTTGGCAATTTACGTTCTTCCTATAGTCACCAAAATTTAATCAGTTCTGATAATATTAAATTTATATGTTTACTTAAAATCTAGATGGTCTCAGCTAATTCTTTCACTAAATGTTCAGTAAACCCAAGTCCTATTTCCTTTGGCAGGGTAATATTACCTGGGGAGTTCCATCCTGACCCTTACAATATCCAGGAAAGAAACTTGGGGGAGGCAATGCTCTAGTGGGCTATTAATCCAGTGACCCAGGTAATGTTTTGGGGACCAAGGTTCAAATACTGTAATGGCAGATGAATTTGAATGCAACTTTTAAAAATAATTGGAATTAAGAGTTTAATGATAATCATGAAACTGTTCACGATTATTAGAAAAACCCATCTGGTTGAGTAATGTCCTTTAGGAAAGGAAACTGCCACCCTTACTTGTTCTGGCCTATACGTGACTTCAGAGCCACAGTAATGTGGCTAACTCTTAACTGCCCTCTGGGTAATTAGATATGGGCAATAAGTTCTGGGCTAGCCAGTGATGCCCACGTCTGGTGAATTACCTTTAAAATATTACAAATGAGCAAAAAAATTATATTTTAGACTACGGGAAAAGGGTTCCACCCTTGACAAGCTTTCTTCTTTTGGCTGGGGAGCTAGGTGGATTCTGTAGACTCAAGTTACGAGATTAACTCCCTCTGGTCTAAGTTGCGGAAAGCTAATTGAGAGATGCTTGGTACTGATTGGAACCAAGTGGATCTCATTGACTATGAGATCCCTGATTGGGGTTGTCAACCTGGGCCAATCAGGGAGCTCTGGCTGACAGATATAAACAGGAGATTCAGAGTCTCCTTAGTTTAGGGGACTGACTCTGTGCTGGCTGGACCATAGTCAGTGTGTTACTGTTGGTTTCTGTTTCCTTTTTTTGGAGGGGGAAACCTGATTCCTAAACTGGCTGAATTATTTAGCCAGTTTTGTAACTGGCAGTCCTTTTAGTGAGGACTGATTGTTAAACTCCTGGTGCACATAATGTGTTTCAGGTGTAACTCAGTTCTCAATAGGGGATTGTTGTTTCACTGGCTGGTTACAGCCTGTGTTCCTCTTTTCTCTTTTTACTCTTTGAGAAAAGGACAATGTTAATTTTGTGGTAGGGCTTAGCCCTTGGACTCTAGTTTTCTTTGTTTTTTGTATGTGTCTTCACTTTTTATTGGTGTTTGGACTGAGCCCTTGTGGAAGACATACATTTTACGAGAAGAGCTGTTCCTATGGGGAGGCCTAGCCCTGGGACTGGGCCTCTGAAGATTGAACACCTGTGTGTGTGCTGGGAGGAGAACCCTTGCTGTATCCTGGAGTTTGGGAGAACAGCTTTCCTTTGGGAATGGATCAAACCCCTGTGAGTCAAATGCACCTGTACAATGTACTGTTCCTGTGAGTGGGCCTGGTTTTCCAAGGCTGGGCTAGGACTCCATGGAGACTGAACACCTGTGTGCTGTGGGGTGTGCATTTGCTGCCTTCAGGAGTGGACTCTACCCTTGATTGCGGACTCTGTTTTTAGCAATGGACTCTGCAGTTTAGAGTGGACTCTATTTCTGACAATGCACATTGTATACTGGAGTGGACTCTTCTTGAAAATGTCTTCTATATTTTGAAGACTGTAAAGATTTGGACTGCGTACCAGAAAGGACTCTGTTTTTTGTAATTAACTGTATTGTGGTGTTTCCTGGGTCTATCACCTGCACTTGTGTGTGTTGTGTGTCCCTGGGTCTGGCAGGCCTTACTGTGAGCTGGGAGGCTCATGGGTTGTCTTGAAAGCTATCACCCTGAAAGCTGGAGGGTGGGTAGGCCACCCTGATGCCAGTTGCCCTGAGAGCCAGATGGTGGGTAGGCCGTTCTGAGCACTGTTGTCCCGAGAAGGGGTAATCAGGACGAGCTGTCCTAGAGGTGGTCAAAAGGTGTCAGAGCAGCTGAGCACCAAAAGGTGCGTACGGCCGGGCTGACTCCTGGAAGGCTTGTGGGCTACTCTGCATGCTCTCGTCCCAGGGAAGCGGACGGGCTGTCCTAGAGGTGGCTGGAAGGTGTGCCAGGGTAGCCCACTGTCCAGATGGTGCATCGGAGTGGGTGAGAACCCAATGGTACATAGGGGCAGACCGAGAGCCAGAAGGTGGGTAGGCCGTCCTGACCGCTGTCACCCTGGGTGGGTACCGGGGTGGGCTGTCCTAGAGGTGGTCGAAAGGTGCTAAGGGTGGTTAGTGAAGCCAGAAGGTGGGTAGGCCGTCCTGACCGCTGTCACCCTGGGTGGGTACCAGGGTGGGCTGTCCTAGAGGTGGTCAAAAGGTGTGTCAGGGCTGACCAAGAACTGGAAGGGGCATGGAGTGGATTGAGAGCCAGAAGGTACATAGGGGCGGGCTGCCTTAGAGTGGCCGGAATGTGGGAGGGACGGGGGCTTGCTGGGTCTGTATTGTACGCACTGTTTTTATGTAACTGGATTGTCCTTTTATGTACAAATGTCATTGTCACTATCTTTTATGTGGAACTGGGATTTGAGGTTTGTCCTCCTCTCCCTGTAAACTGGTTGAACGGTAAGGTTTGAGGCCTAGCTTTGCTGCTCCTCTCCATTGCTGTTGTATACAGCTGTAAATGTTAACTGTTTTTTTGTAAACTGTGTATTGTAATTTGTTTAAAATATTATAACCAGGAGATTCAGAGAGCCTCCTCTGTCTGGGGACTGGTTCCGAGCTGGCTGGTCAGAGCCCATCTATGGTGCACATGTAAATAAAGGGTGACTTGGTGATGGGATACTGTCTTCTGTGTAGTTAATTCATGCTCCTAATCCACACTGTTTCAATGGTGGTGTCTCAATTATAAAAACAAGGAATGGTAAAAAATGCTAATCACATCCACATCCCATTTTTGGCTGAAACAAAACCATCTTGTCAAGGCCAGAAGAGTTAAAATCCCACCCCAGACTAATAGAATCTTGGTCATATTCAGTGTTCTGTTCATTTTTGTTTAAGTCTGTTCTTCTCTAGTATTAGATGTAGGAAATAACAGCAGTGACGAATTATCCCATCAGGTAATGAAGAATCTATTTGTTAGCTAATCAATGTAGAAGGCTGTGTATGAGGTTGGGTTTGCATGACAAACGTCAAGTGTATTTTGTCTAATTCAGACATTATTTATGCAGTAAAGCCGAATGGATTCACAAGAAAATCGTCAGCCCTTTGGGTTGTCTGACTTATTGATCACAATAGGTTGGACCTGCTTTTCAGTCACTCATCTCATTAGAGGAACGTTTCTCACTGGCGAGACTTTCAGGTCTCTGGGACCTCAGCGATTCATCACTCATACAATTAAAGAGGCCTTGCTGTCCTGAGGTTTATGCATGCAAATCCAACTAAAATACTCATTGTGAAAAGATAACAAACTCTTCACTGGTATATTCATGCTTTTACATGATTGGTAGCCCATGGAATAATATTATCATAATAGAAAGTTTGAATATCCGAATTGAATAGAAATTTATTGTAAATACATAAATTTTTCATGAGAAATACAGTGAAAAGTCTCCACCATGGCACATACATGAATGACAGAAGTCATACAGCATAAGTTTTAAAATAAAATTAAGAAAAAATTCATCACAATTCACTTAACTACTCCTGGTCCCAGGGAAAGCCAATTTTTAGGAATACCATCTGAGGGTGGTGCTAGTGTACATAACTACTCGCTATTGACTTGACATTGTTTATTCAGAATCTGTCAAAGGTAAAATGTATTCAAACAACCAAAGGCATTATTCAGGGCACTCAAGATCAGAACTTCAGTCTCAGGCAGCATCGTGTTCACTGACTGCAGCCAGATCATTGGATTGACAAGATCACCGTGTGGGTTCAAGTGAAGGACAACTCGTCATTGCTTTTAATCCTATTCTGCCAGCAAATGTGCGCAGTCAACTGGACTTCAGCACTTAGTCTGTGTTTCACATACCGATTGGTAGATAAGAACCCTTTGCTTGAAGTCTGGGTGGTGGAGCTAGGGTGAGGACTTCCACAGTTGAACCACCTGCCAATGCTCAGGGGTGAGTGGAAACGGGCATCAGGTCTGTCTCTTGTTTCCGAACCTTCCCCCCCTCACTATCCGAGACCAAGCTTCCTTTTGGAGTTTGTGCCCACTTAATTGACACAGAGATCGACTCCCTGTCTGATTAAAGATGGCAGGAGGGTCCCTGAAGCTAGAGGGTGTCAAAGAGATCTGCCAGCTTCAGAGGAGCAGCAGACTTGAGCCAAGAGGCTGCCTGAGTAGGAAGATGCCTTTTCAAACTTTAAAAATGCAAAAACAATCAATCCGCTGGTGTTAGAGAGAAATCTCTTTTCTGGGCGTCATTTGGCTGCACTCCAGTTAGCCACTTCCAGGCAGCTGAACTCTCTCAATTATCCTCCTTCAATTTTCGTTACCAAGTCTGCTAATCAGAGAATCTCTGCATTACAGAAAGAAATCTTTTGGCCCATTGAGTTTGCACCGACCCTCTGAAAAGCATCCCACCCCCCCTCCCCATCCACTTATCCTGAGGGACAATGGCGAATCTACTGAGCCAGCATGCACCTGGACATTACAGGCAATTTAGCATGGCCAATCCACGTAACGTGCACACCTTTGGATTACTGAAGAAAACCAGAGCACACCAGCACAGACACAGGGAGAGCGTGCAACCTCCAGCAGACAGTTGCCCAAGGCTGGAATCAAACCCAGGACCCAAGCGGAGTGAGGCAGCAGTGCTAACCGCTGAGCCACTGCGCTGACAATAATGAGACAGATTGTCTCACGAGGGTGGGCAGCCTGGCCAGGGCCCAGCCTTTCTCCTCTAAAAACAGCCAGAGTGGGAATAGTAACTGGAATATGGCATGGCAACTACAGCCCCATTAGCGTCCTTTCCTGATGAAGATTCTGCCCTCACCATCCACAATTCAGGATAGAAAAATGTCTGCTACATTGCGAAGACTGACCTCTTGAAAACTGAACTTTGCACCACATGAAGAAGCTCCTAACAACCATTCTCACTGACAGAAATACAAAGTGGGCATGATCTGCTACTGCCCAAGTCAAACTGATGCCCTCCGCTTTCATTCTTGATTAAGATGGATATTTTCTCTGCTCAAGATTGTGAGTAAGAAACTGACATAGAGCATAGAACATTACAATGCATGATAGGCCCTTTGGCCTTCGATGTTGCGCTGACCTGTAGAACCAATCTGAAGCCCATCTAACCTACACTATTCTATTCTCGTCCATATGCCTATCCAATGATCATTTAAATGCTTTTAAAGTTGGCGAGTCTACTACTCTTATAGGCAGAGCGTTCCATGCCCCAACTACTCTCTGAGTAAAGAAACTACCTCTGACATCTGTCCTATATCTATCATTTTAAAGTTATGTCTCCTTGTGCTAGCCATCACCATCCAAGGAAAAAGGCTCTCACTGTCCAACCTATCCAACCCTCATACAGAGATCATAATCTCAACTATTTGATGTGCTATATCCAACACAGAATTAGACTCTGGTCTCCCTGCTATCAGAAAAATGCCGTGAGACTTGGAAAGTGTTCAGAAAAAAAATTACAAGGATGTAGCTTGGATTGGAGTGGCTGGGTTATGGGGAGAGGCTGGGACTATGTTCCCTGGAGCATCAGGGGCTGAGAGATAACCTTCTACAGGTTTATAAAATCATGAGGAGCATGGATAAGGAGTATAGCCAAGGTCTTTTTCTCAAAATAGGGGAGTCCAAAACTAGAGGGCATAGGTTTAAGGTGAGAGGGGAAAGACTTAAAAGGGCTCTAAGGGACAACGCTTTCATGCAGAGGGTGGTGTGTGTATGGAATGAGATGCCAGAGGAAGTGGTGAAGGCTGGTACAATTACATTTAAAAGGCATTTGGATGAGTACATGAATAGGAAGGGTTTAGAGGGATTGAGCCAAGTGCTGGCAAATGTGTAAAGATTAATTTAGGATATTGGGTCAGCATAGATGAGTTAGACCAAGGGTTTGTTTCTGTGCTGTACAGCTCTCTGACTGAACAGACAAAGCTTTAGAGAGAATTTTCAGGCAAATTTGAAATAAACATTTCAATTCCTTCTTGTAGACGTTTGCTGCTGAAACACATTCGACCAGGAGGTCAGAAAGTTCTGGTTTACTGCGTGCTGAAAGTGTTTCCAATGTGCTCAGGCTCAAATCGGTCAGAGTATCAGCAGCCCAGTTATCAGCTTCAACATTCACTCCCTCCAATGCAATGTGTAGCATTATCCAGGCACACTGCAGTAACTCACAAAGGCTTACTCAACAACGTCTACAAAACTTACAAATCCTACCAACAAAAAGAATGGGTAGATTGGAACACCAACTGCAGATTCCTCTCGAGGTCACACCTGATGTGGAACTGGATTAGTGGTGCTGGAAGAGCACAGCAGTTCAGGCAGCATCCAACGAGCAGCGAAATCGACGTTTCGGGCAAAAGCCCTTCCGAAACGTCAATTTCGCTGCTCGTTGGATGCTGCCTGAACTGCTGTGCTCTTCCAGCATCACTAATCCAGTATTTGGTTTTCAGCATCTGCAGTCATTGTTTTTACCATGATGTGGAACTGTTCAACATTCTTCTACTGTTGCTGGCTCAAAATCCTGGAGCTTCCAATCGATATACAGCACGCAGATTGTAGCAGTTCAAGAAGTCACCTCAACCCCACTTTCTCAAGTGCATGTCGAAATGGTCAATCAAAGCTGCTTTCGCCAGCTTTATCCAGAAATCTTTCTGGATAAGGGACCCTTCACTCTGTCAGTCTCCAGCCATAGTTCAGAATCCCAATCTATTAACAACCTGGACTTCCTGATGACCAGATCATTCTTGGAGTAGTGTAGGTGGGAATTGTGCACTGTGGCCCTACGGTATTCCTAATGTCACAATTGTCAAGGCATTTTCCTGGGAAACTGACGATTCTGATGCTCAGTTGCCCTGGACCTGAAACCCTTAGAAGGTATTCATTTAAATCAGCAAATTCAGAGGGTTCTGCCACATTTAAGTTTGCGATTACACAGGAAAACTTAGACAATTCAAAACCCTTGTCTGACTCCTGGGTAAGCCAAAACAAAATGCAGTCGCTATAGCAGTCTCCAAAATAGTCAAGGGCTGACAGAAAAGTATTTTAAAAGAAAATTCCAGTTACAGAAAACTGCCAGAAGCTCAGGGTCTGGAATACACTGTGTTCGCTCTGAAAGCGAACAGAATCTAATTGCCAACTAAACAAACAAACTTAAAGTGGAGACAGGATGGCCCTTCTCTGCAGTTTGGATATCTGTAAGGTTGCTGCTGATGGTAAAGGTTAGAAGCTTTAATTCTGATATTTGTAATAAGATTGTTTCAAATAGGTCTTGCATAATATCATTAACATCTTTTATATTAGATTCCCTACAGCGTGGAAACAGGCCCTTCGGCCCAACCAGTCCACACCAACCGTCCGAAGAGTAACCCACCCAGACCCATTTCCCTCTGACTAATGCACCTCACCCTATGGGCAATTTAGCTTGGTCAATTCACCTAACCTGCACATCTTTGGACTGTGGGAGGAAGCCGGAGCACCCAGAGGGAACCCACGCAGACACAGGGAGAATGTGCAAACTCCACACAGACAATCACCCGAGGCTGGAATCAAACCTGGGACCCTGGTGCTGTGAGGCAGCACTGCTAACCACTGAGCCACTGTGCCACCCTTTAGTGTAATAGACTTTTATGTTGTTTTGTTTAAAGTACATTGGCAGCCTCATGTGAATATGTTCAGCGCCATGGGAACTAAACTGCAAAATTATGATCTATGAAGCCAGGTTTCATTCTGGGTTCTGACATGTCCAGTACTACCATCAGCTGGGGTCATAACACAGTCAAAAATGGTGAAACCCTATAACTACACCAAGCAACTGCAAGTGGTGCCATCCATTAACTACAAGTTAAAGAGATGTGGAGATTTCAGCAAATGATCCTTGTCAACTCCAGAAAGCTAAAGAGCAAAACATTGATCTTGTCAATCTCAGTTTGTCGGATTAGCTGAACCATGTCAAATCCCTTGCCAGAAATACATATCTGCCATCATCTCGATGAGAGCAGATTTTAAAAATTGATGACAAATCCTAACATGACAATCTTTATTTGAAGTCAACGCTTGTGATACATGCCAAACACATCGGTATGGTAAGTAGCACAGTGGTCTCATGGACTGTGCAAAGTATGATTATGTGAGATTGACACCAACGGTTATAGTGACATGTTAAGTGGCTGCTCTTTGCAGTACAAACCACTCCTGCCAGAAGCATATTTCCCAAGCTCTCTCTACACATACTGACATAAAATCTTTCCAATATTTGGTGACTGTGCAGACATTGCATCTTGAATCATTGATGGGGCTTTGGGAAAGCATACATGTTGTACCTGTCATGAACATTTAGAAAAATGAGGTAAGGCAAAAAAAAACTTCCAATGCTCAATTTCAAGCACAAGAGCAAGAGAAAATTAATTTTTGAGAATCATGTTAAAAAAAACCCTCATAATTGTCATGGCTGTCTCTTGATGCTGAGTCACAGCAAACAAGAGCAGAGAACTGAAAAATTAAACATGAAGTGATATATTAATTGGCTCTATTTCAGTCAATGGACGCATAATGGTCCAGCTTGTCCTAACTGAGATTTGAGAACTTCCCATACATTAGCAGTAAAGGCAGCAGAACCATCAAGCCACCATTTTGGATATTCTGTAGGAACTTCTTTATCAGTGATTGCTACTCGATTTGCATTAGGTATAAATTAGTAATGAACTAACATCAGTAGAACAGAAAAACTCATTCCTGTTGGTTTGTACTTACCTTTGTGCTCCAGATGAACTTTAACCCATCAGATTACATCCAACTGTATCTATATAGCCTTCAATAGTTTATTTTCTCACACACTCATCTTGCTTCAGCTGAAAAGGCTTTTCTGCTATTCTCTCAAATACCCAAAACACTAAGCAAGTTCCACAGCAAAAGCATTATATTATTTTGAAATGGTGGTGGTCTAGTTGAGGTAAAAACAGTTCTTGCTATCCAGTTTGTTTGGGAATACCTGTTGCTCTTCAGTAGGCAACAGACATTAGTAGCCTAGAGGGAGGGAATATGTAGGAAAATTAATCGAGAGGTGGCAGTGCTTACATTTTTCAGAACAATTTGAAACAGTCCTTTGATGTTGGACACTACCAAAAGGAGAAGAAAAATGACAGCAAATAACATAATTTGTTAATTAGCTCAAACTAAGTTTGTTTTTTAGGAAGCTTGTGAGACAATAAGAGTTCCATGTCTAGGGGTTTTATTAAAGGGGAAATAGAATAGAAATCAGAAAAGACTTCAGCTTCACTAGATTTGAAAGTACCAGTTCTTTCTTAAATTAATTATCCAGAAAGTGTGGGCTTTGCTAGCATTTATCAACCACCCCTAACTGATCTTGAGTGATAGTGAGTTGTTTTTCTTGAAATATTGCAGTCCAATGTAATGTAGGGATATCCAAAGTTCGGTTATAGGGAGGGGGTTCCAGGTACCAGCAACTGTGAAAGAATGGTGATATAGTTCCAAGTCAGGATGTTGCGCGTCTTGGAGGGGAACGTGCATGCAATAGTGTTTTCACGCATCTGGTGACATTATTGTAGTATGTGGTAGGGCCCATGAGTTTGGAAGATGTTGTCACAGGAGTCTCAGTGAGTTATTGCAGTGCATCTTATGATGGTGCACACAATTGCCACTTTGCATGGAGCAAGAGGGAGTGAGCGTTGAAGGTGCTAAATAGCGTGCCAATTAACCAGGTTACTTTGTTCTGAATGCTGTCAAACTTCTTGAGTATTGTTGGAGATGTACTCATTCAGGCAAGTGGGGAGTATTTCATTGGACACTTGACTTCTGCTTTCAAGGTTTTGGAGAGTCAGGAGGTGAGTTACTTGCTGCAGAATTCTCAGCCTCCAGCCTGCTCTTATCATCATTGTATTTATATGACCATTTCGGTTTAGTGTCTGATCAATGGAAAGCCTAAGGAAGTTGATAGTCAGGAAGTCAGTGATGGAAATGTCATTAAATGCCATGGAGTGATGGTTGGATCTTTCATGCTGAAGATGGTCATTGCCTCGCATTTGCATAGTATGTATGTTACTTGCCATTTTTCAGCCCAAGTCTGAATGTTGTCCAGAGATTGCTGCATTTGGAAACATACTGTGAGGAAACAAAAAAAAAATTGCAGATGCTGGAATCTAAAGTAGACACACAGGAGGCCAGAAGAACACAGCAAGCCAGGCAGCATCAGGAGGTGGAGAAATCAACGTTTCGGGTGTAACCCTTCCTCAGGACTGGGGGAGGATGTGGGGGGAGCTGCAGATAAAGGGGCTGGTGGGGGCACGATAGTGAAGTGGGGATAGATGAAGTCAGGAAGAGGATACAACCTGGTTGGTCAGTGGGAGGAATGAATCCAGTTGGTGGCAGGGAACAGTGGAAGGGAGCAGCTGGAAAGGGAGTCAGGGATGGGGACCAATTTCAAACAACCTCCCTCCCCATCTCCCGACTTCCATCCCAGCCCCTCCCTACCACTCCTCCCTGCTACCAACTGGATTCATTCCTCCCATTGACCAACCAGGTCATACCCTGTACCTGTCTTTGCCTATCCATACTTCCCACCCTGCCCCTCCCATCCTCTTTATCTGCAGCTCCCCCCACACCCACCCCCATTCCTGAAGAAGGGTTACACCCGAAATGTCGACTTCTGTACCTCCTGATGCTGCCTGACTTGCTATGCTCTTCCAGCCTCCTGCGTGTCTACTCAATATGTAATGAAACAAGACTGGTGATGATGGTTGTGCAATCATCAGCAAACATGACCTTATGAAGGAAGGAAGGTCATTGAAGAAACAACTGAAAATGATGGGACCTCAGTCAATACCCTGTAGTGAAAAATATTAACCTCCAATAACCACAACCATCTTCCTTTGTTCTCAGTATGGCCCTCAAGCGGGGAAAATGAGGGAGAATGTGAGCCTTGCTCTCTTCAGACAAGGTCTGAGTTTTCAAAGTAACAACGAACGTGGAAAAAAAATTGAAATTGGGCTGAGAATGGACAGATGCACTGTAGGGCCCTCCAGCTTTGAAAGCCTGTTGTCCTTTGCTCGCCCTCTGACCGTAATTGGCCATTCCAGGCAAAATTAATATCAGGCTGTTGTCCAAACACTGAAAGTTCATTGGATGACCCAAAAAGCAAAACCCCACCCTTGAGGTGAAAATGTTGTCAAAGGTTTACATAAACTAATGACATAGGGATGGAATAATTTGGATTGGTCATAGTAATTCTTGCACCGTCTGGGAACAGCATTACAAACTGTGATTCTGTAGTCGTCATATATTATTATATATGCAGTGCTATCATTGCAAGCAAGTTTAGTAATGGGTCATACGGAGTAAGGGGAGCAGATATTCCTAGGTTGTTGTCAGACACTCTTTCCCTTATTTGCCCTCTCTCCTGCTTTCTAAAGCCAAACTTCCCTAGCATAGCTCTTCTTTTCTGTTTTATATACTATCAAGAGGGATCTCTCCCTACTCCCCAAGACATGCTATGACTGAAAATGCTAGATGGAAATCTCAAGTTCACGGCCCAGATATCACTAAAGTTCAAACAAAAAGATGCATGGTCTTTCTGCATTAAAATTCAATTAATTTATAAAATCTCCATTCACACTGCTTAGAGAGCATTTGTTCTTTCTAATGTTTAAACACCTCCCTGGTGTTTCAGCCAAAGGTACCAAAGCTACACAGATCAGGATAAACCCAGTCTCATTGAGGATCCCAGTGAGATCACACTTGGAATGCTGAAAACAGTTTGCATTTCCATCTTATGAAGAAAGCTGAAGAGGCGCTGGAGTGGGTCCAAAGTAAGATTTGCAAGGATGATACCAGAGAGGTTATAGCTACAGTAATCTTCCCGGCATCACACAAGGGTAAGGCAGATGCTTGTGACATGAATCCAGCTGTTCTATGAGAAAAATTATTGGACAAACACAACACGTCGCTGCCACAGGATGACAGTACATTTTAAAACCAAGCAGTACAAACCAACAGGTTCCCATTTCAATCTGGGAATCATCATGAGCATGTAGGGGAAGCTTCAAGGTCTGGCTTGAACTAGCTTTAATAAATCACCTGATCCATCATTAGCTTCCAATTGCTGATACAGTAAAGACCCTTTATTCAGCTCCCAAACATCCAGAATTCTCTTTTTCAATCTCAGATGCAGGTTGCCTGAGAATTCCAGATGCTTGGGATCCGGGAAACAGAGTCTTTACTTGAGCAAACAGGTCAGGACGTTTAAAAAAGAGAAGGGGAGTTGTCATTTATTAGATGTCTTAAAACTGATGTAACACTTTGTTGATAGAAACCAAGGGAATCTTCCTCGTTGTGATGAAAACTGAAAGCACAGAGTTACTAATAAATTTAACAAGAATTTAGGAGAAATTGCCAAGAGAGTGGATGATATTTTTTGATCTGATTTGATTTATTATTGTCACATGTACTGAGATACTGTGAAAAGTATTGTTTTGCGTGTTAAGCAGACAAATCATACATTACATAAGTACATCAGGGTAATAGAACAGAGCGTAGAATACAGTGTTACAGTTACAGAGAAGGTGCAGTAAAATATCAACTTTAATATATGGGTGGCACAGTGGTTAGCACTGCTGCCTCACAGTGCCAGAGACCCGGGTTCAATTCCTGCCTCAGGCGACTGACTGTGTGGAGTTTGCACATTCTCCCCGTGTCTGCGTGGGTTTCCTCCGGGTGCTCCGGTTTCCTCCCACAGTCCAAAGATGTGTAGGTCAGGTGAATTGGCCATGCTAAATTGTCCGTAGTGTTAGGTAAGGAGTAAATGTAGGGGTATGGGTGGTTTGCGCTTCGGCGGGTCGGTGTGGACTTGTTGGGCCGAAGGGCCTGTTTCCACACTGTAAAGTAATCTAATCTAAAGTCAGATAACAGCAGGGAAGAAGTTGTTCTTAAATCTGTTAGTGTATGTTTTGAAACTTTTGTATCTTCTGGCCTGTGAAAGAGGATGGAAAAGAGAATAATGTGCTTGCACTTAACATTAAAGAAATTAGCACAGGCACATTTCTAGAGAAGCTAGACTAAGCATGAGAGGAAACATTATGCTGATAAGGCAAGGTATTAAGATTATTACTAATGTAAACTGGTTGGGTTGAAAAGCCAGTTCCTGTGCTGTAGATTCCATATAATTCTAAAAATGCACTGGGCAGAAAAAAGCTGATTTGAGCTGGATTCCCATTTTATACCCTGGACAGTTTGTTTCCAATGGCTACAAATAGACACCCACACTGAATAAGATTTAAATTGACTAGTCCACTCAAAGTTGCTCATTTCCATCTTGGTGAGTTAGATAAGAATTAATTCCCTTGGTTTGTGTTGCATTATCTGATTTCAGCAGAGATAGCCATGGTTGGCGGGGTGGGGGGTGGGGGGGCGCGTCCTCAGCATCCCTGTACTAAGCAAGTGGAAGTGGCTGGTTGGGAATTAGCCCAGTTTTTTTGCTCTGAATCTACACAGAGAGGTCCCTGCTAAGAATGGGTGAGAGTGAGATCAAACTAGCTATGGATCCCCCTGCTGGACAAGCACACCCATGTAAAATCGGGTCAGGTATTGCTGAAGATCTGACTCTCGAGGGAGCTGCACCTGATTAAGTAGCAGCACCTTGAGCTGAGAAGGGGAAAATCCAGGGGAAAGAGAAACTAACGTTAACGCACATCAAGACAACAGGTGATTGGCATCACTTTCAAATTAGAAACTTAAGGTTATGCAGATTAAGACATTAAAAATAAATTAACATGTCAGTAGGTTAACTCTTCTACAAATTACCTTTAAAGTCATTAGAAGATTAATAAAAAAGGCAGCTTGTTGCAATTCATCAGCAGAATGGACTCCGAATCAGTGTTGGAAGTGAAAGCAATTATTATACCCCCTAAAGAGTAACCAGATTGCAAATCCTCCACATTGGACAACAATATTGCAGCACAGATACATCGTTGAGATTTACTGTTCTAAAATTGCAAGTAACGCTCATGTGCATAATCAGACAGATGAACAGAATACCCAACAGGGGCATTTATAAAATTATAAATATAATTGAAGCTTAATGGAACTTACTGGAAATGATTACTATATTGTAGTTGTCCGTCCTTATTGGCAGGTTCTTTATTTAAATCAAGAGAACAGTAATCTTCATGACTGGTTTTAACCCTTAGGTGAGCTAATGCTTTAGTCTGGGGTATATTCATTTGTCAACAGTTCCTTTAATGTGATTCATAAATTGCACTGGGAACACATCGACTGTCACTGTTGTGATGCTTGGTTGGTTTCCAATGATTCCATGTGGAAGTAAATTTTGAGCCCATCAAAAAAAAAACAACCTTGCTTGCAAATTGAAAAGTTTAGATAAGATAGTGATAGAAAAATAAGATAACATTAATTATTTGAGTTTTTAACTGGTACTGAGCAAGGAAGAGATAGGGGAAGGAACAGACATAACAACCAGCAGATGCTAAATTCCAATGCAAGTTATTCTTCAGGTTACATTTTCCAATGCAAAACTGGCACTGGATTAGATTTACTGCTGTAATGTTAATTGCTGTTATATTTTTCTTGATTCCCACACAGTAGGAGCTAAAAATAAATGGAATCAGCTGGCCTAAGGAAACAGAGATTTTCCCCGGCCTGTTGGCAACCTAAAGGATTTTCACACCCGAAGCCGTATTACAGTGAGTCAGCACCATAACTGGAAATGGCAGCTTTGACCAAGAGCTTGTCTGTCACTGGGCAAAATTCTCAATTGATAATGTTTCTGAAGCTGAAGGTGGGACGTTAGGTCAACCGGTTAAAAAATATCATGGAATAATGCGCTGCACATCATCACCATGATGATGAAGGTATTTATCATCACAGGAATATTATCAGAAAAAATGTGAAACTAAGACAAGCATGGTAGACACCCAAAAAAATTTTTAAAAGGTGTTTTTTCAGAGGGTCTTGGAGGGTAGAAAGATTTAGAGAGTTAGTTCCAGAGTTTCAGGACTTGGCATCTGATGGTGCAGCCACAGATAATTAAGCAATTAAAGATGAGAGATATACAAAAGGTCTAACCTGAGGATCAGGGATATCCCAAACCATTGTAGGAAGTCATAGATGGATGTGGAGGATGACAATTTAAATGCAGGGATGCGAATATGATAATGGAGAAGCCATTTAATCAGTATAGGTCAGTGAGCACAGGAATGATTGATGCACAGATTTTGAGTGAATTTGCTCACAAACAGAGTTTTGGATGTGTTCTAGTGAGGGTGGAGAATGGGAGTATGCAGAAGAGTCAGTCCCTGAGGGTCTCAGCAGATGAGCTGAAGCCTGGATAATTGGGTAATTCATAGAGGTGAAATTAGGATGTCTTACTTCCCAGGGTTCAATTTACAACACTGCTTGCAAACAATGTGACTCAGTCTCTAAGAGACCAAAAGGTTCAAAGCAAAAAGACCTGCTTATTAAAAAAAAATTCAAAATTGCTCAAGATTTTATTTTTGGACCTTAACCAAAAGCCCTCATGCCATTCACCAAGGGCAACACAGAACCATGGATAAGTCTGAAGAGCTGTACTTAAGTCATAAGTCATTATCCTCAGCTCGAGAGAAAGGTAGAATTCTGGTACCCTTAGCATCCAAGATTGTGGTAAAACATTGAGGTTGATTCATAACTGGTTCCCAGATCCTTGCATCTGGAACATTCAGAACTCTCAGTTTAACTGTAAACCTCACCACTTAGGAATATCAGGTTGACAGAGTGTACCCTCATTTTAATCCAGCTGGGCCTCAGTTGATTTGGCGAGCATTTATTTACTATTCTTAGTTGTCAAAAGGGCAATTAAGGGTCAGCCACATTGCTGTTGGTCTGGGCTGACATTTTGGCCAGATCAGATAAGAATTTGGAGATAAGAACATTTGCTGATGCTGGAATCCATAGTAGACAGGCAGTAGTCTGGAAAAACACAGCAAGCCAAGCAGCATCAGGAGGTGGAGGAGTTGACATTTTGAGTGTAACCCTTAATCAGATGCTTCCCTAAAGGGCATTAGTGAACCACACAGGCTCTTTATCTGATGATCAGCATTGGTTTCATGGTAATCATTACTCTCTTCATTCGAGATTTTCATTGAATTCAAATTTTATCATCTTCTGTGGCGGGATTCGAAATCGGGTCCCAGAATATTATCTGGTTCTCGAGATTAATAGTCTTGCATCACCTCAGTCTCATAGTCTGAAAGTCTGATCTCATCTGCTCTCTCAGTTTGACAGTCTCATCATCTCCCTGAAGGGAGGCTGGGGCCTTCAATTTAATCCATTGACAGTCAGGGTTAGCTTTTCAAATCTTTTTTCTTCCTTGACCAATTTTACAGTTGGCTGCATTTTAAAGAGAGTCTCGATTTTCTCATTGCTGAAACCAATTTAGTATAAACGAGAGCACTATGTTCTGTACTGCTGATGTTTGAGGTCACTGGGATTCAGGCAGTTGTACAAAGTGTGCTGACTAACAGAACATGGTCAACAAGGCTAGGTTTCATTCCTTTGCCTTTGAATCACAGGACTGCCTTAAAACTGGTTCCGTCTTCCACTTAACAATCAGCAGTGAGCAGGACAGGGCTAGTGTCAATTTTGAACCTCTCTTGCTTCCTCTCATAGTCTGTATCCATGTAGCATTTGTCACTCTGTTGCTGAATCAGCTTTGACCCATTTTCATCCGGCTTCCAAGGAAATTCACAGCCATAAAGCTACAAAGGCAGGTCAGAGGTTGGGAATGCTGTGACAAGTAATTTACCTCCTGATTCCTGAAAGTCTGTCCACCATCTACAAGACACCATAGAATACTAACATGGTTCATTATTTCTGCAAGTGAGAAGGTGAACTGATATTTCCGATAGTTCCTATCACAAACACGTTTTTTGTTACAGCCACAGGGTCAAGGGGTTGTGCCCTGACATATGGACGCCAATCCTGATAGTACCAACCTGTCTACAGTCAATCAAAAACTGGCATCCTCAAATACAATCAAGCTATATAGATTATTGAGTCAAGATTGCAATGCTGTTTGTGAAATCTTGCTGTGAGCACACACTGCCTGCTGTGTTTCCTACATTACAACAAGGGTTTGTTTCAAAGACATTTCATCAGCTGTAAAGTGACATGGGACATGTTGATTGTCTGGATCACACACGCACATTCACTCACACACACACATACACACTTACTCACTCTCACACACACATTCACACACACAGGCACAGACACACACTCTCTCATACACATGCGTGCGCGCATACACACACAAACACACTCTCTCTCTCATATACGTGAGCGCACGCACACACACACACAATCTCTCTCCCTCACACAGACACGCATACACACACACATACTCTCTCTCATATACTTGCACACACGCACACACACACACCTCTCTCCCTCACACAGACACACATACTCTCTCTCATACACATGTGCGCACGCATACATACACTCTCTCTCATATACATGAGCGCACGCACACACAGACACAATCTCTCTCCCTTACAGACACACACACACACACACACCTCTCTCCCTCACACAGACACACATACTCTCTCTCATACACATGTGTGCACGCATACATACACTCTCTCTCATATACATGAGCGCACGCACACACAGACACGATCTCTCTCCCTTACACACACACACACACATACACACACACACACACCTCTGAGCTGAAATTCTGGTCTAACGTTGCTGTCAGTCAATGTCTATCTCCAGCAGTTTCTCTGTCACCATCACATTCTTATCTCCTTTCTCTTTTTCAATATGTCACTTTCCAGTCTGTCAGCAGCTGCCCACTCTGCACAGCAGTTTGATGCAGTGTGTGACAGTTTTGAGCAGTTCACTACAGAGAGGGGAAAACAAATTGAAGCAGTGCATTAGTTCATCGATGATGTTACCATACAATTCTGAAGACAGGTCAGCCATATCAGGGTGATTTTGACTGGAGCTGGGAAGATGAAACAGTGATCTCTGAAATCTTCAAGGTTTTTAAGGATTATAATCGAACCAACTATTTCATTGCTCAGTGAGATGATAACCACATATATTGGCTTTAAAATAATGGAACATCCCAAGATTCCTCACAAGAGTGTTATAAAACAAAGTATGACATTGAGGAGACATTAGGCCCGCTGACCCCAAACATAAAATTGGTCAGAGCGGTCAGCTTTAAGAAGGTACAGAGGCAAAGTGGAGAGGAGCAGGAAGCATATTCCAGATCTTTCCATCTAGGCAAATGAAGGCATGGCCATCAATGATGGAGCGATTAAAATTGAGGGTTCACAACAGACTAGACTAGAAGAGCATGAGATCTCAAGATCAGACAGGTTTGATTCCAGAAGGATGTTCCTGATTAGATTAGATTACTTACAGTGTGGAAACAGGCCCTTCGGCCCAACAAGTCCACACCGCCCCGCCGAAGCGTAACCCACCCATACCCCTACATCTACATTTACCCCTTACCTAACACTATGGGCAATTTAGCATGGCCAATTCACCTCCTGCACATCTTTGGACTGTGGGAGGAAACCGGAGCACCCGGAGGAAACCCACGCAGACACGGGGAGAACGTGCAAACTCCACACAGTCACTCGCCTGAGGCGGGAATAGAACCCGGGTCTCAGGCGCTGTGAGGCAGCAGTGCTAACCACTGTGCCACCGTGCCGCCCAGAACCAGGGTGTCCTAGTTTCAGGATAAGGGGTAAACCTCTTAGGATCGAGATGAGGAGAGATTTCTTCATCCCGAGCGTGGTGAATCTGTGGAATTCAATGCCATAGAAAGTGGTTGAGGCCAATATATGACGTGTTTTCAAGGAGACAGATCGAGCTCTTGTAGCTGAAAGGATCAAAGCATATGGTGGGAGGGCAGGAATAAGATATTGAGCTCGATGATCACAATGAATGGTGGAGCAGGTTTGATTGGCCTTCTTCTGCTCCTACCTTCAATGTTTCTATGTTACTACATTTCAGAGGGTTGATCAGAGAGAACAAATTTCAAATAATGAGAAGAAATTTGAATGTAAAACTTATAAACAATATCTTCCAGTATTTCATATTGAAGCAGAGACCACAAAAAGATATACTCGAGAATTTTACAATTCTTAAAGACTTTGGTTGAGTGAATTGTATAAGCAGTTGAGAAGTTAATTAACTTTGTCACTAACAGTGAGGAGCGACACGAGAGGAAACCTTTTTACACAGTGGGTTGTTAGAATATGCCTTACGATAGAAAGCAGTAATGACAGAGAGCCATTGCATCCTTTAAAAGGGACAAATGCCTAAGTATGCAAAGCAAAGTAGGATACATGAGAAATGAGGAGAAACCCAGGCAGTGAAATTTGTTTTTGAAAGCTTGGCACTAGCACAGTGTCCTAGAGATTCAGGAGAAATGGAGTGAGCCAGAGGCTGATTATAAATTGAGCTTTCGGTTCCCTGTCTGTCTTTGTTGTCTTTCAGTATCCATTTTTTTTCCCGTCTTTGAAAGTACCTTCTTCTCAATGCACACTGAATGTTAACAGTATTATCGCTGCCTTTTATCTGTCCACATATCTATAATTGAAGTAGATATGTATATATACCGTAGGAAGAGAAAACCAAAAAATGAATAAATATGACTTTCAGCAAGAATTACTTGAACTTCAAACAGGTGACAGAACATCAAGCTCCAGGTTGATAAATTGAAATGTGTATATTAATTTATTGTATACCATATACGTTTCTTTAGAAATCAGTTCAGGATTTCTCAGAAAGGACTTTACATACGGTTGTAATTCTAAAATCATGAAAGCGATACTGCATTTCACATTTGAGAAATTTTGCACACAAGCAGCCTACGGTCTGACCTTTCACACACTTTGGTCTTGATCGAGCTAACTGGTTGTACCTTCCCCTCTCAGGCCCAGACAACTCTTTCAGCTGGGAGTTCATCTCTTTAGAATCAACCAGTCTCAAATAATCTGGACAGTGCAATCAGGAAAATGGGATGGATGGTCTCGGTGTTTGTATTGCACAGGATATAGTAATGCTGTGTTAGCTCCATATAATTCAAGTTTAGAATTCACATCCTCAATAAAACACAAAAGAACAATGTCAATTGCATAACACTGATTAGCAAGGGATGTATGCCAAACACACTCACTTCAATGATGAAAAGCCCAACTTTTCAAAGCATTCAATAGAATCCAATGCACTGGGAAAGAGATACAAACATAAAGGGAAACAGAGAGAGTTTCAATCTTTCAGCATCTCTTCTACAGTCTTATCCCTTCTTCCTCTTTCTTTGCCTATTCCTATTTATGTATTTCCCGTAGGTCTGTCTGTGTGTCATCCTTCACATCAGGCTTTAAAAAACATATAAGATACCCAACTGACTGCAATGCACTTTAGAGAAAGTTTCAAGGTCATGAAATGTACTTTACAAATGCAAGTATTTCTTCTCTTAACCTACAGCTCTCCTTGCGTCACTCATCTACCTCCTTCCCCCTATTTATCCTCCTCTTATATCCAATCTCACCTGTTCCCTTCCGTCCAGGTCTATGATTGGTTTGCATATTGCCAATTGCTCAGGGCATACATGAGTTGACTTTATTAACGTTGGAATACGAAACAAACTTCAAGGAATCTGACCACCATCAAAACAAACCTGGGATGTGAAAGAAGAGATATTCCCTGGTTCTGTCTTGGCACAATCACACTAGTTAAAAAGATTTTTAAAAAATATATACAGCTGCAGTCAGAATCACATCTGGATTCTAACTTGCTACAAAGAGTGTGCCAAGTTTTACTTTTTTTTATGATCCCTTGATAGGCTTGAAGGAGGAGCCAATTCACACATTTATGTGAGGTTGTGTCTGATTGGCTGGGCTATTTAGTGGAGGGAACATCTAAAATCATTAGATCAAGGGTAGATTTGGAGATGCTGGTGTTGGACTGGGGTGTACAAAGTTAAAAATCACATAACAACAGGTTATAATCCAACAGGTTTAATTGGAAGCACGAGCTTTCAGAGCACCGCTCCCCCACCCTGGTGAAGAAGTGGCGCTCTGAAAGCTAGTGTTGCCAATTAAATCTATTGGACTATAACCTGGTATTGTGTGATTTTTAACTAGATCAAGGCTGTTTGCTTAAGGCAACTGAGATCTGTGATCCTCTGACAGTCCCACTGTCAGACACAGAACTGGACAGGGAGGACCCTTGCCTTGGCTCAATGACACCAGAGCGGGCAAATGACCCCAGTGAGGAGCTGGATAGCTACCTCAGCCCAGCGAAGGTCCAGCAGTTTGTGTTAACCATGGGGATTTAGACAAGCTACCCCAGAGACAGGACAGTCAAATGGACAATGGTAACCCCATAAACTGGGGGTTAATGAAGTGTCATTTGCTTTCATATAACAGGGCACCCACTCTTTAGGTGGGTTCCGCTGAAGCCACAGCCAAATACCAAGAGACTGGATAGTTAATACATGTAACTGTTAATAGGATAACTGTGAATTCGATTAATTCAATTTGTCCTTTGTAATGTTAAGACATGCAATGTATATAACTATGAACAACATGGAAAAATTGTACAAGTACCAGAGATTTATTTACATGAATAAAGTATATTTTGAAATAAAAAAAAGTTTGCTTACACAATTGGAAATTAAAACAAAACTACTTATAAATTAACTCCAGTTTCTGGGGGAGACAATGGCCTAGTGGTATTATTGTTACACTACTAACCTACAGACCGAAGTAATGCTGGACACCCAAGTTGAAATCCCACCGTCGGTAGATGATGGAATTTGAATTCAATTTTAAAAATCCAGAATTAAGAATCTAATGATAATCATGAAACTGCTGTTAACTAATGTCATTTAGGGAAGAAAACGGTTGACATACATTTGACTGTGGGCCCACAGAAATGTGGCTGATTCTTACTGTCCTCTGGGAGATTCGGGATGGATAAAAAACATTGGCTTAGCCATTGATACCCACATCCTGTGAATAAATAACAAATTAGTTTAGCATGCAGATTATATCCCTTTTGAGTTAATTACTTGTAGATCTGAACTATGTATAAAGATTGAAATTGCTATATGTAAAATATATGCTCATTTTTAGCTCCCCACTAAATTCAAGGCTGACATTGTGATAGTTTGTGGCTTTTCAAAGATGTAACGCAATTCCTGTGCAGACATAGAATATACTGAGTAGCTGAAACAATTTACAGACATTTTTACCTCATCAGATCGATATTTAGATTTCAAAACCAGTAAAATGACTGTTATGGAGGAAACTGACAATCAACTAGCAGAGTGATTTAAAGGATGATGGGCCAAAGTGTCTTGAGCTAAATTGGCACAAAAGACTTAGACAAAGTTAAAGGGAACTATCAGAAGGAAGACCTGCAACCACGAGTAGATTTACCAGTGATAAGCTGCATAGCTGGGCTACTGGGAGGTGTCCATCGCACATTCAAAGACCACAAATATTTCAGGATTTGACTTATTGTGTTACTCGTGAATCAGGAAGGTTGCACCTTTACAGAAACACTTCACACAAGACAAACAACAGCATCGCCTCATCATGACATGAAAAGTCAAAGCAAAGTGTCTCACACAAACATTCACCATAGCAACAAACCAATATTCAAAAGGGTTATTGGATACAGAGGTCATTGCACTCACAGTTGGAATGATCCCATTAAAAGATTTCTCCTGTTTTAAGATACTATCCATAGAATGAAAATGTTAACAGTAAAGCTGAGAACTTGAGTTTCCAGCTGTTTAAAAGTCTGAAAATGTTTTCAAGGATAATGCCTGTGGGATCTCATTATTGCTGCTTAAAGGCTGTAAGATCCTATAGGAAAGAAAAACTGCAAACGTGCCTGTTTTTTTTTACACAGCAAATGTCTGTCCTGGACAGGGATATGGAGTGTAATCTACACACCTTCTGAACCTGTAGATCTGGGTTTCAGCACCGCATATGATGGGTGGGAGATAATTCAAGCAATCTAAGAGGTTACAGATGGACCAATCACTTGGTCAAGAGTCTTTACAACCAGTTACAGTCAGTCCTGTTTTACTCCAGTTTCAGCTCAGTTGGCTGGATGGTTGGTTTGCGAAGCAGTGTGATTCCAACAGTCTGGGTTCAATTCCCATCACCAGCTGGAGATACCACGAAGGACTCTCCTTTTCAACCTCTCCCTTCACCTGAGGAATGGAGACCCTCAGGTTAAACCACCACCAATCGTCTCCCTCCAATGACAGAGCAGCCTCATCATCTGGTAAGACTATGGTGACACAGCCACTCCACCAGACCTTTCCTCTCTACCACAGCCCAACTACCCCCGTCCCTTGGATGGAGGGATGAAAGAACTTGTGATGTTGTGAATTTCCTGCCTACTTTTCACCACAAACAAACACTTAACATCAACACAACCAGGCAGAAAACCATGGGACATCCAACACAGGCTCTAAGATTGATCCATAATTATAGTTGGTGCACCAGACAAAAGTGTTTACATTTCCAAATTCTCTTTAATACAGAAGAACATCTCAGCCTGTGTCAAAGCTGGGCAGGAGCAAAACAGAAGCCATGATGGGAAAAAAGGACAATCTTGGACGGGATTTTTTAATGGAAAGAAATGTGAGAGGAAGTAGGACCTGGGTGGTTGAAGAGTCTGTCTGTGCAACCGGGTGAGCAGAGAGAAGGGTTTCCCAATAAGATCATTGAACATAGGCAGAAACACAGGACCTCAAATTGATAGTGGCAGAAGGGGTCATGTGATTAACAGGGCCAAAGTGAGGGATTCAAAAGGGAGACTGGAAGGATCCTGTCATGAGCCTTGATTTCACCGAATGAGATGATAAAAGCAACCCAACTTTCACAGACTCTGGAGGTGAGAGTGGGAAATGGTCAGAGATGATCTCTCACTGAGAGATTGGGAGACCAAGGGAGTAATTAACTGCATAAGTGGAGGAGTTATTATCGAGGGTAACATGGGAAAAGAATGATGAGTGCTGAAGACCGACAACAAGGGAATGAGAGGGAAGATTAATATTGCTGAAGATGAGAATTTGCTTAGTGCATAAGCAATGTTGAAAAGAACAGAGGGGTCATCATGGACATCTGCATGAGCAATAAGTCGTGAGAAGTTTAAATCAAATGTGCCAAAGGTAGCAGGTACCATGACAAGTTAAATGATAGGTGAAAGCTTGACATGATCCAAACCACTACTATAGTAGTCTGGGTAGAACAGGTATGAAATAACTCGCAAATCAAAGAGGTTTTGCTAAACCGGGAAGGATTTATTGTATGTGGGACAAGCTTTTGCAGAAATCTGGCTGTTGATTTCTATTGGCACTTGCCAATAATAAGGCTGTGGATGGTAAAGTTGAGATGTGCAATGGTTTAATTGTTCTGCATTCGATAATGTGAGTCTGACAATTCATCTGTGCTTACTGTGCTTGATTGGTTAAGACAGAGTGTAGGCTCAGAGCAAAAACTATTAAAAGCTGAACAATAGAAGTACTGCAGCCATTTTCTGATTGCAGATGTATTTTAATATTCCTATAAAATATACCTGTTGCACACTTCTAACTATCTAACTATAATGTACTATTTGCATTTCTCTCTGAAAGACAAAATAAACAAAACAGGGCCTAGTTCACAAATGAACAAACATTCAGGAGGTTAAGATGGATGGGGAGGCAAAAGTAGAGAGCAGTAGGCTGTGGCGCAGAGTGAGAGGGGCGAAGAAAATAAATCCTTCAACTCTTCAGCCAGAAAGCACACACAAAGAGCCCAGCATGTTCAATCTTCAGAAAATCTCATTTTGATGTTCTAAAGAGGGAGAAGTAAAAAAAAGGACAATAAGAGCTTCTTTAAATGTGTAAAAAGGAAGGCACTGATCTTAAGCCCTTTAGAAGATGAATCTAGGGAGGTCATTTTAGGAAACAAGGGAATGGCAGAGAAATTAAACAGTTACTTTGCACCAGTCATTAAACAAACTAATGAGGTTAAAGGCAGATAAGTCCCCTGACCCTGATGGCTTGCATCCTAGGATCATAAAAGAGGTAGTTACAGCGATAGTGGATGCATTGGTTTTAATTTTCCAAATATCATTGGATTCTGGAAAAGTGCCAGAGGATTAGAAAACTGCTGATATGACACTCCTATTCAAAATGGGAGAGAGGCAAAAAGTGGGGAACTATAGTCCAATTAACCTAATATCTATTGTTAGAAAAGTATTGAATCAGTTATTAAGGAAGTAATGTCAAAACATTTGGAAACTTATAGCCTAATCAAGCAAAGTTAGCATGGTTTCTTGAAAGGGAAATTGTGTCTGACGAATTTATTAGAGTTTTTCAAGGAAATCTCAAGTAGAGTGAACAGAGTGGAACCGGTAGATGTATTCTATTTGGACATCTAAAAGGCAATCAACAAGGTACCTCACGAAACATTAAGACATAAGATAAGAGCCTATGTGTTGGAGGTACTATATTGGTATGGACAGAGAATTAGCTCATGGGCAGGAAACAGCGAGTGGAATACCGTGACCCGTGACCCGTGAGATTAGTACTGGGTCCAGAACTTTCACAATATATATTAATGACTTGGAGGAAGGAATAGAATATAACGTAGGCAAATTTGGAAACAACTCTAAAATAGCTGGAAAGGTACGTTGTGAGAGGGATACAAACAGTTCACAGAGAGATATCGATAGTTAAGTAAGTGTGCAAAAAACGGCAAATGGATTTTCATGTGGGAAAATGCAAAGTTGTTCATTTTGGAGGGAGTACAGAATACTATTCGAATGGAGAAAAAACACAAAGTTGTAACACCAAGGGATTTGTGTGTACTTGTACATGAAACACAGATAGCGAGCATACCGGTGCAGCAGGTAATCAGGAAGGCTACTGGAATGTTGGACCTTAGTTAGGTGCATTAGTCAGGGGTAAATATGGGGAATGTATCTGGGTGGGTTACTCTTCGGATGGTCATTGTGAATTTATGGGGCCGAAGGGACTGTTTCCATACTGTAGGGAATCTAATCTAATCTAATCAATCGCAAAGGGGTATAAGAGTAGAGATGTCTTACTGTAACTGTACAGGTTGCTGGTAAGACCACAATTGGAAGTACTGTGTGCAGTTTTGGTCCCTTATTTAAGGAAATATATTATTTCATTGGAAGCAATTCAGAGAAAATTCCAATGGATGATCCCCCATATGGAAAGATTGCCTAATGAGCAAAGGATAAACAGGTTGAGATTCTATTCATTGGAATTTAGAAGAATATCAATGAGAGGTGATCTCATTGAAACACGTCAGATTCTTAATATTCTCCGAGTCAATGCTGAGAGGATGTTTCCCCTCATGAGAGAGTCTAGGACCAGAGGGTACAGACTCAGAATAAAGGGATGCCAATTTAAGACTGAGATGAGGAGGAATTTCTTCTCTCTGAAGATGGTGACTTTTTGTATTTTCTTGCCAGAGAGAGCCATGGGAGCAGAGTCCTTGTGTATTTTTAAAGCAGAGACAGAAAGATTCTTAATCAGTCAGGGATTCAAGGGCTATGGGAAAGGCAGGGAAGCAAACTGAGGAACATCAGATCAGCCATGATTGTATTAACTGGTGAAGCAGGCTCAACGGGCTGAATGGCCTGTTCCTGTTCCTATTTCTTAGATTCTTATGGTAATTTTGAATAACAATAGAGCTGCTATAGTTGGCAACAGCATTTGATTCAGGAGGGAAAAACAGTTAGGATTCATATATAAACTGACAAGGAGAAAATAATAAAGAGAAATAGGGCAAAATTCAGCCGGGATTTTCCTCTAAGTGGCCTGATTTAAGTCAAATAAAATAATGTCAGGAAACATGAGCAAATTGGCACACCTTCACCTTGGCCTCAAATTCCCTCCCTAGCTCTTTAGCCAGGAAGACTACAGGCTGCTTTTTTATATTTACTTCCTTGCAGTTGGTGAATATTAACTGGGAATTCACTGGTGTTCCCATGACAGACATTCCCATAGATAAATATTTTGAAACAGTAGTTATTAGTTTAGGATACAGTTGCATCTAATGTGTAACTCTGCAAATTATTGCTTGCTAAAAAATATTGTAAAGATTGCCTCCAATTCTGACATTTACATTGTCTGCCTGTAGCTATAAAAGTGGAGGTAAATGGAAATACCATCCAAACCCTTCTCTCAAAATACAGCTTTTTTTGAAAAAATGTTGTTTTCCCAAAAGGTGATGAGGCAGAGAATTGTCAGATATGAAGTCTGCATTCAATACACAACTTTGATCACAGTGTCCCTCTGTGAAAGCCTGAATTTGGATGAGATTATTGACTACATGAAGGTGTTATCAGAGAGGAGTGCCACTCATTGCCACACAGCCTGAAGAAAGGAAACCACAATCAAAAATACCTTGCAAAGGCTTGAACTAGTCTACTGGAGGAAATAGTTCAAATATTGGAGAAGAAATTGGACCCTATACTTTCTGTTTTTCAAGTATCCTATATCCAAGGGTGCCTAAAACACAACTCACTCTAAATTGGGGGCTACAGTATGGGACTGCTTTGCTAACATTTGCAAATGAGCTGTACAACGCTTGTATTAGCCCACCTTCCTTATGCTGGACAGCGCAGAGTAATTCCATTGAATGGAAATTGGGGCCTGAGAATATATTTGGCTGATTCAACCTGGAATAAGTAACTGTTGACACACTCTCGCAGGTGTTCAAAAGCTAGGATCACCGACGTCAGTAAAATATGATCTATAAATCAATACACTTTTCCAACAGTCATCTCTCCATTCTCCATTGATTCAGAAAAGAAAATTGCTTTGAAGTTGACGGCTCCAGAAAATGAATTACATGTTGTACCAAAATGTTAAATGTTTGTTGTAATCTCAATGGAACAAATAAGGGGCCTCCTGCCGAACCGTACAATTGCCAGTGAATGGTACTGCCTGCAAAGTACCAACAAAGCTGCTTGGGGAACTAAAAGCCAACAGTTGTTTTCACCTCAACCCTCACCCTCGTTCTTTTGCTTCTTTTCCAATCCTGCTTTCGCACATTCCTGACTTTCCTGGTTCTCACCAGCATTCTCCCTTGTGAGAGATTATCTAGTGCTCCTAGCAGATAATTCTGATGTAGTTGTCAGATGAGAAACAATTTCAAACAGTGTCACCAGAAAAACTAAAGGTTCCCTCCCATGTATGAAGCACTAAGATACTCTTCCAGCACCCCAGCTATTATACATAAACCTTCACTCTCCTTCTGCACAGTGTGCCTTTCCTTTCTCATGCTTTAGGAATCTACTCTCACTGAGCTAGATTGAGATTGGAAAATTACACCAGAGGCATTTAAAACAGTCAACATATTGGTCTTTGCCATTTTACCACAACTGTTAACCAATCTCTCGAACTGCGGAGATTTCAGGTGCATCGACTGAACAGCTGTGTCCTGCAGTTTAATTTGAGGACCCAGATTTTGTTTAAACACAGTTTGTATTCCAATACCTCAACCTACTGCACACTTAAACCACAGGATTAACGACTTCTGGTCCCACCTTCCTAAATGTAAAGTGTTTTAATTATTTCTCCAAATGGTTATTTTAACAGCTCATTAGTCACTAAGTGCCAGAGAGCAACCATTACAAACATCAGATTTGCATTATTTCAAATTGTCCTATTACTGTAATTATAAAACAGCAGGTTCCTACGTAAAATTGCTTTTTGTACTTTGTGGTGTGACGGTCACAGCAGTGTGTACTTCAGATAAAACATGTCATACATAATTATAGGGGCAGATAATGCACTGAAGTGCTCTGGGGGCCCACACCCCTCCCCCACTTAATGAGACATTGAGGCTGGCAATGCACTCCAATGGGTTCAGCACAGGCCAACATGAATAAACAGTGAGAGCTTGAATTAACATTAAAAATGCCAAGCTGTGCTCAAGTGCCTGAGCCTGTTGTTTGGAGGAGGATGTGACAGAAATGACCAGTTTGGGTTTGCCTCTCAGTAACCCTCTAGTATTACCCTCACTGCCCTAACCCCAGGGACCAAAAAAAACCCTCCTTGTGTTTCAGAAAGCCATCAGTCGCTCTTTGGCACCCCCTATTGTTTCCAGTGAATATTTCAGGGAGAGTCTGAAAAAGATTGAAGTGATCTGGCTTCATGTTATTGGGCAAGGCCAGCTTTCTCATGCAAGGAACACAAACAGCACCCAAGGGTCACTTATCAGCCCCATTAAAAGCAAAGAATATTCCAGCAAAGGCAGCTTCTGCTGGTTCTATTCTTTCTACGCGCCACAGAGCCTAATCCCACTCTCTCTATTTCCTCTACCATTCCTTTTGTTTGTAGCCTATCACGAATTCCTTTTTAACAGGATTTATAGATTCTGCTTCAATGCAGCGAAGAGTGACGACTTTCTAAACAATTTCCACATAAAAGATTCTGGAAAATAAAATTCCATGATGTTTTCGCAAGTATCTGAAATTTATTCCCGCTTAGTACCATCTTCTAAAGCAGTGACAAAAATCTGATGCTATTTACCGCTTGTTCTCTGCTCAAAGCCTGTCAGGCAATTCCTTCATCTTACTAGACTAGATTCCCTACAGTGTGGGAACAGGCCCTTCGACCCAACCAATCCACACCAACCCTCCGAAGAGTAACCCACCCAGACCTGACTAATGCACCTAACACTATGGGCAATTTAGTATGGCCAATCCACCTGACCTGCACATCTTTGGATTGTGGAAGGAAATCGGAGCACCTGGAGGAAACCTGCACAGGCACAGGGAGAATGTTCAAACTCCACACAGACAGTCGCCCAAGGCTGGAATCAAACCGAGGACTCTGGTGCTGTGAGACAGCAGTGCTAACTACTGAGCCATCATGCCACCCTTTATCTGGATTGGAACAGAAACTCAACTTCCAAAACTGCTTTTCACAAAATGGAGCAAAGGAGGTCGGTGGAAATTGGATGGAGATGCATTAGATATTGATACATGAAGGGTAAGTTGTTCTCACTAGCTGCCGGCAGAAGGACCAACAGTACTGATTTAAGGCTTTGGGTGAAAGAAGTACAGAGGGATGCAAGGATTTTTATTTTACGTGAAGGGGGTGGTAATGTTTTGAAACTCTTTGCCTATGAGGGTAGTGGGAGTGCTACGAATTTCAAAGGAAATTGAAGGGTTGGGTGACACTGAAGAGAAATAAACTTGCAAGGTATGGAAATAGGGAGAGGGAGTAGGACTGATTGGAATTGTCGACAATGAGCACACATGGAATCCATGGGTTGAATGGCTTCCAACTATGATGGACTCAATAGCCGTTGCAATTATATTGTTGTACTATCTAAATGTAGCACTAAAAAGATAAGTGGATTTAACTTTGTCATGCCTGACTAGGAAGAGAATGGAAATCAAGCTTCTTGTTGAGTTAATGGTTAAAGGTTTTATCAAAGTACGCAAAATTCCCCATTTACCTGTTTTTAAACCCAGAAAGCACTGCACTTTACAAAACTGACAGAATTTCCAAGGTGAATACCATACTAGTTCGTGAGTGATTGCTGATGAACACCGATAAATAGATTTTAAACGACAGATAATTATCAACCATCGATATGTACCTCTACTAGTTAATGCTCTGACCCCCTTATAGATTCTCCCTCTACACACACACACAGACAGAACAACACAAATAAGAAAAGAAAAAATCATGGACAAAGGGAAAGACTGTGAAGGCAATTCAGTGGTTCCTTGTCAATGAGTTTTGCTGAGATGATCAGCTCTGTTTCTCAGTGATCCTTCACGAGATTCTTTCACTTGTTTGCAAGAAGCATGGTTCACCTAAAAGAGAAATTTGACTTAGCAATCAAAAGTCACAGCTTGCAGCAACTGGAAAGGGAAAATAAATTTACTAGTGTCTATCTTGGGGTGCATTTTACTTCCTTCCTAAAACAGCTTCTTCCAGACATTCAACTGTTTCTTTGCCATATCATTCAAACCCCCAAGTTGTTAAACCATCCGGAGGCCAATCACATAGTTATTGGGTCAACAAAAGGACAAAAGTTCACCCATCAGCTACTTATTGCAAGCCCAAAGTTCCATTTGTAAACACATCTTGGCACCAGCTCATCTGCAAACTTGACTTTGAGGTGGCATGTTGGCTCAGTGGATAGCACTGCTACCTCAAAGTACCAGGGACCTGGGTTCAATTCCAGCCTTGAGTGACTGTGTGGAGTTTGCATGTTCTCCCTGTGTCTGCGTGGGTTTCCTCCAGGTGTTCTGGTTTCCTCCTCCAGTTCAAAAATGTGCAAGTCAGCTGAATTGGCCATGCTAAATTGCCGATAGTGCTAGGTGCATTGGTCAGAGGGAAATGGGTCTGGGGTATTACTCTTCGGAGGGTAGGTGTGGACTTGTTGGGCCAAGGGGCCTGTTTCCACACAGTAGGGAATCTAATCATTACTATTTGAACAAGCAGCTGTATAAACAATGCTAGCAATCACTGTCTGATTAATAAGTTCAGTAGTCCTTTGATGAATAAAGTTCTTTTCACATTTCAGTCCATAATCAAAATTACCGAAAAATAAAAATATAATTTATTTACAGCTTGATGATCACTGGTTATCTTTATTAAGATGAATAATTAATATTAATATTAATATACACAGTTCAGAGGAATGTCCATGCACAGTTTGTGTCTCAGATGCTTTAGGCTGTAGTTATATGACAACATCTGGGTACTTGGCTCACTTGTATGTTGATGTCTGAAAGGAACATCATTCTAAGGGTGACAACACACCTTTTACCCATCATCCATTGTAGAAAAATGTTTTCATATGGATGAGTATAAATAACAACATATGAGGATGTTTGCACACATCCCAAGCACAACGTGAACAAGATGTATGGCCACAATATTCTCCCCTCCAATGGCCACTTGGAAAATGTTGCCATGGATGACATGGTAGCTCTGTGGTTAGCATTGCTGCCTCACAGAACTAGGGACCTGGGTTCAATCCTAGCCTTGGGTGACTGTCTGTATGGAGTCTGCATGTTCTTGTGTCTATGTGGGCTTTTTCCAGATACTGTGGATTCCTCTCACAGTCCAAAGATGTGCACGTTAGGTAGATTGGCCATGCTAAATTGCCCATAGTGTCCAGGGATCTGCAGGCTAGGTGGATTAGCCATGGGAAAGGCACGGTTACAAGGATGGGAAAGGAGGGGGAGGGCATTGGGTCTGGGTCGGATGCTCTTTGGAGGGGCAGTGTGAACTTGATGGGCTGAATGGCCTGTTTCCACTCCATATGGATTTTATAAACCCCACATGGAAGGGTTTGAGTAGCAATTAAAATTGTAAACAACTTCTTTGTCAAAATATTAAAATTAAAAATAGAAAATTCATGGCAGTGAACAACCAAAACAGCAATCATAGTGGTAGAGATCCACAGCAGAGAAAAAGGCTAGTGTCCATCGATTCTGCACTGGTCAAAAATAACCACCTAACTTCTAATTCCAATTGGGCGAAATATTTCACAAACATTGGGAGTCCTCTTGTAATCTTCCATCATTGAGTCCAGCAGTGACAGCAACGTAACTGGTAATAGCAGAAAAGTGTGCGTTCAAGGGCAAACTGTCAGGGGTGATGCTGGGAGTGCGTCAGAGAAGCCGTTTATTCTGGACTGCAGTTTGAAACTGTCCGAGAAGGCGAACAGACTTATTCAGCGCAATTCGACAAAGAAAAAATAAAGTCCAACCTTGAAGGCCTTCCCACTTCAGTGCCTGATCTGATTACACAGCTGCTGCTGCGTTAATAGTCAGTGACCACAGCAAAGATGCGGAATGTTTCTGAATGCCCCAAGACTCTTATTCACTTAAAAGTAAAACTCGAGTAATATTTGCAGCTGCAAAAGCAGAATGAGGCAGAATGGTAATGAGGCAGGGAACAGCACGTACATGATGGCACAGCAAGATATCAGATGCCACACGATGCACACGCTTTGCTAAACTTTAACTGAGCTGCTATACAATATTCAGGAATAGCAACAGCATTCACGACACGGATGGAGTTGTTTTTTTAAAAATATAAAACCTGATTTAGCTTTGCAGCGAGGGAGTTGTTTTGCATTTCACAAACACTACATGAACGATGCACAGTACACACATAAACAGTGTACCACGGCTTTAGAGCGTCTCCACGCCTTTGCTGCTGGCTCTTTGATCAACAAGAGAGATTAAAAGAACATTAGACATCAAAGCGTGATCAGTCATCAAAGACACAGAAAAGGTGGAATTAGTGAAAGCACAACAGAAACAGCAGGGGGTGGGGGGGAAACTGTACCCTTAGCCCAAATCCAGAGAGGAAGGTCCAGTGCAAGAGGGTCAATGGTCAAAACAAATCGGTCCACAAGAGGAGATATTTTTCTTCTCTCGGATTTATTATTTTCCCAAATTCCTTGGTTTTATCCCAGACGCAAGGGGAGGAAGAGCCCCTCAGCCATTTGGGGAAACCACCCATCTCAGCAGCCTCCCAGTGGACATCTTGGTGAACACCCTGACACAGAGGTGATCCCTCATACCAAGCTCCTCACCAACACCCAAAACCATCCCAACCCCAGCCCTTGTCAGTGTTTGTCTGAGGGGACACATCAATTGCAGTGCCCTCCTCCTCCTCCTCCCCATTGTCACTAATCCCAGTGTCACTACTGAGGCTGCTGAGCTTCTGGCCCTCTGATTGGCTGGCCATTGCTGTGGGGCAGGCAGCACTCTTTAATTATTTGACTGCCAAATTGTAGCCCAACTTGTGTCAGAAACCATCGCCACTCAACACTCCCAACCCGTCACAAACCCCATTCACCCCATTCTTGGTTTCTCCCCATGCATTGAACCCTAAGAACAATATCTAATTCTTACCAGAAAGCAATCAATGTTTCGGCCTCAGTTGCTTTCTGTGGCAGAGAATTGCACAGGCTCACCACTTTGAGTGAACAAGTTGAATTGAATTGAATTGAATTTATTGTCACGTGTACCAAGGCACAGTGAAAAGCTTTGTCTTGCAAGCAATACAGGCAGATCACAGAGTTAAGTAGCATAGATAAGTAAATAATAGGAAAACAGCAGCAAAAACAAAAACACAAGTACAGGCGAATGTTAAGACTTTGTGAGTCCATTCAGAATTCTAACAACAGTAGGGTAGAAACTGTTTCGACACCGGCTGGTGCGTGTTCAGGCTTCTGTACCTTCTCCCCGATGGTCGATGTTATAGAAAAACATTACCAGGGTGGGATGGATCTCTGAGAATGCTGGCATCCTTTCCTTGACAGTGGACCTGGTAGATGGGAGGTTGGCCTTTGTGATTGTCTGGGCTGAGTTCTCTACTCTCTGTAACCGTCTCCGATCTTGAATGGTACAGCTGCCATACCAGGTGGTGATATGCCCAGACAGAATGCTCTTGATGGCGCACCTATAAAAGTTGGCAAGTGTATGTATTTGCCATCATGCCAAGTTTTCTCAGCTGCCTGAGGAGGAAGAGACATCGTTGGGCCTTTGTAACCAGTGCGTCCACATGAAGAGTCCAAGAAAGCTCCTGACCACTCCCAGGAGCTTGACACTCTCCACTCATTCCACCTCTGTGCTGTAAGTGTGTAGGGGGCATGAGTAACATCCTGCCAAAAATCAATAATGAGTTCCTTGGTTTTACTGGCATTGAGAACTAGCTTATCCTCAGTGCACCATTTTTCCAGGTCTTCCACCTCCCATCTGTAGTCTGTTTCATTGTCCTGTTTCAGGACTGAGATGAGTTTCTCCTCCTCTCAGTCCTAAATGGCCTACCCCATACACTTATACTGTAACCCTGATTCTGGAATCCCTGGTTATTGGAAAAATCCTTCCTACATTGACCTTGTCTAGTCCTGTGAGTGTTTTATAGGTTTCTAATCCCCCTTCATTCTTCTAAACTCCAGTGAATATTGTCTGAACTAATCCAGTCTGTTTGCTTACGTGAGTCCAAATATTTCCCCAAGTCAGGATGGTGAATGGCTTGGAGGAGAATTTGCTCGTGGTGTTGCTCCCATGTATCTACAGCTCTTGTCCTTCTAGATAGCTGTGGCCATGGGTTTGGAAGGTGATATCTAAAGTGATTTTCTGTAATGCATCTTGTAAATAACTGTGGTTATTGCTGGCAGTGTACAAAGTAAATGTTTGTGGATGTGGCACCAATCACATGGAACGGTGTCAAGCTTCCTGAACGACAGTCATCCAGGCAAGTGGGGAGTATTCCATCACATTCCTAACTTGTGCTTTGTTAATGGTGGACTTGCTCTGGGCAGTCAAGAGATGAGTTACTTGCTGCACAATTAAGCGAATAAGCAAGACTCCAGCAGACAGAGTTCAAAGGAAACAAAGGTGGTGTTATCCATTTTGGACTGAACAAAGATAGATCAAGGTACTTTCTCAATGTTATGAAATTAAATACAGTGGACGTCGAAACAGACTTGGGGTTCAGTTGCATAGATCTTTGAAATGTCATGAACAGATGCAGAAAATACTCAAGAAAGTTACTAGAATGCTGGCCTTTATATCTAGAGGACTGGAGTACAAGGATGCAGGCGTTACATTGGAGTTATACAAAACCCTGATGAGACCCCACTTGGAGCATTGTGGATAGATCTGGGCACCTCATCTTAGGAAGGATAGAGTAGTCTTGGAGGGAGTACAGTGTAGGCTTACAAGAATAATACCTGGACTTCAGGCATTAAGTTATGAGGAGAGTTTGCACAAATTGGTCAGTGTTTTCTCTAGAATTTAGAAAGCTGAGGGGTCATCTTCAAAACCTTCATGTTATTAACAGTAAATGACAGAGTAGACAAAGATAAACTATTGCCACTGGTTCAGGATTTGAAAAATTAGGTGGCATAGTCTGTGAATGAGGGCCAGAACAACCAAGAAACATGTTAGGAAGCATTTCTACACACAAAGGGTGGCAAAATGGAAGAACTTTCTTCCATTAACAACAGTGGATGCTGGATCAGTTATTCATTTCAATTTTTTATTATTTATTTATTTTTGTGGGATGTGGGCGTTGCTGGCTGGCCAGCATTTATTGTCCGTCCCTAGTTCCCGTTGAGAAGGTGGGGGTGAGCTGCCTTCTTGAACTGGTGCAGTCCACCTGCTGTGGGTTGACCCACAATGCCCTTAGGGAGGGAATCTGAGCTATATAAGTTTTTGTTAAGTAAAAGTATTAAGGAACATGGGATAAAGGCAGACATATGCAGTTAAGCCACAGATCAGCCATGATCTCATTGAATAGCAGAACAGACTCAAGAGGCAGAATGGCTACTCCTCTTCCCATGTTCCTTATAGTCACAATATTTATATGGCTTGTCCAGTTCAGTTCCTGGTCAGTCGTAACTTGCAGGATGTTGATAGGGGGACATTCAATGGGGCAATGCCAAAGAATATCAAGGTGTGATGGTTGATTGTCTCATGTTGGAGTTGGTCATTGCCTAACTCTTGTATGGCATGAATGTTACTTGCCACTTGTCAGCCCATTTTGGATATTATGCAGTAAAGCAAAACAAAAGTCCACTGATGTTGAAGATTTGAAACAAAAACAGAAATTGCTGGAGGAGTTCAGCAGGAAGAAGAAAGGTCACTGGACATGAAACATGCACTGTCTTTTCTCTCCATAGATACAATTTCTGTTTTTGTTTCTGGATATTATCCATGTATTGCTGCATTTGGCCACAGACTGCTTCATTATCTTTGGAGTCCAAACTGCACCCAACATTGTGCACTCATCAGTAAATATCCCCGTTCTCACCTTATGGTGGAGGTAAAATGCATGGTTTTCATAGCTGCCTGCCCATGGTAACAATCACCTGTGAGAGTGAAAATGGTCTGGAGTACAGGCTATCGATGTACACTTAAAAATTGAGGTTCACCTAACTACTTGTCCATAGAGAGAGCAACCTTTAAAAACAAGAAGCACCAGTCATAGTCATATAGCACAGAAACAGGGCCTTCAGCACAACTCGTCCATGCCAACCAGGTTTCCTAAACTTAGCTTATCCAATTTGCCTATATTTGGCCTATATCCCTCTGTACCTTTCCTATCCATATATCTGTCCAAATGTAAGACGGCCTTCTATTATCCTTAAACAGTAGTGTATTGCACCTGTTCTCCAACTCCTCCATCAGCTTGGACAGTAGCTCCTATCTTCTTAGTCACACCACAGATTTAACAATTTCAGATCTTTATGTTGGCCTTTCTTACTCATATCCATAACCATATTGGAGCTGTGTTCAGCACAACCCCTCTAGAATTTCTTTCAAGCCCTTTTTATCACCTAAATGAGATGCTTTTGGCCATCACCCAGCACTTTCCACCTGTTTAAAACCTACTCAGAGGCAATTAACACTTCAGCGGCTTCCTTGTGTTTGGAATTAGCACGTGTTTGCACTTGGCATCTGTTTGTTTTCTTCTTTGTTGATCTGGACAGTCTGTAAAGAGGTTACTGCATATAGCTGCATGAGTCATAAGGAAACATCTCCAACTGAATCACTGAGCACTTTAAGACACCAGACGTGATTCAGTGGTCGCACTCTTGTCACTCAGAAAAGGAGGCTATGGTTTCAAGTTGCACACTAGATCCTTGACAACCATTCCATCCTGACATTCTGAACGAAAGGTTACATTATTGGAGTTGCTATCTTTCAGATGAGATGTCACATAATTGCCCCATGTGCCCTGTCAGTTAGGCACATGCAGATGGAGCAGGACAGTCGATGTTTCGAGCATAAGTTCTTCATCATTGCTGATGAAGGGCTTATGCGCAAAATGTCGACTCTCTAGCTCCTTGGGTGCTGCCTGACTGGATGTAATTTTCCAGCACCACATTTTTCGACTCTGACCTCCAGCATCTGCACTCCTCACTTTCTCCGAGGCACATGCAGGTATCCACAACCCTGAGATACTCGGACTGGTATGTCAATGGGCAGGTAGCAGTAATGTCTGAAAGCATAAGGTAAAGTAGTCTGCAAGGCAATGTGTCCTGGAAAGGTTACATTAGGGACTCCAGTTATTACAAACAAGAGCCATTATCGATAGCAAAGCCACAAAGCACAGGTTCCTATAAGCCCAACAGTACCTACTGACACAGGGCTCCTCTCATCCCACCAGCTTGAGGTCCATAAAGACATGATCAAACACATATATCTATCAACACCATCTATCTCATTAATACAGATATACTAACTCAAAAAATTTCAAAAGGTTCAACTTAGAAACATAAAACCAGGATTAATCTGTGACAAATATTCACAGGCAAACAATGAGGCACTTTCTTTCAGGACTGGATGTGGTTGATCTTATCTGGCAGGACTGGACACAACCTATTAAAGGGGGAGGGTTGGCAAGTAGGGGGTGGGGAATTCATGTGCTGATAATTCTTAGCTCAGTGATAAGGCATCTGAATTTGGTTATTTATACATTTCAGGTTAAGTTGGCAATTTTCTTCGTTTACTTATTGAAGACATGAACAAAGCAGTGAAACTAAAATCTAATGGTGGCCAGTGTGACCAGCATGACTAAGGAAGCTGCAAATTCATTAAAATCTGCCCATTATTTGGAAGCATTCACTGTTTTGCTGTAATGTGCTATGTTTCCACCAAGTTTACAAGCTTGGAACACAACGATGTGTTGCAATAAAATTACGCTCCCCTCTCTCATTGTCTGTTTCTGAATGGATCTCTCCCAGTTTTCAATTCTCTCATGTTTCATGTATTCCCCCTCTCTCCTTCTCCATTTACCCAAACTGTTTCCTGAGCTCAGTCAGAGGGTCTTGTGACTCATGCAGCACCACCACCAGCAGTGGACGGAGCTGGGACTGCGCCTGGAGGATGTTGATGTATCAATGGCTGTGTACCCACAGGCAAGAGGTAAAACACAATCTGGGAGTGTCAGAGCGAGTCAGGAGTTCAGCAAGGGGACACTGAGGAAGCGCAGTGCCAATGCCACCCAGTGATCCCTTTACGAAGCCAAAAATAATGCCTCAAATCACCAGAGTATTGTGTAGCATTGGTGCCCTTATTGGAGGAAAGACTTAGTGGCATTGGAGGCAGTTCAGAGGAGGTTTACTAGATTGATCCCCGAGATGAGGGGTTTTGTCGCATGAGGACAGATTGAACAGTTTAGGGGCCTATATTCTCTGGTATTTAGAAGAATGAGGGGAGATCAAATTGAGGTACTCAAGATGATAAAGGGTGTGGATAAGATAGACGTGGAACAGATGCTTCCTTTTGTGGGGCATTCTAGGACGAGGGGTCACGGTCTTAGGATACGGGGCAGCAAATTTCAAACAGAGCTGAGGAGAGACTGCTTCTCCCAAAATTTGTGAATCTGTGGAATCCATACTCCGAAGTGCAGTGGCAGCTGGAACAGTGAGTAAATTTAAGGAGGAGTCAGACAGATTTTTAATTGGTAATGGTTGAAGGGATTTAGAGAGAAGGCAGGAAAATGGGGGTGAGGAACATATTAGCCATGATTGAATGGCAGAGCTGACTCGATGGGCCGAATGGCCTGATTCTGCTCCTATATCTTATGATAAAAGGAGGCAACACCTCACCCAGACTGGGAAGCCCCCTAAAGTTGCCCAGTTGGTCTCTGAGTGTAACTTCTGCCATCTTACTCATCATTGGCAAAGTGGCATGACACAGAAAAGCATTTGAGATGCTTCCTGACATCTTTCCTTACCATTTCTCCAAACCTCATACCCCTCGTGTGTTCAAAGGACCCAAAAAATGGCAGCCTTGGTGTGGACCTCAGGTCGCATGTAGGTCAAGGATCGGATTTTGAGACTACATGATAGCTTTCTTTTACAGCTTCCTAACTATTAGTTAGCTCCTTAACTATTACATTACCCTATACCCACATTTGTCAGTACAGTTTCTATTGGTCTCGCCATCCATCCTCTTCATTTTTCCATTCCCTTATTTCTTCTCTCCTCCTGTGGTCTTCATTTATCAAGGTTAGACTTCTGACATTCAATAGCACAAATTAAAACGAATAAAATCATTCAAAATCTCTTTGCTTAACTATTAGGTTTGAGTGCAGTCAACCTGTTCAGGGGGATTTCTGTTCTCTGCACTTCATGCAGTCCCTTCACAATTCCTCACTATAATTATTTGCACACTCTTACCACATTTAATGAAAACACAAAGAGGTTTTCCAAATTCTTCATTTGTGGCAAAGTGATAGTGTCCCTACCCCTGGACTGGGAGGCCCAGGTTAAAGTTCCACTTGCTCCAGACATGTGTAATAACATCTCTGATTGATCAGAAAAATAAGTGAAACAAAAGCAAATTGTCAGGCACACACAGTCCATTCTGACTTCTGTATTCAAATAGTTGAATGAATGAGTGAGTTTACACCCCAGTTATTCCAAGCAAACCCAAAGAGATTGGCAGCACTTACTTCTGTAAGGATGCGATGAAGGACTGGGTGACTACTCTTTACCCAGTGTTTACTTCATTTCAGAGCATCATTGAAAGGAGAACAACACCAATAAAAACTGAGACACAGACGTGGAGGGAAAACCTTGAGCAGCTGCTGTCGGACACAAGGCCGGGAATTCCTTCAGGAGTCTGATGTAATTGGCCTGAGAAAGGCATTGCCAGTTCTAAGGCATCCAAGTGAAGATGAGCTACAAAACCCGAGCCCACTGCAGTTTATTTTGTAAACACAGTCCCGCATTTTGTACACCGCTTCATTGTAGCCTCCATTGCAACACTCACCCCTTCACAGCCTCAGCACTGGGGACACGGGAGTTTAATGCAAATTAAAGTTTTAGAATCATAGATCATAGCAGTGCAAAGGAGAGCTTTCAGCCCAACACGTCCATACTTGTCATCAAACATCCAGCACACGGCCTGCAGCTTTGCACGCTATGAGTTTCAAGTACTTATCTAAACGCTTCTTAAATGTCTTGAGGGTTCACGTCTCTACAGTGCATTCCAGATACCCACCATCCTCTCAGTGAAAAAGAACTTTCCTCAAATTCCCTCTAAGCCCCTTGTGCCTTACCTTTAAACTGTGCCCCCGCCCCCACCATTACTGTCCACTCCGCTAAGAACTTTGCACACCTCAATCTGATCTGCCCCTCAGCTTTCTCTTCTTCAACGAAAACAACACCAGCCTATCGAGTCTCTCTCTTCATAGCCTAGTTGCTCTAGTTCAGATAACATCCTAGTGACGCTTTTCTATATCCACTCTAGTGCAACCATATCCTTCCTATAGTGACCAGAACTGCAGTACAAGTGTGTAGATCATGCAATGAGCTACAATGATACAGTGACATAGTACTCCAGCTGTAGCCCAACTAATGTTATACACAGTTCCATCATATTTTGCTTGCTAATGGATTCACTGCCTTGACCAATAAAGGCAAGTATCCCAAATACCTTCTTAGCCATATTATCCACCTTCCTCTCCTTAATTCTTACTTATATCAATACCTTAGTATGGACAGGCTGCCCATTCTTCAAAAAGGTTTCCTGAAGAGGGCGAGCCCAAGAGTATTTCTCAGAAGCACCTTCAGCATCTCAGAAGCATGTCAGATACAACAGAGTTACTTTGAAAGGCAGTAGCCTCACTTGCACAGAATAGATAATAGAGCAGCCGGTTGATACACAGCAAGATCCCAAGCACAGGCAAAACAAACAACTAGTTATTCTGTTGGTGGCGGCATTGTGATCTCGTTGGTTCGATGAAGGTTCCTCCACAAAGCCAACTGGGAAGTTTAAGGCTGTAACATTCTGACATCATTGCAATGCCACTAAAATTTAAGGTTGAACCCATTTCAGAACTCATGCTTTTAGTTTATGAATACCTCTGACATCTGGAATAAAAATAGAAAATGTCGGAATTGAATCAGCAGATTGGGAGAGAGGGAAATGGATTCACGTTTGCGGTCTTCACATTTTAAAACATTGGTTTAAAAGGTCAGAGAGAGGGCACCTCCATGTTGAAGTGCATTCCACTCCATCTTCCACATTTCAAGCTAGAAAACCTCCAATGGTTCTTTAGGTTTCAAGCAACCACTCGCTTCCCTTAATTAAACAGGGACTCTGTCTCCATGTTATTAAGAGACCCTCTCAAATCCTAATGTTGGATTGTTTCCCTGCTGCAGATTCAAACCAACACCTGGAAAGAGTCACAACACCTGTTTCCCACATCCAAAAGGAACATCCTGCTCCTATTCCCAACCATAAATTTGATACCAAGTTGGATTCAGTCTTTATCCCGAGAGGCCAATATGTATTTGGCTAGTAACAGAATTTTGTATGATCATGACACTTGATTTGAGGACCAATAGATATTGACACACTATTATCACTTCAAGCTGAGGAGTGCTGGGAGCATGAAGAGAGAAAAAGAAAGGGATGGAATGTATAGTGGGTGGGGATTGTTGGGCAGGAGCTAAAGAGAGATCAATGATACAGTTCATCACTTACAATTCATGAGTAGCTAGAGAAGTAGAAAGGCAAAATTGTTTGAAAGTAACTTTTAGATGATGATGGCTAAAATATTAATATCTGATGTGGATGCACAGACTGGGAGAGACCAAGCATTCCAAATCAGAGGGGTAGAGCAATCAGGGCTGGGTGTGCATGGAGGAGACGAGGTGCAAGACAATCAATTATGTTTACTGTGGTATGCATTTCTTTACTCACCCAGAGCCCTGTGGTTTCAGGGGTTTGAAAGAAGAGCATCTGGAATAGCACCTTTTGGAACCTTAAGATCTCTGAAAGCATTTGACAGCCAACAAAGTACTTTCATAGTGCAATCACTGCTCTCACGTGGGTTGATATGATACGCAATTCATACACAGGACTGTGGCAGCCTTCCTTCTTTTGAGATGAAGATTTCCATTGCAAAGTTAAACTCGGTGTTGAGCATCGCCTGGTGTTACTCAGGAACCCAACTCTGACACTGCAGTCTCTGCAACAGAGGCAGGCGACAGGTTGAGAAGGCTCATGATTTCCGTTTTCTCTGGATCCTCTTCTTGGCTTCTGAAGATGTTCTTCCTACTCACCTCTTCCAATACCCTTCCAGACAGCCTCCAGAAGTTACAGCCAGCAGTGATTGTCTTGTAGTTGCCAGTGTCAATATCCGCCATTGTCATGTCTCACTTCATTGCCCTTGAAGTGAAGGTGTGGATGCCCAGGAGGTCAGGACTCACGGGGGCCAGGACACAGAACAACAGGTCGTTGTGTGGATAGCAGATATCCAGCCAGTGAGCCAATGCAGGAGTTATTGATTCACAAACAGGAAAAGCCCACAAACAAGATGGATATAACCAGATGATGCATCAGTTTGAAGAACATCATTAAGCAGGGAAGCAGGAGAAACAATTGCTCATCAAATACTCCCAAGGGATCCAGCTAAGAAAATAGATTCACAATGATTTAATGATTCATTGGAAATACTGCAATGAAGTATCTATCTAGATATTTGGCCAAGGGGGCAACACTCAATTCAGAGTCCTATCATTCTGACTGTTGAAGGAAACTTTGGTTTCCATTTTGCATTAAGTCTGAAGTCTCCACAGCTAAAAATGCACAAGAAAGGGAGAATGTTTCATTTTCACAGATGCTGAATTGGTGGTGGAAAACCATTAGCCAGGGTAATATTTCTTGCTATCTTGTAATTGCATCTGCCTCAGGCTCCCTCCATTATTAACACACTCCTGCTTACTCCATACACAGATTAAATTATTCAAATGCAGCACTTCTCACTGAAAGAAATAGCCTGCTGTCTTCTGCTTATGTTTGTGTACCAGGGATTGCTCATCTTCTTGACGAATTAGAAAGTTAAGAAGATTTGATAAAGTCGTGTTGAGTCAGCAGGGGTTGTGTGACAGCTCTGTAAACACACTGATCTGAACATTTTCTGTGCCTGACCTTTCACACACTGCTGCTCTCGTACATCATGCTCCAGATTAAAATGTTTCCAGGATCCAATTTGTGCACAGGTGATTGGGGTCGGGGAGGTGAGGGATGATGTGGACAGAGGAGGGCAAGAAGCCCAGAGCATAATGCACAAATTTATAAAAGAACCCAGGAAAAAAGGAGTAGGCCATTCAGTCCCTCAAACCTATTCCTGAAGGTTTATTGGATCATAGTTGTTATCTATCTTAATTCTATTTGCATTATTAGTTTCGTCACCTTCAATATCCTTGCCTATCAAAAAATTATCTAACATGGTTTTGGAACATGCTGTTGAATAAAGACATGCATCAACAAACACTTACATTTACATATTGATCTCTGCATTGAAGACATTTGAATAAGGACGTGATAGCTTCTGAATAGGCAACAGCAGAGTGGCTGAGCCAGGTTGCTGGAGGGGAGAACGTGAGGACTGCAGATGCTGGAGGTCAAGAATCAAAGAGTGTGCCGCTGGAAAAGCACAGCTGGTCAGGCAGCATCTGAGGAACAGGACAATCGACGTTTTGACCATAAGCTCTTCATTAGGAATGCTGGAGATCCAGATTGGTGGAAGAGTTGTCCAAAACTGGTGGTGAAGGAAGCAAGGTCGGTACTTTGAAAAGGTGTTAAAGGAGAATCACAGATGAAGAGTGACAAATGGTCTGGGTTTTGGACCAGTTGGAAGGAGGGAGTCAATTTGTTCAGAACAAAGAGCAACCACATACAAGAACAAGGAAGAGGGGTTAAAGACCACAGTGGGCGAAAAGGAGGACAAATACCAGAATCATAGGCGAAGGGGAATAGAGAGTAGAAGATAATTGAAGGGGGACTGGGATTTCAATTTCAAAAAGGCAAACTATAGAGTGGACAAAGGCATCAACACACGAAGATAAAGACAAGAAATTTACAACTGATGAGATGAGGTATAAGTGACAATGAAGATGTTGTATATGTATCTTGCTTTAAAGCAAATTCACTTTTAAAGACTCCATGTGCTATGCATATGAAATGTTATGACAGAAATCAGTTGGTTTGGTGTATAGTCTACTTCATGAATTACAATGTTTTGAAATTAACCCAAAGATTTGGTCAATCCCTGATGAGTGATTATTATCAATAGCTCCTGGTAAACAGAGCTGAACAATCAGCAAGCAATATACTCAAAAAGTGGAGCATATGTTTGACAGTATTAAACTTAGCTAACATGTGGGAGCTAGCCCTTGATGTCTTTATTCATTACCTCATCACAGAGTACTAAAAACTCAACTTGCTGGTCAACTATCAATTCCTATCGAGAAGTTAGTTTAGCTCATTTGAGAAAGACAAGTGATCATGAAGTTTTTCAGATCAATAGCAAGCAAGGAAATGTTGTAGACATGTTATAAGCAAATTCCCCAGTTTAAATTGGTACACAGCAGACCTCCCGACACAATTTGCTGTATTTTTTACATTGTGCTCAGTTTGCTTTCATAGAATGTAGCCATTATAGAAAAAGCCACATTTGGTGCCCAGCCCTAATTGCCCTTGTACTGACCTGCTTGCTTGGCCATTTTCAAAGAGCAGGTAAGAATTAATAGCATTGCTGAAGATTTAGAGTCACATGTAGGCCAGACTGGGTAAAAATGGCCAATTTCCTCCCTGACAGAGATATTGGTAAACCAGGTAGCCTTTGCATATCTTCATGGCAATATTACAGAGACCTGCTTTCAATTCCAGATCTTTTTATTAATTGAATTTAAATTTTACCAACTCCTGTGTTAGGATATGAACAAATGAATAAGGAATAGAAATTGACCATCTTGCTCTGCCAATCAATAAGATCATCATCGATCTGTTTGTGTTCCAAAGTTGACATTCACATCAACCCTGAGAAACTGGGTTTCACTTGCTTATCAAGAATCTATGTACTACCACCTGAAAACTAGTTAATGGCTCCACCACTATCTGGGGTACAAGTCACACAGCCCTCTGGGACAAAAAGAAATTCTCACCTCAGTCATCAAAAGGAAGCACCTAGTTTTAAACCAACAATCCTAGTTCTGGACTGACCCATGACAGGACACATCTCTTCTTCATCCACCTTGCCAAGATTGTTCAGGGTCTTATATTGAGTCATCCTCTCTCTCTCTCTCTCTCTATCTCTCTCTCTAAACAAGCCCAATCTGTCCAACTTTTCCTCATAAGACAACCTGTCCAGTCTAAGTACCAATCTTTAAACAGTCTCTGAACCAACTGCAATCCATTTCCACCCTTCATTAAATAAGGAGAGTAAATCTACACACATAATTCAAAATGTGGTCTCATCAACATCCTGCATAACTGAACCAGAACATCCTAACTTTGATGTTCAACACCCCTTCAGAATAAACAATAGCATCCCATTAGGGTATGACTGTGATGGGTTGAAAGCATTGTAATCAAGGCCCACTACTCCACCATTCACTCGATGAATATAAATGATTTCATTTATTCAGCTGAACAGTCAGTTGTTTCCCTTTTGTAATGCGACCCAGAATAAAAAAAGGTTTCCACCAGGCTTCTTTAATGAAGTCAAAACAATGGGCTGGTTTTTCCAAACCTCATGCAGGTTGCCACTCTGCCTCTTTTTTTTTAAACAATGGGAGAGAGCTCCGCATTTCTACAATGAAATTTTCATCAGAGGCTGTTTAGAAATGCAGAGGTCTACTTCCACTCGGACGGTTCTCTCAGATACAGAGAGGTAAACCATGTCTACTTTTCACATCAGCCAGCTGCCGTATCCTGGACTATAAAGGTTCAGAATCACGAGTAACCACTTTGCCAGCTGCTGTCCAGTGATAAGTCCGTAATGTGAGGATAGGACACCAAGTGGGTAGGGGTTGGTGGGCCAGCTGGTCAGGCTGCTAAGTCCATCGAATGCCATGGAGTCTGGTTTAAGATGGATAGAGTCTAACGCTGTTAGGTGGCAGGAAGGCCAGGTAGGTGATGCAGTGATTAGAATATGCAGCAATGGGCGGGAGATATTGGGTTTAATGGACGAGGTTGTGTGTTCAGTTCACAGGCAGTGGGAGTGGATGGGGTACCCTCTGGGGCTGTAGCAGATAGGGTCCAGTTTAAGGGCAAGGATGTGTCCAGAGGGAGGGCAAGGGGGAGCAGTAGGTTCAGAACAGGGGTATGGGCAGCAGTGGGTCTAGAACAAGGGAATAGCAAACAGTGGGTTCAAAGCAAGGGCATGGGGTGCAGTGGGTTTTGAGCATGGGTATGGGAAGCAGGGGATTTGGAACAAGGATATGGGAAGCAGTGGGTCCAGACCAAAGGTATGGGGAGCAGTGGGTTGAGAACAAGGGTGTGGGAAGCAGTGGGTTTAGATAAAGGGTATGGAGAGAAGTGGGTTTAGATCAGGGGTATGGGGAGCAGTGGGTTGAGAACAAGGGTGTGGGAAGCAGTGGGTTTAGATAAAGAGTATGGGAAGCGGTGAGTTTAGAACAAGAGTATGGGGAGCGGTGGGTTTAGAACAAGTGTATGGGAAGCGGTGGGTTTCGAGCAAGGGTATGGGGAGCAGTGGGTTCAGAGCAAGGGTATGGGGAGCAGTGGGTTCAGAGCAAGGGTATGGAGAGCAGTGGGTTTAGATCAGGGGTATGCAGAGCAGTGGGTTTAGATCAGGGGTATGGGAAGCGGTGGGTTGAGAACAAGAGTATGGGGAGCAGTGGGTTTAGAACAAGGGTATGGGGAGCAGTCGGTTTAAGGCAAGGCTATGGGGAGCAGTGGGATAAGAGCAAGGGTTTGGGGAGCAGTGGGTTTTGAGCAAGGGTTTGGGGAGCAGTGGGTTTAACCAAGGGTATGGGGAGCAGTGGGTTTAGAGCAAGGGTTTGGGAAGCAGTGGGTTTTGAGCAAGGGTTTGGGGACCAGTGGATTCAGATCAAGCTAATGGGGAGCAGTGGGTTTAGAACAAGGGTTTGGGGACCAGTGGATTTAGAGCAAGGGTATGGTGAGCAGTGAGTTTAGAACAAGGATATAGGAAGCGGTGGGTTTAAAGCAAGGGTATGGGGAGCAGTGGGTTCACAGCAAAGGTATGGGGAGCAGTAGGTTCAGAGCAAGGGTATGGGGAGCAGTGGGTTTAGGACAAGGGTATGGGGAGCAGTGGGTTTAGAACAAGGGTATGGCGAGCAGGGTGTTTAGGACAAGGGTATGGGGAACAGTATGTTTAGACCAAGGGTAAGGGGAGCAGTGGGTTTAGAACAAGGGTATGGGGAGCAGTGGATGTTGAGCAAGGGTATGGGGAGCAGTCGGTTTAAGGCAAGGCTATGGGGAGCAGTCAGTTAGAACAAGAGTATGGGGAGCAGTGTTTTTAGCACAAGGATATGGGAAGCAGTGATTTTAGAACAAGGGTATGGGGATCAATGGGTTTAGAACAAGGGTATGGGGAGCAGTCGGTTTAAGGCAAGGCTTTGGGGAGCAGTCGGTAAGAACAAGAGTATGGGGAGCAGTGTGTTTAGCACAAGGAAATGGGTAGCAGTGGTTTTAGAACAAGGGTATGGGGAGCAGTCAGTTTAAGGCAAGGCTATGGGGAGCAGTGGGATAAGAGCAAGGGTTTGGGGAGCAGTGGATTTTGAGCAAGGGTCTAGGGAGCAGTGGGTTTAACCAAGAGTATGGGGAGCAGTGGGTTTAGAGCAAGGGTTTGGGAAGAAGTGGGTTTTGAGCAAGGGTTTGGGGAGCAGTGCGTTTAGAACAAGGTTATGTGGAGGCCTGGGTTTAGAGCAAGGATATGGGGAGCGGTGGATTTAGATCAAGCGAATGGGGAGCAGTGAGTTTAGAGCAAGGGTATGGAAAGCATTGGGTTTAGAGCAAGATTATGGGGAGCAGTGGATTTAGAGCAAGGGTTTAGGGAGCAGTGGGTTTAGAACAAGGATTTGGGGAGCAGTGGGTTTAGAACAAGGGTATGGGGAGCAGTGGGTTTAGAACAAGGGTATGGTGAGCAGTGGATTTAGATCAAGCGAATGGGGAGCAGTGAGTTTAGAGCAAGGGTATGGAAAGCATTGGGTTTAGAGCAAGATTATGGGGAGCAGTGGATTTAGAGCAAGGGTTTAGGGAGCAGTGGGTTTAGAACAAGGATTTGGGGAGCAGTGGGTTTAGAACAAGGGTATGGGGAGCAGTGGGTTTAGAACAAGGGTATGGTGAGCAGTGGATTTAGAACAAGGGTATGGGGAACAGTTGGTTTAGAGCAAGGGTATGGGGAGCAGTGGGTCTAAAGCAAGGTTCTGGGGAGCAGTGGGTTTAGAGAAAGTGTATGGGGAGCAGTGGGCAGCAGTGGGTTTAGAACAATGATATGGGGAGCAGTTGGTTTAGGACAATGGTATAGGGAGCAGTGGGTTGATAGCAATCTTATGGGGAGCAGTGGATTTAGAGCAAGGGTATGGGGAGCAGTGGATTTAGAACAAGGTTATGTAGAGGCCTGGGTTTAGAGCAAGGGTATGGGGAGCAGTGGATTTAGATCAAGCTAATAGAGAGCAGTGGTTTAGAACAAGGATATGGGGAGCAGTGTGTCCAGAGCAAGGGTATGGGGAGCAGTGGGTTTAGAACAAGAGTATGGGGGGCAGTGGATTTAGAGCAAGGGTATGGGGAGCAGTGGTTTTAGAACAAGGTTATGCGGAGCAGTGGGTTTAGTATAATGTTATGGGGAACAGTCGGTTTAGAGCAAGGGTATGGGGAGCAGTGAGTTTAGAGCAAGTGTATGGGGAGCAGTGGGTTTAGAACAAGCGTATGGGGAGCAGTGGGCAGCAGTGGGTTTAGAACAATGATATGGAGAGCAGTTGGTTTAGGGCAATGGTATAGGGAGCAGTGGGTTTAGAGAACGGGTATAGGGAGCAGTGAGTTTAGAACAGGGGTATGGTGAGCAGTGGGTTTAGAGCAAGCTTATGGGGAGCAGTGGGTTCAGAGCAAGTGTATGGATAGCAGTGGGTTCAGAGCAAGGGTTTGGGGAACAGTGGGTTTAGAGCAAAGGGCTGGGGAGCAGTGGGTTTAGAACAAGGGTATGGGAAGCAGTGGGTTTAGAACAAGGGTATGGGGAGCAGTGGGTTTACACTAAGGGTAAGGGGAGCAGTGGGTTTAGAACAAGGGTATGGGGAACGGTAGGTTTAGACCAAGGGTAAGGGGAGCAGTGGGTTTAGGACAAGGGTATGGGGAGCAGTGGGTTGAGAACAAGGGTATGGGGAGCAGTGGGTTTAGAGCAAGGGTATGGGGAGCAGTGGGTTTAGAACAAGGGTATGGGGAGCAGTGGGTCTAAGGCAAGGCTGTGGGGAGCAGTCGGTTAGAACAAGAGTATTGGGAGCAGTGTGTTTAGCACAAGGATATGAGAAGCATTGAGTTTAGAGCAAGGTTATGGGGAGCAGTGGGTTTAGAGCAAGGGTATGGGGAGCAGTGGGTTTTGAGCAAGGGTATGGGATGCAGTGAGTTTAGAGCAAGGGTATGGGGAGCAGTGGGTTTAGACCAAGGTTATGGGGAGCAGTGGGTTTAGAGCAAGGGTATGCGGAGCAGTGGGTTTTGAGCAAGTGTATGGGGAGCAGTGGGGAGCAGTGGGTTTAAAACAGTGATATGGGGAGCAGTTGGTTTAGGACAATGGTATAGGGAGCAGTGGGTTTAGAACAAGGGTATGCGGAGCAGTAGGAGTACAACAATGGTGTGGGCATCAATTGGTTTAGAACAAGGGTATGGGGAGCAGTGGGTTCAGAGCAAGGGTATGGGGAGCAGTGGATTGAGAACAAGTGTATGGGGAGCAGTGGGTTTAGAGCAAGGGCTTGGGGAGCAGTGCATTTAGAACAAGGTTATGTGGAGGCCTGGGTTTAGAGCAAGAGTACGGGAGCGGTGGATTTAGTTCAAGCTAATGGGGAGCAGTGGGTTCAGAGCAAGGGTTTGGGGAGCAGTGGGTTTAGAGCAAGGGTATGGGGAGCAGTGGGTTTTGAGCAAGGGTATGGGATGCAGTGAGTTTAGAGCAAGGGTATGGGGAGCAGTGGGTTTAGACCAAGGGTATGGGATGCAGTGAGTTTAGAGCAAGGGTATGGGGAGCAGTGGGTTTAGACCAAGGTTATGGGGAGCAGTGGGTTTAGAGCAAGGGTATGCGGAGCAGTGGGTTTTGAGAAAGGGTATGGGGAGCAGTGGGGAGCAGTGGGTTTAAAACAGTGATATGGGGAGCAGTTGGTTTAGGACAATGGTATAGGGAGCAGTGGGTTTAGAACAAGGGTATGCGGAGCAGTAGGAGTACAACAATGGTGTGGGCATCAATTGGTTTAGAACAAGGGTATGGGGAGCAGTGGGTTCAGAGCAAGGGTATGGGGAGCAGTGGATTGAGAACAAGTGTATGGGGAGCAGTGGGTTTAGAGCAAGGGCTTGGGGAGCAGTGCATTTAGAACAAGGTTATGTGGAGGCCTGGGTTTAGAGCAAGAGTACGGGAGCGGTGGATTTAGTTCAAGCTAATGGGGAGCAGTGGGTTCAGAGCAAGGGTTTGGGGAGCAGTGGGTTTAGAGCAAAGGGCTGGGGAGCAGTGGGTTTAGAACAAGGGTATGGGGAGCACTGGTGTTTAGAACAAGGATATGGGGAGCAGTGGATTTCGAACAATGGTATGGGGAGCAGTGGGTTTATAACAAGTGTATGGGGAGCAGTGGGGAGCAGTGGGGAGCAGTGGGTTTAGAACAATGATATGGAGAGCAGTTGGTTTAGGACAATGGTATAGGGAGCAGTGGGTTTAGAGCAATGCTATGGGGAGCAGTGGGTTTAGACCAAGGATATGGGGAACAGTGGGTTTAGAACATGGGTATGGGGAGCAGTGGGTTTAGAGCAAGTGTATGGGGAGGGGTGGGTTCCGAACAAGGTTATGGTGAGCAGTGGGTTGAGAACAATGGTATGGGGAGTTGTGGATTCAGAGCAAGGGTATGGGGAGCAGTGGGTTTAGAACAAGCTTATGGCAGCGGCGGGCTTAGAGCAATGCTATGGGGAGCAGTGGGTTTAGACCAAGGATATATGGAGCAGTGGGTTTCGAACAAGGGTATGGGGAGCAGTGGGTTTAGAGCAAGGCTATGGCAGCGGTGAGCTTAGAGTAATGCTATGGGGAGCAGTGGATTTAGACCAAGGGTAAGTGGAGCAGTGGGTTTAGAACAAGGGTATGGGGAGCAGTGGATTTAGAGCAAGGGTATGGGGAGCAGTGGGTTCAGAACAAGGGTTTGGGGAGCAGTGGGTTTATAACAAGTGTATGGATAGCAGTGGGGAGCAGTGGGTTTAGAACAAGGATATATGGATCCCTGGGTTTAGAGCAAGGGTATGGGGAGCAGTGCATTTAGAACAAAGATATGGGGAGCAGTGGGTTTCAAACAAGGGTATGGGGAACAGTTGGTTTAAGACAATGGTATAGGGAGCAGTGGGTTTAGAGCAAGGGTATGGGGAGCAGTCGGTTTAGAACAAGGTTATGGGGCACAGTGGGTTGAGAACAAGGGTATGGGGAGCAGTGGGTTTAGAGCAAGGGTTTGGGGAGCAGTGGGTTGAACCAAGGGTATGGGGGGTAGTGGGTTTAGAGCAAGGTTATGGGGAACAGTGGGTGTAGAACAAGGGTTTGGGGATCAGTGGGTTTAGACCAAGGGCATGGGGAGCAGTGGGTTTAGAACAAGAGTATGGGGAGCAGTGGGTTCAGAGCAAGGGTATGGGGAACAGTGGGTTTAGAACAAGAGTATGGGGAGCAGTGGAATCAGAGCAAGGATATGGGGAGCAGTGGATTTAGAACAAGGGTATGGGGAGCATTAGGTTTAGAGCAAGGGTATGGGGAGCAGTCGGTTAGAACAAGAGTATGGGGAGCTGTGTGTTTAGCACAAGGATATGGGAAGCAGTGGTTTTAGAACAAGGGTATGGGGAGCAGTGGATTTAGATCAAGCTAATGGGGAGCAGTACGTTTAGAACAAGGGTATGGGAAGCAGTGGTTTTAGAACAAGGTTATGGGGAGCAGTGGGTTTAAATCAAGGGTATGGGGAGCAGTGGGTTTGAATCAAGGGTATGGGGAGCCCTGGGTTTAGAACAAGGATATGGGGAGCAATGGTTTTAGAACAAGGGTATGGCAAGCAGTGAGTTTAGAACAAGGGTACGGCGAGCAGTTGGTTTCGGACAAGGGTATGGGGAACAGTGGGTGTAGAACAAGGGTATGGGGATCAGTGGGTTCAGACCAAGGGCATGGGAAGCAGTGGGTTTAGAGCAAGAGAATGGGGACCAAGCGGTTTAAGGCAAGGCTATGGGGAACAGTGGGTTTGGAACAAGGTTATGGGGAGCAGTGGGTTTAGAACAAGGTTATGGGGAGCAGTGGGTTTAAATCAAGGGTATGGGGAGCAGTGGGTTTGAATCAAGGGTATGGGGAGCCCTGGGTTTAGAACAAGGGTATGGGGAGCAATGGTTTTAGAACAAGGGTATGGCAAGCAGTGAGTTTAGAACAAGGGTACGGCGAGCAGTTGGTTTCGGACAAGGGTATGGGGAACAGTGGGTGTAGAACAAGGGTATGGGGATCAGTGGGTTCAGACCAAGGGCATGGGAAGCAGTGGGTTTAGAGCAAGAGAATGGGGACCAAGCGGTTTAAGGCAAGGCTATGGGGAACAGTGGGTTTGGAACAAGGTTATGGGGAGCAGTGGGTTTAGAACAAGGGTATGGGGAGCAGTGGGGAGCAGTGGGTTGAAAACAAGAATATGGGGAGCAGTTGATACAGAGCAATGCTATGGGGAGCAGTGGGTTTAGAACAAGGGTATGGGGAGCAATAGGTCTACAACAATGGTATGGGGAACAGTGGGTTTGGAGCAAAGGTATGGGGAGCGGTGGGTTCCGAGCAAGGATATGGGCAGCAGTTGGTTTAGAACAAGGGTAAGGGGAGCAGTGGATTGAGAACAAGAATATGGGGAGCAGTGGATTCAGAGCAAGAGTATGGGTGCAGTGGGATTAGAACAAGGTTATAGGGAGCAGTGGGTTTAGAACAAGGTTATGGGGAGCAGTGGATTTAGAACGAAGGTATGGGGAGCAGTGGGTTTAGAACAAGGTTATGGGGAGCAGTGGATTTAGAACAAGGGTATAGGGAGCAGTGGGTTCAGAGCAAGGATATGGGGAGCAGTAGGTTTAGAGCAAGGGTATGGGGAGTAGTGGTGTTAGAACAAGGGTATGGGGAGCAGGGTGTTTAGAACAAGGGTATGGGGAGCAGTAGGGTCAGAGCAAGAGTATGGGCAGCAGTCAGTTTAGAGCAAGGGTATGGGGAGCACTGGGTTAGAAAAAGGGTATGGGGAGCAGTGGGTTTAGAGCAAGGACTTGGGGAGCAGTGGGCTTAGAGCAAGGGTATGGGGAACAGTGGGTTAGAACAAGGGCATGGGGAGTAGTGGGTTCAGAGCAAGAGTATCGGCAGCAGTGGGTTTAGAACAAGGGTATGGGGAGCAGTGGGTTTAGTGCAAGAGTATGGGGAGCAGTCAGTTTATGGCAAGGCTATGGGGAGCAGAGTGTTTAGCACAAGGATATGGGAAGCAGTAGTTTTAGATCAAGGGTATGGGGAACAGTGGGTTTAGAACAAGAGTATGCGGAGCAGTGGATTTAGATCAAGCTAATGGGGAGCAGTATGTTTAGAACAAGGGTATGGGAAGCAGTGGTTTTAGAACAAGGTTATGGGGAGCAGTGGGTTTAAATCAAGGGTATGGGGAGCAGTGGATTTAAATCAAGGATATGGGGAGCAGTGGGATTAAAGCAAGGGTATGGGGAGCAGTGGGTTTAGAACAAGGTTATGAAGACCAGTGGGTTTAGAGCAAGGGTATGGGAGCAGTGGGTTTAAAGCAAGGGTATGGGGAGCAGTGGGTTTAAATCAAGGATATGGGGACCAGTGGGTTTAGAACAAGGGTACGAGGAGCAGTGGGTTTATAACAAGGGTATGGGGAGCAGTGGGGAGCAGTGGGTTTAGAACAATGACATGGGGTGCTGTTGGTTTAGGGCAATGGTATAGGGAACAGTGGGTTTAGAGCAAGGGTATGGGGAGCAGTAGGTTTAGAACAAGGTTATAGGGAGCAGTGAGTCCAGGATGAAGGCACAGATTGGTCTTCGGGCCCAGAGTGGGAAAAGGGGTTGTTTGGTGTGTCCTGGGAACAGAAAGATGAAAGCAGATTGTATCCACAATGGGGAAATGGTGGCGGCAGGAGAAGAATGGAGGAGTGTGCCTGAAACCTGGCTTATCCGGTCAGGTCTATGGTGTTTAAGTGAACTGGGGGAGGTGTAGTTGGAACTCTAGTTCAAAAAAACTTCTTAATTTAAAAAGTCTCCAAACTCTTTATTATCACCTAATTTTTCACATGACCTTTAAACATAAATATGTAATCCCAAAAATTTGCTTTCTTATCTACTTCCTGAATTTCTGTGTCCCATGCAGTCGAACACCTCAATGACCTGTACCTCAGAATTCCTCATTCACTCTCCTTTGAATATTATCCTTTTTTTAAAAAAAAATTCTTCCTGCCAACGTGAACTTCTTTACATTTTCCTGCAACATACCATATCTGTCAGAGTTTTGCCCACTCACTCATCCTCCATGTCCTTGTTTGTCCTCTGTGCATCATACTTTCATATCCATCGTTGTGCCACGGCCATATTTAGTTACTGTGCCTTCACTACCCTCACCTAACCCATTGATATGAATTAAAACAAAGTTGAGGCCCCAACACAGATTCTTGTGAGACCCCACTCATCACATCCTTCCAATCAGATAAAAGACTGCATTTACAAACTCCGTTTTCTGTCAGCTGGCCAGTCTTGTATTTTGAAGACAGGAAAGCCATCTATTGAACTTCTTCAACACTGTTTTAACCCCAAGGTTGTGTCAGGTTCATTTCTAAACATACTGATAATCCTAAAGAGAGAAACAGTCCTACAGTTAAATGGATCTTTATGAAAAATGCGATTGAACATAGGGGCGCCTGGATTATTAATTTATGCCATTCCCATCGCTACATTTGTTTTGAACTGTGTAAATTTCTTTCATGTTTCAATTTTGGTACATTTATGCCACTATATCACTTCAATAGAAGACCACAGCATAAACAGTGCCCATTTCAAACATGCCCACACTGTGAACTCACTTACTTGGAAGAGTTTGGCAATGTCATTAAAAATGCCACTGAACACATTTACATCTCTCTGACCATGCAACGTCTGAAAGCGAAGGGTTTGTCTACACACACGGCTTTAGTTTGTGTAGCCGTGTGTGTTTGAGTTTAAACATCTCTAATCCCACCACAAACAATATCACTGAAAACAATGAATCCTCAAAGGTGCATCTGGCATTTGGAAATTCAGGATTACGAATAATTTAGCCAATGTTCACATGCAACATCAATGTCTGGCAGCACCATGAAGCCTCACAGTGCTACTCCGGGCATACATACCAGTGAATGTGCTAAAGAGACTGGAATAGTCATCCATAGCAGATCTTACCATATGAACAAAATGCAGGCCACTCCTATAGATGAGTCCAAATTTGCACCCACTGGACTTGCAACTCAGCATAACTGAACGGCCTTACTCGAAAACAAATTAAAATTGCATTCGCTGGATTTGTGTAAGAACAATGAGTTGCCAAGTGACATAAATAATAGGATTGATCCTCACGGCTCATTGCATCCCTATCGAGAAGTTGTTTTCTCTTCCAGCAGAATTCAGAAGTAGGGTTGACTATTTTAAAAGCGGGGTCATCAATTTAAAACAGCGATTAGGCAAAATGTTTTTTCTCAGAGGGTCATGAATCTTTGAAATGCTCTTCCTGTGAAGCTGATGGATGCTGAGCTGTTGAATAGTTTTAAGGCAGAGATGGATCAATTCTTAAAAAACAAGGAGTTGAAAGATTATCACGAATAGACAGGAATATGGATTTGAGGTTACAGATATGATTTTATTGAATGTCAGAACAGCTCAAGAGGTTGATTGGCCTACTCTTGCTCTTAAGCTGTATGGTTGTCCATACAGGCTGCCTAGGGAATGTAAAGATATGTCCTATCTGAATAAAACAATGAACTGTAGATGTTGGAGATCTGAAACAAAAAACAGAAATTATTGGAGAAACTCAGCAGGTCTGCAGCAATCTGTGGGAAGATAGCCGAGTTAATATTTCAAGTCTGGTGACTCCATCAGAATTAGTGAAGATTCTGATCAAGAGTCACCAGATTTGAAACATTAACTCTGTTTATACCCCCACAGATGCTGCCAGACCTGCTGAGGTTCTCCACCAATACCTGTTTTTATGTCCTATCTTATCTATGTCTTTGCACAATTTCAACTGGCCAAATGGCTTAGTAGATTGCTATCACCAGTTCTGTGTAAATTTTCCACTTTCGTGGTGAAAGATTCCTTCATATTTGTGAAGACCATACAGGACTTGCATATTGATTGCAATGCAGTGGTTCATGTGCTCAGTTGACATTGCTCACCTATTCATCAATGTACCACTCAAAGAAGACATGGACATTTGCACTGCAGCACTATATCATGGTGATCTAGACCCACCACCATGTGTGAATCAATGCCATTGAACTTATGAAAATTGGAATATCTAGCCTTGACTGTATAGGGTATTTTCTCTTTATCTCTTCCTGCCATTCTCTGACCTACTTTTCCTATGCTACCATTTTGCTCTCCTGCTTCAACTCTGCCCTTTAATTTGCTAAATCTACCCAAGATTAATGGCTCGCTCACCTCTCCCAAGTCTTTGTTTAGTTTAGTACTTCCCTACTTCCCTGGTTATGAGTTTGGCTCGAGCTCCAGTCCCAGCGTGTTTCAGAAAGAGACCATGGTGTTGACAGTACCACTCTCATCTCCTGAATGATGTACAGGCAGGCTGTCTGATATCACCATTTGACTCCAAAACTTCATATTGACCCCAGAAGTCTTCTGGAACATCCTTCAAAGCCAGGATTTAGATATTGAGAACTTCTTTAATGGGGGGTCAGTAACAAGATGTGGGGAGAAGTGAATCCGATGATAGCAGCTGAAGATGTGGACAAAAAAGCCCTTGAGCATGGGGCACAACAAACAAAGAGAACCACAAGGAGGGAACTGGCTAAGCACCACATCACCAGAATTAGCATATCAAGAAGATGTGGACAGCTCCAGCTAATGAACTAATGTGCAAGTAACACCTCTCCATCCATCACTGGGACATGGTAGGGTGAAGTTTAAGTTTGACATGGGCTACTGTGTATCATGTAGTTCTTTCATCCCCTGCCTGATCTTCCTTTTCATTATGGTCAATGTAAGCCCAGTGTGTTTAGCTGGTGAAGTCTATGGGGCTTATAAAGGGTGAGATGTATACTAGGAATGACGTATAACAATTGGCACTTTTAACATAGAGAGTCTAAAACAGGGTGCATCATGTGTACCACAGGAAGGAAGTTTATAACTGGTGGCAAATCGACCATGACCAATGTTAATTTGAACTGACCATGGCCCATCTCAAACATTCCCTTAAAATATCTCTCTGATATTGTGTTCATGGCAGGCCTAAGAAAGTTAAAGGGCCTAGGTATTTGAATAAATCACCTCACACATATTAAAACATAAACTCAGAGGATACATTGACTATCATCTGTTCACACAACTGCTGAATACAACATAAGCACAAAATACCTCCAATTTTTTAATGTCCATTATCCCCACTTCTCAGAACTCTTGCTCAGATATTCTAATGGCCAGACAGTTGTTGGAGTAGCACAGACTGAAGCTGAAAATGCAGAATCCCTATCTTAGCTCACTTTGTGGGAATTGCTTGGGAAATAAATTCTCCATCACCCGGAACCTTTCGACAAAGCATCTTAAAAGTCAGAAAAATAAGAGTGTCAGAGTCACGCAAGCCTAATAATTACACTAGGGAGGTTATAGGATTCATAACATGCAAGGTAATGATTGAAATGTGTGACCAAATCACCACTGATACCACAACCATGAAGATGCTTGACTCCTGACACACCCGTAGACTTGACAATCCCCTTCCACCATGGCCCCATGACCCCTGACAAACCTAAATTGGACCTAAAACCCATGCTCCCCCATTCTAGTCAACAAGACCACCCCTGCACGCTGCACAAAACACTGATCCTACCTTGGTGGAACTGAGACGCCACTGTGAGCTCCCACCCCAAGTACTGAGCCTTGCTGAGACACACAATACCCCCACAACATGACCCTCCCATCCAACCAACCCTAGGCACTAACCTGGCACCCTCATTCACTTGGTACACAACCTCCTCATCCATCTAATATAAACCCTCACACCTCACACACCTGGTACACAACCTTCTCATCCATCTAATACACAACCCTCACCCCCTCACACACCTGGTACACAACCTCCTCATCCATCTGATACACAACCCTCACCCCTCATCCCCTCACACACTAGGTACACAACCTTCTCATCCATCTAATACACAACCCTCACACACCTGGCACACAACCTTCTCATCCATCTGATATAAACCCTCATCCCTCACTCACCTGGTACACAACCTCCTCATCCATCTGATACACAACCCTCACCCCCTCACACACCTGGTACACAACCTCCTCATCCATCTAATACACAACCTACACCCCCCTCATACACCTGGTACACAACCTCCTCATCCATCTGATACACAACCCTCAACCCCTCACATACCAGCTATACAAGTTCTTTGTACACCACTCCCTTACCCCTGTCATCCATCTGATACATAACACCCTTACCCACTCACTTGCCATCCTACTCCCTCACAGACTTTACACAAATCCCATTCCTCATAGTGACTGGCACCATTAGCTCCTGGGGTACAGCAGAAAGTGCTTTAAAAAAATCAGGGGTCCCTGTCATAGCCAGCAACACTGTTCCTGTGCTGAGTAGAACTCGGCACATTCAAGACAGAGGAAAAATTTCATGAAGGCTTATGCCCAAAACGTCGATTCACCTGTTCCTTTGATGCTGCGCTTTTCCAGCAACACATTTTTAAGCTTAAACCACATTAAAAACAGACCAGACTCAGATTCTCCATTGGAAAAAACAGCTGAAAGCAAAATGGATCATTTAAAAGAGGGTCAGTAAATCAAATCTTTTCTGATGACAGATGATAATCTGGGCCAATAACTTCACAAATTGTAATCCTGAGATGGGAGATGGCACAAGGTCTTCTTTTTATTTCATCTGAACTAAGAATGTCTGGTAGAGTGGAGGAAAAGAACATAGTTTCCATATCAAAGCATGGTGCCCCTGAGTTGGGAGCCATTGATGTGAGAGAGGGAGTTTCCCTTTGTGTATGCACCTGCCCCTTGACTGAGTGACTAAGTGAGTGAACCTTTGAGAATTTCACCTTCAAAACTTAAAGTGTTTTATCAAGAAGGTTGCAAGGCGCAGCCATTGCCTTTGGGTGAGGAATCATTCCGTATTACATCTTTTCGCTTCTACTCTTGATAAGTAAACTAATTATTTATTCTGAAGAATCAAGCTCATCTGAGTTTAATGACTGCCACCCCCACAGCAGGCATGAAGTGAAGCGTTTACATACAGAAAACCTTCCCATCAACAACACGTTTACTTCACTTTGATGGTCCTTTAATGGAGAATGACCCAATTACTTCACTAAGCTCACCAACAGTCTGCCACGTCTGAGAGATGATGCTATAAGCAGCAGCACATTGAGCTCAGCAGACCCTGCAGACTCTAATTTTATAACCAGCCTTGAATCCCCCAACAATTTCATCCATCTCACTGCTATCTTTGAGGGCCTCACAGACATTTGATGAAAATGGATCAAATGATCAAGTGATGAATTATCACTAGGGGAGGATTTTTCAGCCCAGCTTTTCGTACAGATCAACACATCATCCACCCATATTCTCATTACATCTTCTAACGCCCGCTCCCTTTCACAAGGTCACCGTATAACACTGTAACTTGACTGGGCCTTCATTGAAATGACTTGTTTTATTTATTCATTTTGTGGGATGCAGGTGTCACTGGCTGAGTCAGCATTTATTGCCCAGCCCTCGTTCCCCTTGAGAAGGTAGTGGTGAGCTGACTCATTGAACCGCTGCAGTCCACCTGCTGTGGGTTGACCCACAATGCCCTTAAGGAGGGAATTCCAGAATCTTAACCCAGAGACAGTGAAGGAACGGAGATATATTTCCAAGTCAGGATGGTGAGTGGCTTGGAGTGGAACTTGAATAAGATGGCGCTCTTAGATCTCTTGTCATTGTCCTTCTAGAGGGAAGTGATTGTGGCTTTGGAAGGTGATGTCTGAGGATCTTTGGTGAAAGATGCTTGCCTCCAGTGAGTAAAGATGACATTACGGTGGCAATCCAAGAGGCGCATCGCTAATGTATCTTACTTCTATCCCATAATTACACGTTCTTACACCTCCCCCCCAGCATCCCCCAACATTCTCACTCCCCAACCTTCTCATCATTCTCCCTAATCTCTTCTGTCTAGGAACAGGTTCAATTCTTGAGACAAGTTATGCACACTCTTCTGACCTGATGACTTAATGTATAGCTCTCTTGCTGTATGATATAATCGAGGCAAAAAACCCCAAGCTTGGGTTAAACAAAGCAGCACCTCTTCCACCTACTGCCCTCTAAAACAGGCTCACTGTTATATAGCATTTTTCACTATTGTGGTGGGATCTCTCAAAGTGATTTGCAGCCAATGAAGTTCTTTTCAAAGGACAGTCCATTTGCATGAAACGTGCTCCCACAAACAGCAATGTGGTCGTGACCAGATCATCTATCGTGAAGCTGGTTGATAAGAGTCCCCACAGCATGGAAACAGGCCCTTCGGCCCAACAAGTCCACACCGACCCTCCGAAGAGTAACCCTCTGACTAATGCACCGAACACAATGGGCAATTTACCATGACCAATTCACCTGACCTGCACATCTTTGGACTGTGGGAGGAAACCGGAGCACCTGGAGGAAACCCACACAGACATGGGGAGAATGTGCAAACTCCACACAGACAGTCCCCCAAGGCTGGAATCGAACCTGGGACCCTGGTGCTGTGAGGCAGCGGTGCTAACCACTGAGCCACCATGTTGGATAAATGGTGGGTAGGACTCTAAGGAAATACTGCCCCCACCCTTCTCATCTATGAAATAGTGCCAAGGGATCGTTTACATGCATCCAAGCTGGTATGGGGCATCAGTGTATTGTCTTAACCAAAAGACAGCATCTCTGCCTGGGCAGCATTCCCTCAATAATACACTGAAGAGTCAACCTTGATTGTCCTAGAGTAGCACTGACACCTACAACCTCTTGATTCCAAGATAAGAATGCTCCCAGCAGAGACATGACTTGTGAAACATTGTGCGAGGTTTATCCCGTTGATGAGCAATCCTAATTTTACACCTTATTGCAGTTTTGAGCTAAAGGACAGTCACAGGTCAGAGGAAGCTCAGTCGAGCTTTGATCAGTACATGGAGCAGCGAGAAAATCTCAATCCTCATCATGTTATTTGTGGGCAGATTAATTAATGACATTTCATGGAGTCTTGCTATTTTTAGGAAGCAGCGCTAATATGCCAGTGTTGAAACAACACGTCAGAGAAATGAAGGATAATTACTTTAAGCTCTCAGTCTCAGAAAGGCCCTCAGCAGCCAAGCAGACAGAGGACACCTAGATGTCACACTGACTGCTCTAGATTTTTCCTTCTGTTACCTTTTGCTGCTTCTGTCAACAATTCAAAATAATGCACTTCTGAACAGAGAATTGGGTTTTGAAATGTTGCAAATATCAAGTTTAAGGCTGCCACTTACTTTTCAACTGACTGGTAACCCTGAAACAGATTTAGTTCGATGTGTGAATTGGCTCCTCCCAGACTGGCAGCTGATCAGACCTTGCAAAAGCCAGTCTATGAGAGTTGGCAAGGCCCATCTTAAGTTGGGCACATTGGTGTCATTGGCATCTAACAGAGAACAGTTGCTGTTTCAATGAGAAAAGGAGTAAATCTAGAGGCACAAGAACAGCAAGGGTTGGATAGTGGTGCACGAAGACTAAGTATGGGACAAAAGGTAATCACAGCTGTCAACAGTCATTAAATTTTCAAAGTGACATTTACAATCAGGAAGAACGACATAAGCCTAAAAATTATGGCTTCTGATAATAGCAGTTGAATGTTTAATGTATTTACAACATTACTCTGTCTGCTGTTATATTGAAGCACTAATCCATTTAAACAGGTTGATGCTTCCTTAAAACAGCAAAGAGAGGAATGTCATGTAAACACATTAAGCATTCATCCAGCATCATGCAGATACTGTAATTCTTAGATCATTGATTGATAACCTGTTTGAACACAGCGGTGATGTTTATCTTCCCCAGCGATAGATATCAAAATATGTGACAGGAAAACATAATCACTGTCAGTCCCACTTCCTGGTTGCTCTGTACCGAGGTATAGGTGTCTCCCCGGGTTGGATTCTCAATCTGTGCTGTCAGCTGACATTGGCCAGGCTGACAATAAGCTGATTACTGCCCCCAGTGAGTGTCCCAGGCGTGGGCAGGAAAGAACAAGAGAATCAAAGAACTGTCATTGGACACAAAATATTAATTCTTCCAATTTCACCAGAGATGCTGCCAGACCAGCTGAGTTTCCCCAGCTCCAGTGGGTTTTTTTTGGTTTTAATGAGATGGTTTTTCACTTAAACACAAGTATGAGTGCTGCAGATTTGACCTTAACAAGATCAACTATGAATGGGCAATAAATGCTGGCTCAGTCAGCGATGCCCACATCTTATGAATAGATAAAAAAAAGCACGTGCCACAAACTCAAATTCAAACTATAAAATAAATGAGCGTGGTGGCTCAGTGGTTAGCAGTGCTGCCTCACAGTGGCAGGAACATGGGTTCGATTCCATCCTCAGGTGACTGTGCGGGTTTCCTCCGGGTGCTCTGGTTTCTTCCCACAGTCCACTGATGTGCAGGTTAGGTGGATTGGCCATGGGAAATGCAGGGATAGGGTCGAGAGGTAGGTCTGGGTGGGAAGTTCTTCAGAGGGTCAGTGTGGATCCAATGGGCCTATTGGCTTGCTCCCACACAGTAGGGGTTTTATGTTAGAATGTAGATTAATCACACACCTGACATCACAGTTGGAATGACCAGGATGCTTTATGAGAATGATTGGGCAGACTGGACATGCTTTCACTGGAGTTTAGAAGAGTTGGGGATGACATGATCAAAGTGTGTAAGCTCCTGAAGAGTCTTGGCAAGGTGGATGTGGAATCGATAGATGCATAGAGTCATCCAGCATGGAAGGGCTTTTTCCCAAAACATCAACTCTCCCGCTCCTTGGATGCTGCCTGTGCTTTTCCAGCACCGTACTCTCAACTCTTCAGTCAAACCAGCCCCTGCCGAACATAATCCCAAACAACACCAGTCCCGCCTGCTTGCACTTGACCCAACCTTCCCTATTCATGTACTCACCTAAATGTTGTAACTGTGCCCGCATCCACCACTTCCTCAAGAAGTTCATTCCACATGCTGTGTGTACAAAAATTGCCCCTCATGTCTTTTTAAAATATCTCTCCTCTCACGTTAAAAATATGCCCCCTAGTCTCGAAGATGTTTTCTCTTCTGGGTGAGTACGGAAATATAGGGCACCGTTTAAAAATTAGGAGTTACCTTATTACAGAGATGAGGATGGAATGCTTTTCTCTCAGAGAGTTGTGCAACTTTGGAACTCTATCTCGGCAGGCAGTGGGGGTGAAGTCGTTGAATGGGTAGATAGATTTTGGTTGAAGAGGTGGGTCAAAGGTTATCAGGAGTGGACAGGAATGTGGAATTTCAAAATGAAACTTATTGAGTGGTGGAACAGTTCAAAGGGAAAATGGTTTTCTTTTGCTTGTAATTCATGTTTTTTGTATATTGGCCTCAGCCCAACTTCCCCTGCTGGAGGATCGGGGGGGCAGGGTGTACATGCCCTCACTTGGCTGGATCGCCGGCAGTGAGTTATTGGACACTGGAGTTGTTCAATGGTTCAGGGTTAAACGTGTCCTGCACCGATTTCTCCTGCAATCTGGGGGTAGATCCCACCTTGGAGAGCCACTGACCCATTAAACGGCTACTCTTTAACCTCAGCAGCGCCATCGAGACCAGTGGCCAGTGCTGGGAGTACAAGCAGTTCCCAATGCAAGTAAATGCAGGGTTTTCTCTGGGGCCAAGCTGACAAGACCCAGTGGGTGGCTGGATGTGGAAGGCTGATGTGGTTAGCATACTCGGGGTGGGGGGGAATTGATTAGTAATGCTTAGGGAGCAGGGTTGCCTTCATTGAATCCACAAGCATCTCGACAATACCAGTGATAGCAGGCTGAAGGCCTGAAGTGGCTATTAACTGGACATTTGGGGCCTTGATTAGCCTGAGAGCAGGTGAGATGCCCAAACATCTACCTAGTAAAATACCACAAGAGGTGGTTAGGTGGGGGTGGGGGGGTGGGGGGGCACCAATCCACTCCAGGGCACCCAATTTTCTGGCTCCTTCCTACTTGTCAGGCTGCTCCCCCAGGCTGAAAAATCAAGGAGGCCATTCAGTCCATTATACCTGTGTGGGCTCAAAAAAGATCCTCTCATCCAAATCCCACTATCCAGCTTTTGATTCCTGCCCCTGTCACTTATGGAAGTTCAAATGTGCATTAGTCCTTTGAAATGTGATGAGGATTTCTATTTTCAGATTGCTATTGAGAACAGGAGGGATAACTGCGCACATCAGTAATGTTTCTGTAGCCCAGGTTCAGCCAGAGAGCTCTGTCATTTTGTTATTGCTTGTCTGAAGATATATCACTGGACATTGTGGTGTGGGACTAAAATGTGCTTTGAGATTCACAGCACGCACAGGTCAATCCAGTTTTAGCTTGTGCAGACTGCAACCTTAACCAAAATAAACAATTCTTTGCTCCCTGTGTGAGCTCAGTAATATCAGCAGCCGCAAGTAGAGGGGAGCTAATAGGGACATGCTCACAGAGGAGTTTGAATCAGCTCTCTGTTTAGATTGCAGAGCGTACTACTTGGAGTGTACTGGAGCTCAGTGCTCTCCATGAAGACATACACATCTGACCTTTTAAAGCATGATGTAAACACCAAGATAGTGGTGTGCTTAATCACACAGAATGGCTGCAAACACTTGGGGAGACTGGTCTGCCTGACTGCCTGTCCTGATAGTTTTTTTTCAGATGATTATCTACCGGTTAGAATCTCTCACTCTCTTCCTCCCTCCCCTGAAGACGATGCCCTTTATTTGACACACAGTCAGATAGGCCTTGTCTAGTGCCCAAACCTTCATGGCACACCAGACAGTGACTGGTCATAGGCCCCAGGGAGATCCTTGTCCACATCCACATATAACACCAACACAAGGGTCACTTGGCTGATACTCCACACTGGAAATTCTGGCAGATTAAGGTTTTGTCTCTCCCCTTCCATTGCCCAGGGTCATGAAGATTACTCGCCAATACCAGCTGAGGTCGGCTAACCCAGTGCAGTCTTTCGGTCTTTCACACTGAGCGGGTCATTGTATTTCCTCATTGGTGTCTTCACTTTTTCTCTTCATGTGATGTGGGCATCGCTGGCAAGGTTAACATTTCCTGCCTGTCCCTAAAGGCCATTTCAGAGGGAAATAAAGAATCAACCACATTACTGTGGTCTGGAGTCACATGTATGCCAGACTGGGTAAGGATGACAGATTTCCTTCTCAAAGGGGAATTCACTCTTAGAATTGTGTTGAAATAAGGATGTAATAAACAGGAATTGGGGTAGAACATTGGCCTCTCAAACCTGCCCCATCATTCAGTCTGATCACAGCTGACCTTCAGCCTCAATTGCACTGTCTCTTCTGTTTCTTCCATCCCTGAAGGTCCCAAAAACCTGTCTGTCTCAAGCGTAACTGTACCGAAGCTGGAGCATTCACAACCATTTGGGACAAAGAATCCGAAAGATTTGTAACCCTTTCAGTGAAGAAATGTCTCATTATCTCAGCTCTAAATGAGAAACCCTTACCCTGTGTTTCAGATTCCTCAGCCTCTGAGTTTCTACCCTATTTGGTCCCCATTATATTTAAGCAGTTAGTTACTGGATGACACACGTATTATGGGGCTCAGTCTAAACACAGGGGATATCCCTTTGAAGTTCAGGTCAGTGAGAAGGCCCGCACTACAGCAAGTCTTTTCGTTCTTTGCAGTTACGGAGTAAGGGAGTTGCATGGGATAAAAGAGCCCATGAAAGAATAGCTGTACTTTCCCTTGCTATAATTACTTGGAGAAACTTATTTGTCATGCTTTCTCTTCACGTCCGCTGTAACAATCTGACCATCAGGAATTTACTTGCATGAAAGTTAGCATAAAAAACAGAGGCAGGGGTCAGAATGGGTCATTGCTCCAATAGTGAAAATACCTTTGTCTTGTAATACCAAAATAACTGTCAGACGGGAAAATTAACCTTTTGGCATTTATTTTTAAAGATACACCAGCTTCCAGTAATTCAGTTAAGCAATCATTATTAGTGCAGGGCAAGAGGTTAATTGAGGTTAATTGAGGAACACTGTATTAGTCAGTAATAGGGAAACAGCAGTGATGACAGAGGATTATTTATTAAAGCAAAGTTACGTAGTTTTATAATCAAATGGTTACTTTAAAACAATTGGAATAAAGTAAAATGTCTGGAATTAATAGGTTCAATGAGTAATTTGTTCCCAATTCCATCATTTCAGTTTTGTTCTTAATTATGTTCTAATCATTTCTCAAGAAACTTCTCAAAGGCAGTTTCATGCAGTTGGTTCAATTAATCGATTCATGACAAGTTTATCTGTGCAAAATGTTTCTTCAGTGTATCTGTGTTTTCATATCCTCTGCACTATTGACTACATCTAATGATTTTGCCACATTTATTAATGTCCTTGAGAGGAGACAGAATCAATGGAGATGGTTCTAGAAATTAGAAATCTAAGATATGAGGAAAATTGCACAAAATCATATAGTACTGAAGTGATCATTTAACAGATCAGGTCAGTGCTGGTGTTAATGCTCATCATAGCTTCCACCCATCTCTCTTCACTTAACCTGATCAACTCTCCATTCTTCTCTCTCATTGATGTGGTTAGCCAATTTCCCCATGTGATTTTCCTCTACTGGCAGTTGCAATTGCTGCTCTATTACAGAAGTTGTATTTGTCTGAGTTATCTTACTGGAAGCACATTATGCAAGAATGGGGTCCGGTTAATTCTCAACTTTTGAGTAGCCTGCCAACATGTATTTCTAATGATGAAGGGCTTATGCCCGAAACCTCGATTCCCCTGCTCCTCGGATGCTGCCTGACCTGCTGTGTTTTTCCAGCACCACACTCTCGACTCTGACCTCCAGCATCTGCAGTCCTCACTTTCTCCTAGCATGTATTTCAATCTCACAGAAAATTATTGAAACCTGAGAACAAGAGGAGACTGACTGCTCACCTCATTTTTTTTTCTTCATTCACAGGATTAGGGTGTTACTCGGCCAGCATTTATTGCCCATTCCCAACAGTTCAGATGGTAGTTAAGAGTCAACCACATTGTACACCACACCAGGTAAGGATGGCAGATTTCCTTCGCTAAAGGACATTAGTGATCCAGACGGGTTTTTCTGACAATCAACATGGTCATTATTTAGACTGTTAGTTCCAGATTTTTTTTTATTATTAGCCTCTTTCTATTAATTCCAAATCTGAGTTCCCATTCCTTTGCACTTCCTTTGCATTTTGAATGTGGCATACTTTCTAATTTAAGATACCCAAAACTGGGCACCATAGCCTACTGCAGGTATAATCAATATATTGGCATGGCAATACCGACTCTTTTTCTACTCTGATTTATTAAACCTAGGATCTTGGTTTTTTATTACAATTTAATGAACGTGTCCTCTGACTTTTAAAGATTTGTATCGATGTAGCATTTTCTTTTTATGCTGTGTTCATAAGAACAAGCATCCAATATATTAGTTTTTCACCTTAAATCAAACTTAACCCTCACTATTAAATTTCTGAAAGTAACAGGCTTCACATTAAATTGAAAGAAAGTTAGTAAAATACGGTGCACTGTTAAATTTCCAGTTACACTAAGATTACATGTTCCATAAAGCAGCAGGCAGGATTTTCCTTTTCTCTATTTTTTTTTATGAGATGTGAGCAATTGCTCGCAAGGTCAGTGCTTCTTCCTATTTATAATTACATTTGAAAAGAAAAGAGTCATTGAATCATGGAATCCCTACAGTATGAAAGCAGGCCATTTGCTCCTTCGAGTCCATACTGACCCTCTGAAGAGCATCCCACCCAGATCCACTCCTCTAGATAACCCACCTAGCTTGCACATCCTTGAACACTATGGGCAATTCAGCATGGCCAATCGCACCTTACCTGCACATCTTTGGACAATTAGAGGTACCTGAAGGGAACCCACACAACCAAGGGTGGAACTGAGCCTGGGCCCCGGGTACTGTGAGGCAGCAGTGCTAACCACCGAGCCACGATGCACGCTGTGAGAGTCTGACATCATCTTGAACTATAACAGTCCATCTGCTAGCAGGTTTGCTACAACTGAGCAGCTTGTTGTTCGGCTAGTTCTCTGTCACTTCACCTGACAAAGGAGCAGCTCTCTGAAAGTTTGTGATTTCCAATAAACCTTTTGGACCATAGCCTGGTGTCATGTGACTTCTGACCTTTTCCACCCCAGGCCAACACTGGCACCTCCACATTATCCTGTGATGTGATAGATGTACTGAATATTCGTACCTGTTTCTGTTATAAAGTTATTGACTCTGTTATTGACTCTGCACTCTTCCTTTTGCATTCCCACCTGTACGAACGCTGGCTTCACACCCGCTCCCCTCCCCCATCCCCCTTTATCTCCATTCACTGACCATTGTGTAAATAAACTGTTACTATTTAGTCTCTCACCTTCTTGATAATTTTGTCGAATTTTACAGAATGTAATTCAGTCCATTGTGGCTTCTATCTCTGGAAATGCTATGCAACTAGTCCTATTTTTGTGTTCTTTCTTCATGACTTTCACAGGGTCTTAAGAGTCATAGAGATGTATGGCATGGAAGCAGACCCTTCTCACTTTTGATTTTTTCAAAAGTTATTGTAGGTTCTGTTTCTGTCATTTGTTTCTACTAGGATTGTCCACGCCTCAGCAATTCTCCTTGTAAAGAGACATGTTCTCCTGACCTCTTCCCTCATTTATGATCTGAAGAGAAACACCTTCGAGGTATAGGTGTAATGATCAGTGGAACAAACTCCCTACTGATCTACCTAATGACTGTAAATGCCAGAAAAAAGGATTTTAGTCTGCTCAGAAGAAATTAGTAGATTGGCGAGGGAATTAGAGGGGTTGAAGTCACAATTACAAAGGTGACTGTGGAAGAGATTATTAAAGTTGGGAAGGTTTATGGAGGGAGTTCCAGAAGGAGGAGATTTAATTTGCTAAACCTGTGCCATTAATTTTGGGTTGATAGTTGTGCAGGGTGGGGACGAGGGCTGCATAATATGATTTGACTGAAAATACTGCAAATTAGGGTGGCACAGTTAACACTTATGCCTCACAGCACGAGGGACCCAGGTTCAATTCCAGCCTTGGGTGACTGTCTGTGTGGAGTTTGCACCTTCTCCCTCTGTCCACCCGTTCCCCTCCACAAACCAAAGATATGCAAGTTTGGGGATTTGCCATGGTTAAAAATCCCATTTGAGGATTTGTGGGTCTGAGTAGGATATTCTTTGGAGGATTGGTGCAGAATCAATGGGTCTGAGTGGCCTCTTTCTGCACTGTAGGGATTCTATGTCAGGTGGGATAAACTCTTAACAGGGGTTGTAAATCACCAATAAAAAAAATTGATTGCAGTGTTAGAAGACACGATAGTGAAAGCCAATATTACAAGACCTAGCGCAGAATTCAGCATTTAAGGTAAATGGGACAGTGTTGGGTAATGTTGCACCATCCATGTGAGAAGGCACAACTTGAACTAACAAGGTTTTGAGGTTTTCAATCACTACAAGAATGTTGGGACAGAGATGCAAAAGGGCTTCTAACTGTCTTAAAGATGGTTGGAATATGAAGTTTAAAACTCTGCTAATTGAACAAGGTAGTTAGGTTACATACTGCCTGTTTAAATTTGAAGTAACTGGGACTAGAAGGGGCAGTTCAGGGGACATAATCCAGGCCAAGAATATGAAGTCTTTAGTGGAAGCTATAGAAATGACTTATACATTTTGATATTATCTTACTAGATCTTTTCTGTGCCTTCTATTTGAACTTGACATCCTTTCTACAGTAAGACACCCAAAACTAGGCACAATATCCTGCTGCAGGTATAATCAACACATTGGCTTGGCAATACTGACTCCTGTTGTACTCGGATTTATTAAGCCTATGATCTCGCTGGCTTTTTATTACAACTTAATGAATATGTGCTCTGACTTTTAAAGACTTGTTTCGATGTAGCATTACTTTTTAACGCTATGTTCATAAGACCTAGCATCCAATGTATTGGTTTTTCACCTTAAGTCAAACTTAACCCTCACTATTAAATTTCTGAAAGCAACAGGCCTTACTCTAAATTGAAGAAAAGTTAGTAAAGTATGATGCACTGTTAATTTCCCAGTTACACTAAGGTTCCATAAAGCAGCAGGCAGAATTTTCCTTTTGTTATTTTTTTCATGAGGTGTGAGCCATTGCTGGCAAGGTCAACACTTCTTGCCCACCTGTAATTATCTTTGAGAACATGAGAATCATAGAATCCCTGCATTGTAGAAGTGGGCCATTTGGCCCATTGAGTCCACACCAACCCTCTGAATAACATCCCACCTTATCCATGTAATTCTGCATTTCCCATGGCTAATCCAGCTAGCCTGCACATCCCTGAAGACTATGGGCAATTCAGCATAGCAAACCAACCCAACCAGCTCATCCTTGGACTGTGGGAGGAAACCAGAGCACCTGGAGGAAACCCTAACAGACGCGGGGAGAATGGAAAACTCCACATGGTCGCCCAAGTGTGGAATTGAACTGGGTCCCCAGGACTGTGGGGCAGCAGCGCTAACCACTGAGCCACCAAGCCACTCAGCCCCTTTCTTGAACTACAATAGTCCATCTGTTCACAGGTTTGTTAAAACTGGGTAGTTTGCTGTTAAACTATTTCAGAGGGCAGTTGAGAGTTAATTACATTGCTATGGGTCTGGAGTCATATTAGGTCAGGTCAAGTGATAACAGTGGATTTTCTTCCATAAAAGACATTATTGAACAGTGTTTTTTATATTTAAAATGACAATTGATGGTCATTTCATGGTACCATTACTAAGAATATATTTCAGATTTCCTAATTAGTTGAATTTAATTTCTACCAACTGCTATAGTGAGGTTTAAGCCCTGTCCCCAGACCATTAATGTGGTCTCTGGAGTACTAGACTATTAACATTATCGATAAAGCACCATTTCTTGTCTTCCTGTTTAAATCCAGAATCTCATTATACAATCTGAAAGGGTAAAGTTGTCATGGTCCTTCCAGACCATAAGCTGGTCTCTGATTAAAGAGGGAGAACTGATGGTGGTTTAACCTGGGGGTCACCATACTTCAGGCAAGCAGAGAAGGAAAATCCTTCAGAGTAATCTCACCCAATTGTTATTGGTATCACTCTGTATTACAAACCAGTCATCCAGCCAACTGAGCTAACCAAGCCCCTGTTTATAGATTCCACAGAAAATAAAAACAGGCAAGTATGGAGTTTGGGGAACTTTGTCGTGGTACCTTGCTCGATAATGTAGGAGAACAGACATCCAAGAATCAAAGAAAATCCTCAAAGTTAATGACCTATTGACAAGGCTTAACAGCAGGATGATGAAATATTCGGGATGGATAAATGGATGGGTGGATGGATGAATGAATGAATGAATGAATGAATGTATGGATGGATGGATGGACGGACAGACGGTTGGATGGATGCAGCAAAAAAGGCAACCAAGAATCCTAACATGCTCCAGGGCACAGCTGTTTGTTTGATCAAAATATCCACCTTACTCCATCACTGGGATATTTTGGCTTCAAAAGAACTAAAGAACTGTGGAATTTGGAAATCAGAAACAAAAACAGAAATTGCTGAAAAAATCACAGCAGGTCTATGGAGAGATAGCAATATTAACATTTCAGGTCCAGTGAGCCTTCTTCAGAACTGATTGTAGCTGGGAAAAGGTTGGTTTTTGTGCTGAAAATAGTCACTTAGGTCAATCAAAGGAAAGTGACCGACTTGGATGGAGACCCCAGCCATGTACTTAGATCCTGTTTGAACCAGCTTGTGGAAGTATTCACTGACATCTTCAACCTCTCCCTTCTACAAGCCGAAGTCCCCACCTGCTTCAAGAAGACTACCATCATCCCCGTACCTGAGAAAGCATGTGCAACATGTCTTAATGACTAATGCCCAATCTCTCTAACCTCCATAATCATGAAGTGCTTTGAGAGTCTGGTCATGGCACACATTAACTCCAGTCTCCCAGCATGCCTCAATCCCCTACAATTTACCTACTGACATAACAGGCCCACAGTGGATGCCAATTCCCGTGTTTATCCCAGGAACATCTGGACAGCAAGGACACCTACGTAAGACTCCTGCTAATTGACTACAGCTCCACCTTCAACATCACTGTCCTGTCCAGACTGATCTCAAAACTCCATGACCTTGGTCTCAGTTCCGCCTTCTGCAACTGGATCCTCAGCATCCTGACCCACAGACTGCCACAGTAAAGACAGAGAACTGCGCCTCATCCACGATAACACCCAACACTGGAAGCCCCCAAGGATGAGTCCTCAGCCCCCTACTGTACTTCCTGTACACCTACAACTGTGTTTCCAAATTCCAAAGGAACATCATCGAGAGGTTTGCTGATGACACCACCATGGTAGGATGGATATGAAACAAAGATGAGTCAGAATGTGGGAAGGAGATAGAGGGTTTGGTACAATGAGAACAATCTCTCTATCAATATCTGCTAAACTAAAGAACTGATCATTGACTTCAGAAAAGAAGGAGGAGAACATGCCCCCATCTACATCAACAAGGTGGAGGTTGTGAGGATGGAGAGCATCAAGTTCCTAGGAGTGACTATAACCAACAACATGTCCTATCTTCCCACGTAGATATGAAGGTCAAGAAAGCACAACAACACCTCTTCTTCCTCAAGTGCCTTATGAAATTTGGCACATCCATAAGGAACCTCACCAACTTCTAAGATATATCTCAGAGAGCATAATGTCTGGGTGCATGACAGCCTGGTATGGCAACTGCTTTGCCCAGGACCATAACAAACTATGGAAGGTTGTGCACACAGCCCAGATCACCATGAAAATCAACCTCCTATCCATGGGCTCCATTTACAGGTTCTGTTGCTATGGAAAGGCTGCCAACATCAAAGACCCACTGCATCCTGGGAATGCTCTCCTCCAACATCTTCCATCAGGCAAAAGATACAGAATCTATTAGGAGGTAGTGAGCATAATACAATAAGCTTCAATCTGCAATTTGAAAGGGAGAGGGTACAATCGGTAATGACAATATTTCAGTTGAACAAAGGGAACTATGGAGCTCTGAGGGAGGAGCTGGCCAAAGGTGCAATACCTTAGCAGGGATGACAGTGGAGGAACAATGGCAGATATTTCTGGGTATAATGCAGAAGATGCAGGATCAGTTCATTCCAAAAAGGAAGAAAGATCCTATGAGGAGGCAGGGGTGGCCATGACTGACGGGGGATGTCAAGAAACATATAAAGTCAAAAGAGAAAAAGTATAACATAGCAAAGATAAGTGGGAAAACGGAGGACTGGGAAGCTTTTAAAGAACAACAGAGGATTACTAAGAAGGAAATACACAGAGGAAAAAATGAGGTACGAAGGTGAACTGGCCAAAAATATAAAGGAGGATAGTAAAAGCTTTTTTAGGTATGTGAAAGGCAAAAAAATGGTTAAGACTAAAATTGGGCCCTTGAAGACAGAAACAGGGGAATACATTACGGGGAAACAAAGAAATGGCAGAAGAGTTGAATTGGTACTTCAGATCTATGTTCACTGGGGAAGACACAAGCAATCTCCCTAAGGTAACAGTGGCTGAAGGACCTGAACTGAAGGGAATTTATATTTGCCAGGAATTGGTGTTGGAGAGACTGTTAGGTCTGAAGGCTGATAAGTCCCCAGGGCCTGATGGTCTACATCCCAGGGTACTGAAGGAGGTAGCACTAGAAATCGTGGATGCGTTGGTGATTATTTTCCAGAGTTCAATAGATTCGGGATCAGTTCCTGTGGATTGGAGGGTGGCTAATGTTGTAGCACTTTTTAAGAAAGGTGGGAGAGAGAAAGCAGGAAATTATAGACCAGTTAGTCTGACCTCAGTGGTGGGAAAGATGCTGGAGTCAATTATAAAGGATGAAATTACGACACATCTGGATAGCAGTAATAGGATAGATCAGAGTTAGCATGGATTTATGAATCATGCTTGACTAATCTTCTGGAATTTTTTGAAGATGTAACTCTGAAGATAGACAAAGGAGATCCAATGGATGTAGTGTACCTGGACTTTCAGAAAGCTTTTGATAAAGTCCTACATAGGAGGTTAGTGAGCAAAATTAGGGCGCATGGTATTGGGGGCAAAGTACTGACTTGGACTGAAAATTGGTTGGCTGACAGGAAACAAAGAGTAGTGATAAACGGCTCCCTTTCGGAATGGCAGGTGGTGACCAGTGGGGTACCGCAGGGATCAGTGCTGGGACCACAGCTTTTTACAATATATATTAATGATATAGAAAATGGTATTAATAGTAACATTAGCAAATTTTCTGATGATACAAAGTTGGGTGGCAGGGTGAAATGTGAGGAGGATGTTAGGAGATTACAGGGTGACCTGGACAGGTTAGGTGAGTGGACAGATGCAGTTTAATGTGGATAAATGTATGGTTATCCACTTTGACAGCAGGTAGTGAAGAAGGCTAATAGCATGCTGGCCTTCATAACAAGAGGGATTGAGTATAGAAGCAAAGAGGTTTTTCTGCAGCTATACAGGGGCCTGGTGAGAACACACCTGGAGTATTGTGTGCAGTTCTGGTCTCCAAATTTGAGGAAAGACATTCTGGCTATTGAGGGAGTACAGCGTAGGTTCATAAGGTCAATTCCTGGAATGGCGGGACTATCTTATGTTGAAAGATTGAAGTGACTGGGCTTGTATACCCAGTTTAGAAGACAGAGGGGATCTGATTGAGACGTATAAGACTATTAAAGGATTGGACACTCTGGAGGCAGGAAACATGTTTCCGCTGATGGGTGAGTGCCGAACCAGAGGACACAGCTTAAAAATATGGGGTAGACCATTTAGGACAGAGATGAGGAGAAACTTCTTCACCCAGAGAGTGGTGGGTGTGGGGAATGTTCCTCCCTAGAAGGCAGTGGAAGCCCAGTCTCTGGATTCATTTAAGAAAGAGTTGGATAGAGCTCTCAAGGATAGTGGAATCAAGGGTTATGGAGATAAGGCAGAAACAGTATACTGATTGAAGATGATCAACCATGATCATAATGAATGGTGGTGCAGGCTCAAAGGGCAGAATGGCCTACTCCTGCACCTATTGTCTATTGTCTATTGTCACACTTACTAGGAGGTTCAGGAACAGCTTCTTCCTTGCCATTAATAGACTGATGAATGGACTCTCCAAATTCAAATAATGTTGATTAGATTAGATTACTTACAGTGTGGAAACAGGCCCTTCGGCCCAACAAGACCACACCGCCCCGCCGAAGCGCAACCCACCCATACATGTTCACCCCTTACCTAACACTACGGGCAATTTAGCAGGCCAATTCACCTGACCTGCACATCTTTGGACTGTGGGAGGAAACCGGAACACCCAGAGGAAACCCACGCAGACACGGGGAGAACATGCAAACTCCACACAGTCAGTCGCCTGAGGCGGGAATTGAACCCGGGTCTCTGACGCTGTGAGGCAGCAGTGCTAACCACTGTGCCACTGTGCTGCCCACTAGCTTGCTTAGCAGATCTTGCTTAGCAGATGTCCTTTGCAAACCTGTCTGTCTTACTCTGTCCAAGTTCTTTTCTTGCCCTATGATCTGTATGTCCTTGCTTACTATGATCTATCTGTATTGCTCACAAACAAAGCTTTTCACTGTAATTAGGTCCATGTGACAATAAATCAAATCAATCAATTGAATATAGTAGACTAGATTGAGTGAAGTGCAGATAAATTGCTGCTTCACCAGAAAGGTGTTTCTGAGGTGTAGATAGTGGGGAGGGAGAAAGTATACTGGCAGTTGTTACACCTCCTGTGTTTGCATGGGAAGGTGTGTGGGGGTGTGGGGCAATGTTGGGAGTGGTGGAGAGGTCAATCAAGGATTCAGGAGGGAGCAGTCCCTATGGAAGGCTGACCGGGGAGGGGAGTGGAATATGTGGCTGGTATTGGCATCCCGCTAGAGATAGAAAAATTGTAAGTGGGAAGAGAGGGGGGGGGGGGGGGGGGGGGGCGAGGGCCAAAGTGTGGGAGATGGGTCGGACATTGTTCCTTTGGCTGTGGTATTATTTCTGGCACAGAGAATGCTGGAGAAACTCAACTCGTGTCCAGTGTGACTTGTTCGCAATGGACTTGAAACATTGACCCTGTTTCTCTCTCCACAGATGCTGCCAGACCTGATGAGTTTCTCCACCGCCATTTGTTTCAGAGCTCCTCATGTTTGCTTTTTTCAATTACGCCTCCCTTCCCTCCAAGCTCCACAACAGAAAAAAATACAAGAACAGGATATTACAAAACAAGTGACTCAAACCATTCAACATACGGTTCCAAATTTTCTTGCGAACTCTCCTGTCGTCTTCACGGAAATTAGTCTGAAAGTATTTAACATCTCTGCATTGAAATCAATGACAATGGCCATTTTTCCTGCATTAAAGTTTTCACTTCACTGCCGCTCAAGACTTAAAAAGAATGGTGCTACATTCCAGACACTGGTGTCTTATTAGCTTTATAATGCATTCACTGAATCAGACTTTTACTGTTAGATGACTTTTAAATGATGCTGAAAATAATTTTGAGCTCCTAAAGAATTGGTTTCCTGTCAGAATACAAATGATGAGGCAAAGACGGTTGGGTCAGCAAAAACCTAAAGCCCAAGAAACACATTGTATTGTTTTGGGTATAAACAAACAGTCATAAAACATCAAAGTGTCATTTACACCAACTGGCGCACATTTATCAGTCCTTTCAGACTTCAAGCTAAATCTAGCTTCAGCGAACATCCCCTATTGCCTGCTCTGAGAGCTTATTACTTTATTTCTATTTTTTCATTGAGATTATCATTGACCTTACAGCTCAAATGAAACACACAATTATTCAATGAAAATACAATTAAATAGAGGTAATTCAGCAATGTCAAACCTCTTCCTTCTTGGCTTTATACAGTGTGAGAAGCTTAGTGAAAATCACAATCTAAACAGCTCTTTAAAAGATACTAAACTGTACCATCAAGTTGTTTAATTTTCAGCATAAATCTGCAGATTCTGATCTTGCTTTAGTATAATTCTGCTCACAATTTGCAAGAAGAATTAAGTCCCCATGAAGAATATTGAAAGTGGTTGTTATCAATTCACTTTCCCCCAGAGCACATTTCCTCATTACCCATCAGTTGTGCCACTCCTGATTTGTCACTATGTTTGCTGTAGTAGAGAATCAGTTCGTTGGACAACTGGTTTGTAATGCAGTGTGACACCAACAGCAGGGGTTCAATTCCCAAACGAGTTGAGGTTACCACAACAGACTCTTCTTCTCAACTTTTCGCTGAACCTGAGGCGTGATGACCACCGTGAAACCACCACCAGTCACCTCTCTGTTGATCTCTAGTGAGAGGGCAACCCACTGGTCCAATAAGATTATGGTAATTTTACCATATGGTGAATGCCCATTTGTTTTCCAAAATTTAACACCAGTTCATTACTGGAAGATCAGCGGATCTAATGGTCTAGTTCTAATAGTCATTTTCAAGCTCACTATTATGGGTAACCTGGGCCACTGTTCAAATTTTGGCTTCAAATATCACATTTCCAAAATGCTGGCAACACCATGCAAATCATCCAAAATCTCCCCAGTCTCATGTTTCTTTCCTCCAACTGTTCCAAAACCGATTATTGTAGTGGTTCCCAACCTACGGCCCACAGGTCACAGTATTCCACATAGCCCAATGTGTGCCATTTCCTGACATCATGGCCACCATTTTTCATCCCACTAAGTCAGAGATGGACTAGAGTTGGAAATGCCTTCTCCTAAAGCAGCATACAGGCACAATCAGGTATGTCAGACTCAGAGACGAGGCTGTCCCATCCTGGACTGATGAAAGGTTCCCCTCTAATGCCATCTTGGTGCGACAGGAAGTCGCACAATTGAGGTCATGCACAATGACTGAACTTGGAGCTGTGGTACACAGTGCCAATGCTGGGTGGTACAGTGTTTTCCTCTGAACATGGGCCCAAAATGAAGAAGTCCTCAGTGAGCTCCCAATACATTATTTATCCATTTCTGTCCTGCTCTGTTGCTTGTAACGATCCAGCTCTGTCGTGTTGGTGAGCCCAGTTTTTCCCGGCTCCCTCTGTAGGTGGCTGCCATCTGCCAAATGACCATGCAGTGGGTTATAGGCCAACAGTACAAGCATGCACAGCTGTTCAGCTTGGGTATTGTACCCCTCCCAAAAACCTGAACCCTACAGCCCCTTACCACTCAAAACTCCTAACTCTACGGCCCCTTAGTATATCAACATCTTTACTCTACTGTCCCATGCAAATCTCTCTCAAAGTACATTAAACATGAATAAAACTGATTTCAGGTTGGCGAACATGAAAAACAAATGAATATCTTTACAGCTTTTACAATCATATGAAATATTCCAAAATATATTGTTGTGGCTGGTTTAAGGATATGCTTTGGTCTCTGTGACCCATCAGTTTGAAAAGGTTGGGAAGCCTGAATTACTGTCTAATTTACACTCTTGTGTACTTGAGTCTTTCTCATCCTGTAATAAAGCTACAGACATAATACAAGTCTCGACAGGTTCACTGCAATCGCATTGCAACTACTGTCCCCGATTCCTATAATAGGCACATTGTGTGAACATGATTCTCTCACTATATATGATGACTGGATACAATGGGATAAAACTGGAATTTGGGTGTAAACGTCCTTTTGTTTCTTAATTTTTTTGCAACTGCGGTCTTAATAAATTAATTTTGATTGGATTATGAATTTGTCAATTCTCTTTACTATAATTGCAAAGTAAATGTGAAATATAATGGCGCACAATCCCACCCACATCCAATCAATCAGACTGAATGTCTGTGAAAAGAGCTTGATCTCAATCCAGAAGTGACCTGTAAGTTCAAGTTTCTATATTTCTTATTGAAATAGTCAGACTGGGGCAACTTGTTAACATGAGCTGAAACCACATGATCTGCAGAAATTGACTCTTGATATGGCACATATCAAGAATATAGATTGTCTATGAATTACGTTTCATATTTTGCAACAATGGGATAACTGGCAGCTGGTGGCTTTAATACTGGTTACATCCTACTACATATTTTTGCAAACATTAGTTGCTTGGTTACACTGTCTCCTTTTCAGTTTAAGTGAAATAATGCTCCTCATTCATCAGCGTGAAAAAGGAAGACAATTCAACAAGTTAGAAGAGAATAGAGACATAGACTCATACAGCATGGAAATGGACCCTTCAGTCCAACTAGTCCACATCAACTAGGTCCCCAAAGCAATCTAGTTCCACTTGCCTGCACTTGGTCCAAATCCTTCTATACCTTTCCTATTCATGTTTTTTTCCAAATGTCTTTTAATTGTTGTAGCTGTACCTGCATCCACGACTTCCTCTGGCAGTTCATTCCACACTAACCACTTGCTGCATAAAAAAATTGCACCTCATGTCATTGAGTCATACAGATGTACAGCAACGAAACAGGCCCTTTGGTCCAACTCGACCATGCCAACCAGATATCCTAAATTAATCT